>NC_136505.1:35956237-36013737 GCF_053919585.1 Euprymna scolopes | reverse complement strand
ACTTTCAGTAATTTTTATATGTGTAACCTAGAAAATAAAATATTCAACAACGTTAAAAACCTCAATCTATCTGCCATATGTCGATTATACTTTAACACTTATTAATAATAAAGAAGAAATTTACACATTACAAACACCCCCGCACTCTTTATCTGTGCCTGAACCTAAACTTAGATTCCATAAACAAAGCTTCTTTTTTAGAACTGCACGTCTATAGTATTGCCTTCCGTTTTCCGGCTTTCCAGCTGACTACAGTATATTTGTCTTCAAGTCTAACGTAAACAAATTATTGATGAGCCGTTCCATATAATTTAACAAATTTATCGAATGTTCATTACTAACAATTACTATACTGTTCAATTGACTACTGTGCACTCTTTTCCTCGAGTGGCCTCTTGGCCTTGATAAGTGGTAATACCTATATAAAAAAACAAAAAAATCAACTTTCCAAAATAATTCCGCATTACAATTCGCATATGAATTAAGCACTAGCAACATGATTATTTTCCTAGATGTCCTCATCGATGTTAATAATAACGAATTTTCCACCTCTATATATAAAAAAAAACGACTAATAAAAATACTTTTACTCTAAATTATCTTAGGTTCAATATAAAACTGCTATTCTTAAAAATTTGCTGACCAGGCCTATTTAAACTCCTCTTCCCCAACTATTTTCCAACAAGAAACGAATAACATTAAACAAACCATCAGTTTACAATGAATTTCCTAAGCATGCAATCGCTAAACAAGTCACGAAATTTAAAACCGTTAATCAGAATAAGATAGATTTAAAGGTTGTGTGTGTTAAATATATTAAACTGTTTTACAAAAATCAAATGCATCATAATTACAGAATTGATTAAAAAGCTCTAAAAGTATTAATAAAAATGCACACTCTATTGACACCAATAAACAAAAGTAAAATTGAATATTTACTGTAATAAATTAAAAACCTCCAACCTCATCACAAGTAATAATTCCTCATCTCCGACAGAATCACTTAGTAAACTAACTTTGTATATGAATCCAGATGTCCATTGGGAAACTGCCCCCGACAGAAACATATACATAGGTATGACTACCACGACATTGTCTCGCCTTGAACAAAGTGACATCTTTAAACACCTGACACACCAGCATTCCGTTACCTGGTCCCAGTTTAGAAAACTCCTAGTTGATTACACTAACATTCTTATAGAATGTAACACTAAACGTAAACTTTAAATACTCGAAGATATACAAATAAAAACTAAAAAAAAACCCTAACATTAACAATATACACTTTATTAATACCCTTAATCTTGTGAAATGTTTATTCGAAATATAATTTAATGACAAACAAAAATTAAGCATAAGCCTGACGAATCCTATAGTGGATGAAACGCAGAATATTCAGTGTAGCTTAATCGCCATATATATTTTATAAATTACTAACTAGCTCTACCTACGTATTGAGCACTTTTGACGTAAATACTTACAGTTTACGTATAAATCTATACTTTCGTATATTAAATTTATGTGAGTAAATGAAGTAGTTATATATATGTATATATATATATATATATATATATATATATATATGATTACTTACTTTAATCACATAAAATTAATATACGAAAGTATAAATTTATGCGTAAATTTTAAGTATTTACTTCAACAGTGCTCAATACGTAGGTAGAGCTTGGTAGTAAGTTATGAAATATATATGGCAATTAAGCTACACAGAGTATTCCGCGTTTCATCCAGCTAGGATTCATCAGACTTATGCATCTATATGGCAATTAAGCTAAACAGAATATTCCGCGTTTCATAATTTATAACTTACTATATATATATATATATATATATATATATATATATATATATATATATATGTGTGTGTGTGTGTGTGTGTGTGTGTGTGTGTGTGTGTATTTGGGCAGCATTTTTTCTTTCATGCATATTTCGTTAAATGTAATAGTTGTTTTTACTCTAATAATTTTACATTGGATCCATTCAATTTTCCGTATTGTAGTCTTAACTTCAGGTGGGAACTGCCTGGTGTAATAAACATAACTTGGATTTGTCCAAGTACTTTCAAATACTTCTGGATTCATCTTCAGGGATCAATTAACTGGTCGGATTTTTGCTATTTATATTTTTGGGTGGATAATTTTTGTTTGTCATTAAATTATATTTCGAATAAACATTTCACAAGATTAAGGGTATTAATAAAGTGTATATTGTTAATGTTAGGGTTTTTTTTTAGTTTTTATTTGTATATCTTCGAGTATTTAAAGTTTACGTTTAGTGTTACATTCTATAAGAATGTTAGTGTAATCAACTAGGAGTTTTCTAAACTGGGACCAGGTAACGGAATGCTGGTGTGTCAGGTGTTTAAAGATGTCACTTTGTTCAAGGCGAGACAATGTCGTGGTAGTCATACCTATGTATATGTTTCTGTCGGGGGCAGTTTCCCAATGGACATCTGGATTCATATACAAAGTTAGTCTTACCAAGTGATTCTGTCGGAGATGAGGAATTATTACTTGTGATGAGGTTGGAGGTTTTTAATTTATTATAGTAAATATTCAATTTTACTTTTGTTTATTGGTGTCAATAGAGTGTGCATTTTTATTAATACTTTTAGAGCTTTTTAATCAATTCTGTAATTATGATGTATTTGATTTTTGTAAAACAGTTTAATATATTTAACACACACAACCTTTAAATCTATCTTATTCTGATTAACGGTTTTAAATTTCGTGACTTGTTTAGCGATTGCATGCTTAGGAAATTCATTGTAAACTGATGGTTTGTTTAATGTTATTCGTTTCTTGTTGGAAAATAGTTGGGGAAGAGGAGTTTAAATAGGCCTGGTCAGCAAATTTTTAAGAATAGCAGTTTTATATCGAACCTAAGATAATTTAGAGTAAAAGTATTTTTATTAGTCGTTTTTTTATATATATAGAGGTGGAAAATTCGTTATTATTAACATCGATGAGGACATCTAGGAAAATAATCATGTTGCTAGTGCTTAATTCATATGCGAATTGTAATGCGGAATTATTTTGGAAAGTTGATTTTTTTGTTTTTTTATATAGGTATTACCACTTATCAAGGCCAAGAGGCCACTCGAGGAAAAGAGTGCACAGTAGTCAATTGAACAGTATAGTAATTGTTAGTAATGAACATTCGATAAATTTGTTAAATTATATGGAACGGCTCATCAATAATTTGTTTACGTTAGACTTGAAGACAACTATACTGTAGTCAGCTGGAAAGCCGGAAAACGGAAGGCAATACCATAGACGTGCAGTTCTAAAAAAGAAGCTTTGTTTATGGAATCTAAGTTTAGGTTCAGGCACAGATAAAGAGTGCGGGGGTGTTTGTAATGTGTAAATTTCTTCTTTATTATTAATAAGTGTTAAAGTATAATCGACATATCGCAGATAGATTGAGGTTTTTAACGTTATTGAATATTTTATTTTCTAGGTTACACATATAAAAATTACTGAAAGTGCGTCATAAAAGATCATCTTTTTGTAAAAATCCTACCAGTCCAATTAATCCCTCGAGATGATCCCGGAAGGATTTGAAAGTAGTTGGGCTAATCAAAGTTATGATTATTGCATCAAATAGTTCTCATATAAAGTAAAAACTCCAATACTAAAAATGGAAAATTAATAGACTCAAACGTCTATTTAATTAAACAAATTATATATATATATATATATATATATATATATGTGTGTGTGTGTGTGTGTGTGTGTTCATATATACGTGTATATGTATATATATGTACATGCATATATATGTGTGTAAATATATATATATATATATATATAGAGAGAGAGAGAGAGAGAGAGAGAGAGAGAGAAAGCGAGAGGGGGATGAGTATTGGCTGAAGAGAGCTTGATATGGATATCTTAAACGGTCTTAATTATCGGGATTGAAACCGACGGTACCAATGACTTGTCTCATCTAACAACTTTCTGTACACAAATACAATATATATATATATGTACATATATATATATATATATATATATATATATATATATATATATATATATATATATATATATGTATCAGCAAACCGCCTAGCATTGTGCGGTCGTAAAATACGCATAAATATTATATTATCTTTCATGCAGATTTCTTTTCTTATTAGTAGAGAGTCAATTCTCCTTTGATTAATGTTTCATATATAAAGATGATTTTAAGATTTACATAAAATAAAATTGCACCATCGCTTAGAATCGAAACTTGAGCGTTTATCGGCTCAACCTAAGTCGTTATTTATCTTTCCAACCTTATCACTGTTTGTGCTACAGACAGATGGATACGGAAAAGTTTAGAATTAAGTGACTTTGAGCTATGAATGTTAAATTTTGAGCATGATTTTAACAGCAGGCGTAATATGCTATTTTACTTATCGTTCAAGGGTCGATTGATTGTCTTCAGATTTCATCCTTTGAAAGCAGTACACTGTTGGCTAAAAACCTAATCAAGTATGCGGTACAGGTCCATATACCCTATATATTAAATTTCGAGTGTGTAGAAAGTATTGGCACCCGCACCGACAAGGGTACTTTCTCGTATATATATATATATATATATATATATATATATATATATATATATATATATATATATATATATATATATACATGGTGGCCCATTTAAAAATGACCCAGAAAATGTAATAGGGAGGAGAAACATTTTTTTATTGTTCAAATTACCTGTAGCATTGTTTAAATTACTTGTAGTGTTATCAATATTGCTGGAAGTTCTTCCCGTTGACATATACGCATTTCTCTGCACGTTTAACAACGTTTGCAAATAGTGCTTGTAAATCTCTATGGGGATTCTCCTTATAGCGCGGGTTATGTTCTCCTTTAGTTGGTCTAGATTGCAAAGATTATTTGCATAAACTTTTAGTTTTAAAGTCTCCCAAGATAAACATTACAGGATGGCAAGTCTGGTGAACGTGGTGGTCACTACCCTTTGCTTATGGTTTTCTCTTCCGTAAACATGTCAGTAATCTGTGTAACGCCATCTTGTTAGAAAAAGGATTGCATTTTGTCGTGAAGTGGGCCGCTTAATCTGAAAAAAATGATTATATATATATATATATATATATATATATATATATATATATATATATATATATATGATAGTACACTTAAATGTGACCCGACCTCTTTATATATATATATATATATATATATATATATATATATATATATATATATGCATAGGTATATATATATATATATATATATATATATACATAGGTATATGTATATATATATATGCGTGTGTGTATATATATGTTTATATATATATATATATATATATTACGTTTATTTATACAAACATTGATGGCTACATATGTGCATACATGTTTCTGTAATCACCCGCGTTGGGGGATTACGTCTTCAGGCCAAGAATTATCGTCGAGAACTGATATGTCAAACAAAAACATTTGCTTATTTCGCTTACAAAGTTAGAATGTAACATGGGTGGGGGGTATGAGCGGGCATAGGATAAGTGAGGTCTTTGAAAATAATAAACATCTTCTTTTTTATTTCCCATACATGCATACATGCACAAATACAAAAGCCTTTTTTAATAATAAGGTGCCTTTTCACTTCCGTAGTGTGGTAACCCTTTTATATGAAACAGCGTATTATTATAGTTTACTCAGGCGTATATATATACATACATAACATACATACATATATACCCAGCCACCCATACATTCTTGTAATATACATAATTATAATCATCGTATACGAGACAGCTTATTTTAATATATATATATATATATATATATATATATATATATATATAAATTTAAAGGAGATTAGAACAATAGTCTAAAGAGCAGAGTGTATTTTAATGTAATAGTGAAATTACTAGTTTAATTAAAATACAGGAAAGAAAAAGTGCTCGGTGTAATTTAGATATATAATATTGTCCGTAACTTGATGTCTACCACAATAAAAAAACACTGTTTTCCGAAACGATCGTACAAATAATTGATTTTGTTGTTGTTCCTTCTTATGAAACGGATTTATAATTTAATTATAATTTGATTTTTAAATTTTAAATTATCAATCACATTACTAAATATATATATATATATATATATATACACACATACACACATACACACATACTAATACATACACACATAAATACATAAATACACATATACATACATATTTACACAAAATACAGGCATATATATGTACACTGCCACCAACTGATACATCTAAAATAGAAATAGGAATGAACTCATTCACTAGATAATTCTTTTTATCATAGCCCACACGCATAGTTATATTACCCGCCCCTACCCGCTTGTTACTTTTTCATAAGTTGTACGTTTTTTTACTACGTAAAAATTTATAGTGAATTCAGCTTGAATTCCATAGGTCTATCCTCAGATTTAGTAAGCGCTCCTGCGAGGTTTACCCAGATATACATAAGATATATAACGATATAATAATGATATATAATAACATATCAATAAAAATATCAAAGCATTTAGTTTATACAACGGAGTATAAAGGCTTATATATTGTAGCACTTACCTTTATCTTTATTCATTCCCCTTTATTTCTGTTTTTTTTTTATTTTTCCTACCCACGTATATATCCATACACTTACAGATCATATACACATACATGCACACACCCAAAAATATCCACATGCATACATTATTTCGAGGTTCACCCAACAATCTATTACCAGTTTGGTTCAAATACACTATCATTCAGGTATTTATTTAGGTTGGTAATATTATAACTGCTTGAGAAAATAGAATATTAAGCGACTTATGTAATCCATACCGGTAAGGATCATAGTTACGACCTCACTCATCCTCTTTTGGGGGAGGTTATTGGATGGGGGATAGTTGTAATCGTAGCCGTTCTGATTTTCTTAACTTATCGTTATTTAAGTGCATACATTCTGAAATGTGTGCAGGATATAGCAGTTTCTTGTTTAATAAACAGTTTATACCTATTCTTTAAATATACCTGCTCTGTTCACTCATTGGTTGGACACTCTTTGGTAAACACATGGTCTTTCACTGAATGTACTTCAAGGAAACTAAACTCTACTGGCTATATATATATATATATATATATATATATATATATATATATATATATATATATATATATATACGGTCACGAATAGGCTCCTATATGGTTGACTATTTAAAAAAAATGATTACATATAATGATAGAAGATGTATCGAGACACAGAAATGGGTATGTTTGATCTTACAGAGCAGTATTTCATTGAAATTGTGGGGGCTGCGTTCACGCCTGGTCCACAAAGTATGGAAATGAAAAAAAATTAAATCTAAAAAAAACGTTTACAAGTGTTTCTGATATAGATGTACATAAGAATACTTTGATAAGTATGTTTTAACTTAAATAGGGATGGTATAATAAAACTGTTGGGTTTGCGTTCACGCCTGGCCTCGATAGAATGGAAATAGACACAAACTTTAATAAAGACTTTTCATATTTATCTGTGTGGGTATACTTTGATGATTATGTTTCTGTTTGTAGAAATATGGTATGATAACATTATGGGGTGTTCGTTCGCACCTGACCTCCATAGAATGGGAATATGTCACAAAGTTTAAAAAGGTTTTTAAATATAGATCCACAGAATATTGTGATAAGTTTTTCAGTGTGAACAGGTATGGTATAATAAATTATGGGGTCTATCTGTGTTATTTTTACTTTCATCATATTTTGCTTTGGTTTTGATACCTCCAAATTCAACCCAAATTTACAACCCTTCCTTTTCATAACCTATCATACTTTCATAAATCAGAGTCCATTTTCTGTAGGCTGTTTTTGAACCCAGTCAACGATGTTACATTTGCTAGTATATATATAAAATGTTTTAACACACACATACACACACACACTATATATATATATATATATATATATATATATATATATATATAATAGAATCCATGGTATTAGTGAAATTAAATCAACAATCTAGTAAGAAACAAAAAAAAGCATAAGTAATTAATAACCGCTCGTTTTTCAAATGAATGTGCAAAATAGTTAACCTTCATGTAGTTGCTCACATATGCATGACTGGGTATATTAAGTTGTCTCAAATAATTCTAAATAGAAAACGTAGACTTTTAATATCAATGTCAGATGAACAAAAATCTCAACTGAACATATATATATATATATATATAAATGTGTATGTATATGTAAATATATACATATATATACATTATTATATACTTTATTATATATATGTATATATATATATATATATATATATATATATATCCGCAGATTCGTACAATGTACTTTAAGTAATTTTAGATGTATTTCCGCTGTTTTTACTTTAAAAAAACGCAGGTTACCGTTTTACCTTACATATATAATACAGAAAATGTCGTCGTTTCTTTTCGAAAAAAGAATTCCATCGGTACAGTGCAATTATTACACAACGCCCTATTATTAGAATTTAAGAAAAGTATGAGAAATTTGAATGCTCCAAATAGGGTTAGAATCCATTTTTTCCTTGTATTGTCCACAGTAAAGTAAATCAAATGTGCGATATATTATGTCTCGCAGCAATTTTGAAAATTGATAGATATCTGTTAGTTTATTTAAGCATGGATTATATATATATATATATATATATATATATATATATATATATATTTATATATATATATATAAGCTTCGTTTGTATAAGTAAAATAATATATTGCAATAAATTCTTACTCCTGTTTATTCATAATTTAGTAAATATATACAAAACATACATTCTTTCAAAATAAATATTAATATTGTAAAAGGAACCTTGGTTACTTTTATTCCTGAATATGTAATATTAATTTAAAAGGAATTAAATTTCACGTGGTTATCTCATTTTCAAGAAAATCAGTTATAATAATTAGCTATAAATGCGTAATAGATATAGTAATTGAATTTAAGTATACTTTTTAGAAATACCATATACAATTTATAATATGTATTTTTAATTTTATTTAAATTAAATTTAATCCGTTTTTAGTTACAAGTATAACCAAAATCAGCTGCATTTTAAAAAATATAACCTTTAATCTAACTATGAGTTATTTCCCTTTTAGATAATTGATTTTAGTTCCTTATTTTTTAATCATAAATCGAAAATTTGATAAACTGTCAGGAATATCATAAGGATTTAGGATATGTTTGGTATATAAAAAGAGTATATATATAGATGTATATGCATATAAAGATAGATATAGATGGATAGATAGATATATAGATAGTTTAATCCTAACAAAATAAAAACGCTCAATACACCCATACACAACAGACTAACGCTCAATACGCACATTCACATAGAGAGTAGAGCAATCTTATGAGAATACATTTGATTGCAAATTTACCCTTACAGTTTTACTTTCTTTTCTCTAATATATATATATATATATATATATATATATATATATATATATATATATATATATATATATATATATATATATATATATAAGAACTGGAAAATAGTGAAAACTTGAAGAATGTGATCAATACTATTGCAGAGCAAATATATATTCTTTATTTTATTGCCGTTTTTTTTTCTGTTTAGTTGCACTAACTAAACAGATAATACAGTATTAAAATAGATAACTAAACAGATAAAACGGTAATATATATGTATATATATATGCAGATGCATATATATATATATAGATGCATATATATATATATATATATATATATATATATATATATATATATATATATATATATATATATATATATGAGATGGAAAGAATATAAGCAAATACTTGCCTGTATATGTGTGTGTCTGGTTTACATTTCATATATACAAATCAAGGCAAATTCAGAAAAAAAAACTTTTTATTGGTTGTTTAACTGAGTTTTGGCTATATACATGCATGCATATATATATATATATATATATATATATATATATATATATATAGCGGACGGATGTTTATTTAAATAGACGTTCGGACAGTTTAATTTCGGCCACCGATTCCGTAGTCAGGGGGTAAGACTGCCGACTGTCATCACGATGGTTCTAGGTTCGATCCTCGGCTTGGGAGAGGTGTTAGTCTAGCGGCAATGATGAGTTGTGAAACAACGAAACAGGTCTGTATGTCGATGACTAAAATATATTTTATATATATATATATATATATATATAAAGTATATTTTATGTGTGAGTAGTCTATCGTATACTTCTTCTTTATCTTACTCTCTCAATTCCTCTTTATAATAGATGAACCTTCCTCTATCACGTAGCTTGGTGGATATTTCTATTCAAGGAAGATCTATATCACATTTAAGTACACGGAATCTCTGACAAAATTATTTATCTTCTGAACCAAGATTTCTATTCAATATATTGATTTCTATTCCTTGTAAACGTGTTGAGTATTTCGTTTCGCATAAATATTCGCCCTCGTCTTTTTTCAAAAATCTTTCATGGTCTAGATAAATGTATGACGAGGATTATATAGCAAGTACTTAAATATGTATTTTGTTAATTTCAAAATATGGACCGAAAAATGATTCGAAAAGACTGCGCCTATAATTCTAAAAGTTCTGCTCTGATTTTAGTTTGTAAGATGAATTATATTTTGATTATAATTTCTGAAAATGAATATGTAAAAAGGATAAATTGATTGGGTGTAGTCGAGGAACGATGCTACTCATTAGCTATTACATAGTGTTGTGGAGGGCAACGTAGTTTTTTTCCCTGGATTTTAGTGACTATCTTGGCCCTAACTTAATAATTATCATTCTTTAGCAAGAGGCTTCAAGATCAAGTGGTTATAAATTTGAGTATGTCTTTACCGAGGACTAAATCATAGTCTTCCGCTCCATTAGTAAACGTTCTAACTAATTCAATATGACAATCTGTACGGACCCGACAATTGAAAGATTGTGGATTGATAACACCAAAAAAAGTCAACCTTGATTTCCGTTTGGTACCCGTGTTGTAGTGGATAGAGATGCAAGAATTTCTAAGATTCCAGGTGATCATTGTCTGTCGGTAGTGGTTTCAATCCCACCCAAAGTCGGTCAGAGGACTAGTTGGTCAAACTGTGGTGAGATAACAACTACTGAAAGCAGTAATTGTTGTGGATGTAGTTGGGGGATTCTGCATTCCTATCCCGTTTCGGTTAACCTGACGAAGGCCAGAGGCATAATTGACCGAAACGTCGTAGAAAACAACAACTAGAAGATGTGGATAATAGTCCTAATAAGTAAATACAATCAATTATATAAATTGACTCATCTCCCAAATAATTTCAAAAAATAATTCAATACGTTCTTACTATTATGACAGCTGAACAGGCCTTGGTCACAATTGACTCCATGGAATTTTATTTAACAGCAATAATATATTAATTTCTTAGTGCATGCCGCATCCCTGCTGTTTAACAGGGCCATTGACCACGCCTCTTCAAATTGAAAAGTCATGGCAATCTCAGGAAAACAAGTAAAGACCGTAGTTTCCCGTTGCTTTCTGTCTTGATAGAGGAGTATATCCCCCCCCCCGTGACTAGAACGCCCCCCCCGGATTTCTATGATTCGGCGCAGTATATACAGTGCCTAGCCTTCCGAAACCATCACCTACCTGGCTCATTATTGCTTAACTTCGGTGATCTAGCGAAAACATGTGCGGCAACGTCATTGTGCCGTATTCTTGGTAGAAGCTTTAAAAATATTGAGGAATATTCAAGGAACAGTTGAAATTTTTTATAAAACGCTGTGAGTGTTCCTCATCATTTTAAAAATGGTTCTAGATTTTTATAAAGAGCTCACCCTTTTTAAATGCCTATAGGCCATTCTATAATAAAGGGTAGCTGGTATGATTTCACTATGATAATCAGTAATATTAGAAATCGGGTAGGATTTGATTATTTGGTTATTTATTTGGTTCCCCACTCAGCTAATTAGGCAAAGGCGGTTTTTTAATGTTGAGAGTGAGGGGGTGGTCAGTTCCCCTGAGAGGAAACTGGATAGTGAAAATTGGTATGAAGGGTTTCCCCTGCATTGACCAAAACTGATTGCGCAAGGGCAATGGGCTGATATGTGAGCTTCCCTCCACATCTGGTTTTTGATTGCAATATCTGCCGAAACAGATAAAACGCTTTGATCTTGGCCCGAAGGCTTCCATCTTGCCCAAAGGCCGCAGGATTTGATTATTTAAATAAATGGCTCAACAAGAATTTGTTTACATTAAACTTGAAAGGATCATATTATAGGCAGCTGGGAATCAGCTTGCGTTCTTGTGTTACACAAATGGGTAATTCGAGTAAAGGAACTTTGCTCGTTGAATTTTCATTTAGTTTTAACAGATATAATGTATAAAAATATTGTTGATATTGGTAGTAGGAAAACGAGTGTTTGTTTCGAACAGCGTCACAAGGAGACCATAGATTAAAGCTTAGTTGACCACCTGCCATAAACATAACTATAGTGTATATATAGACTTGCAATGGGTTTCTGTGACACAGAGGTTGTAAACTTGTCTAAAAACCAACTGTAAATAATGGATGACTATTTGCAGAATGTGACGTGACCGTACCAGGGGACGATTGGGCTCCGCACGGGGGAAGGCTGAGACTCCCGAAACCCTGGAGAATGTCGGGCAGATATGATTTTTTTTTATTCTTTAAGTATCGTTTGTGTGCCCGGACGACGGCAATCTACCCTGCTGAGAGAAGATTGGATTTATAAATGTTATTGTTTTATAAAAGCGACAACTTAATGTCACTTTGAGAGACGTAACGAAAACATAATTTCGTTTTCGATGACAACGAGTGATGACTCAGAGTTTTTTGGCCTTTGAGTACAGTTACCTGACCGACGAGGTCACGAGCTTGACCTTGCCGGGCATGAGAGGACTGGCATAATCGTAGATGCACGCGGGGAAGATGGAGCCTCCCCTAGGGGTGACGTAACTAGTTTCGATTTGTCCAGAAGCGGTCCGGGTCCTTCTTCTTTCCTGTGTATATGAACTGGTCATAGCGTCGAAATCGGTAGATTGAGTTAGAGAACCAAGCTGAACCTTGGAGAGAATCAACCACAGTCGAAGTGTCGCCACACCCCTCTCTCTTTCCGCATCATATCACAGCTGTACTGAAGAAGAAATTATTCTATTTAGAACTCAGCAAAGTCTGTCAAGATCAACATTGAACTACAAACAATTGTATATAACTATATATATTGTACATCTCATCGTGAATTTAATCCGTAGAATAGAGAATTGAGTTTGTCTTTCTTTTCTGTGTATGAGATTGATACCCGTCTAGCACGACAGATCGACGAAGCAGTGGCATATCAATCCGATAGTGAAATTAAGCCCAACAAAATCGATTGACAGGCCCTGCCACACTGAGATACCTTGCGAAGGACCAAGCAGTTGTCACATTTGGTCCGTGACTGAGGATTGACTCTTATGTGACAAAGGGATCCCCTGGGAAAAGAGAGCGCTTCACAGGATTAAATTTTTCACAGCTTCACACAAACGACCCACGATGCTTTTAAAGGCTTCAAAGGAATGTTTTCAACTCCGTGATGGCGATGAGTATTTCTATGGTTGGAGGAAAATTTTTTACTGATACTTATTCAACCGGTAATGAACGTTTTCATAAAGTATTTTTATTCACCCGCTCCTCCCTCCCCATTCATGGCAGGTTAGGCACAAGGTCATGTAAGATAGTTAAAATCTAGCACACTAGATTAAGCGAACTCTAGTCTACAAAATATGTGCGCAGCCTCGTGGGATGTACAAGATAAAGGAGTCTCAGGCGATTAGCAATAAACTAAACCCTCAGGTATAAGGAGTTGTTGATCAATAATAACTAACCATCTTGCACAGTCTTTACTTTCAACGGCAAAATTATTATTACTGAATTTTGAAAATTAGTTTTCTTTCCTTTAAGGTAGGTGTTTTACATAATCTTTATAAGTATTTTGAGTCACTTTTACTGTATATGTAAGTTTTTTTTAAATTAAATCTCGTCACTTGCTACACACATTGGTTTAAGATTTGCTGTGTTTTAAATCGTCGAATCTCTATACATCTATCTATATACTATTAGATCAAGGTAACTTTTTTGTGTGAGTTTGTTTCCTATGGACTCTAAAACGACTGGGGATATTTGTTTATAAATTTCACGCAGGCGTACTTGATCTGATTGGGATTGTTCTTACGTAGGTTTTGCATCCGAATGTCTTTGAAAATCGATAATCAAAAACTCGCATTAAAGAAGAAAGATCGACACTGGCACAAGTAAACATTTCTTAAAGTTAACATCACAAGTGCATTTGAGGAGGTTTATCAGCGCACAAGCAGAAAAGCCCAGCTAATAAAGTCAGCAGTAGGTTATTTGATAAGACAGGGGTGCATTTGAAATAAACGCTTCTGTTTAGAACATAATTAAGCAATCATACTTTACTTTTTAATTTTAACATTTAATTCAAGTTATTATGTAAAATAATTTTGTAAAATCAAGAGTTGATTTTCGGAAAAGACGGATGGGTGTTGGAAATAAATGCTTCTATTCAGAGCAGATTTTGCCATAATAGTTAACTTTTTCGGTCCTAGATATAACTTTAAACTATATCCGATGGAGAGGCCCCAGCTTGCGGGATTTGGGGAGTGTGGATCCACCTTTTAACTGCCATTGCTCCCAGGTCTACCCGGACTGGTAGTACCTGTTAGGGTACCAACTATGGGTTAAATAGAAACCGACTAAAAAAATATCCTCTATTAAAACATTGTACTTCAAAATCACTGGATTCGGCATTAAATAACCTGAAAAGGGCTGATATGCCGTAAAACAAAAAACAACCAACCGCTTTTGCTTGTTAAACTTTCATCCTCGAGTGGCCTATGGGCCTTGATAAGTGGTAATATATATTTTTTACAATATATATATATATATATATATATATATATATATAACAAAATAGGTTGGAGTCGCTGAATAACTCATCCTCCCGTTAAAGCGGTTCCATCCTCTTTCCCGAATTTGACTACTGTGCACTTTTCACCTCTTATCCTCGAGTTGCCTATGGGCCTTGATAAGTGGTAATATATATTTTTTACAATATATATATATATATATATATATATATATATATATATAACAAAATAGGTTGGAGTCGCTGAATAACTCATCCTCCCGTTAAAGCGGTTCCATCCTCTTTCCCAATATATAAAACAATTTGATAAAATCAACAGTGGGTTCCTTACAGTGCAATGTAGCCTACAATGCATTGTGGATTAAGTCATAGAGGGGAGACATGTAAAGCTTTCTGCTATTAGATCGCGGTGGGTTCCTCAATGACCAATCGATTTTATTTAAGAAAGGTGTTTACCCGATTTCAAACACAAAAAAGGTATGGTAGCGTAGTACATTTGATTCTCATTCAATACCAAACAATAAATAAATTACGTTTTATAAAAAAAATAGCCTGTGTGGTCGGCGTTGCCTTGGTGTTTGGCAGTGCGTGTTGAGCAAAAAAAAAAAATAATTGTAGTAGGCAGGCTCGAACCCGTACCGCGAAGTAGGAAAATAACGCGAAAAGAAAACGTGACGTCTTTTCTATTGCGTTCATCGCCAACCCGGAAGTGACGAAGGTTTAAATTAAGGCTAGTCAATCGAAAAGAAGGGATGACTTTCGAAAATATTGGTAAAAAAAGACACCCAACCTGTAGAGAAATGTTCAGTTGAGGGTGAAAATAATCAATGCCTTTAGCCAATATTTCGATATTTGTCATCCGAAGAACCCCGGTTCAAAAGATCACAATCTCCTGAAAATCCATCTCTTCTGTCGAAAGTTTAAGGCAGAGATACAAACATACAAACATACATACATACATTTAAACAGCCAGGTGAGTTTTATATTATAGAAAATGTCAAAATACATGTATGGCTGTTACTAATGGGGATTTGATGTTCACGTACTGTTATTGAAACTATTGTTCTAACCTGGAGTTTTAGTTATATAATGTTTAGATCCATATAACCATCGATAATAAGTAAAAAAAATAAAAGTTAAAAATATCAATTAAAATATAAACAAAATTATGACTTCGAACTGATTCTCATTTAAAATTTACCTCGACAATATATATATGTGTGTGTGTATGTGTGTGCATATGTTTTAAATATATTGTGTGTATATTTACTTATATTTTAAATTCCTACAAATCCTTTAAGGTGCATTAGACAGACACATTTCATGAACCGATAATGATCTAATGGCCTGTTTTTTTTTTTAATCAAATACTTGTTTGTCCGTTATGGTCTTCATAAAAAATCACATTCACTTTTTTAAAAGCACAATAGCATGGGCATTTATTATCCAAATAGTCCAATTATATGAGACGGAGATGCTTGAAAATTGTCCACCCAAAGTAAGTTAGCCGAACTGATGAAAATTGGCAAGCTAACAATTAAGAAATAATTGCTTCTTTCTTTCCATTGATCATTTCACAAAGGCCATTTTTTTGGCAGATAAGATTTTTTTTCTTCTAAAGGATGATTAACTTGTAAGAATCTGAGAATATATATGTTGTTTGTTTAAAAAAATTACGTGTCTTTTCAGATCTAAAGAGATTTAGTCTTGTAATTAAATTACCTTTCACAAGAAAACATACAAATATATTTTAAATTCGCTCTTTAAAACTGGTTCTTTCTGTAGTAGCTCTGCAGGCCAATAATAACCGAAACGAAACAGTGGTATATTTAACAAAACAAAAATATATGAACGCAATTATGTTTCTGAAGTATACCTTTAAGATTCACGGTCATAACTGCCGCTAATCGTTACCGAAGCATATTTTTAATTTAAATATAGTTATCATCTATAGGTAAGTCCCCTTTTCCAAAAATATAGATAGTAGCTTACTCCATAGTACTTTCTCGATCATCTTTCATTTCTATAATGTGCTGTATATTTAACGATACAGCATTAGTAAACACACACTAAAAACCAACAAATCATATCAAAACAAAGAGGAATTAAATACTCTTATAAAGCCATAAACTTTTAACATGTGCACTTGTACCTTTTCCAGTTTTGCTTTTGATGTTCGTGTCGCTTAGGATTTTCCTAAAACAAAAATGGCTGCCAACGTGATGATAATTCATGCCCAAAACTTAGGCAATTAAGTATGGATTTACGAGAGATTTATTAACTCGGATTTAGAGTCAGTCTCAGTGTAAGTAATATTTTAATATCTTTTCAGACATCAAATTATCGAAGTAAGGACATCACCTTAGTGTTCCATTTAGGAGTGCGAACGTCGGAAACTTGTATAAAATAACACAGAAACATAGTTTCATGATGTGAAATCTGTATAGTCGGTATAGAATTTAAATCCACTTTATTTTCCCTTTACTTATTTTGTAATTATCAATTTTTGTTAACAATTTTCACTTTTAGCAATCCTTCATATGAAATTAAATTATACTCATGTACTTCTCTATAATGGTATTGTATAACTTACCTCTCATAATTTAAAATCTTACAATATGCTGATTTTGTATACGTGCTTACCCTGCTGTGATAATATTTGTCTAAAGGAGTGAACCCTATGAAAGCCGAGACCTCAGATAGTCAAACGTAGAGGAACGAGATAATTACCTTTCTTTAACATTTATTTCTTTTTGACACTATTAGATTCAGTTGTGGGATTGTCTAAAATAGCGTTTACTCAGCAAATATAGGAGAGGAAACGGTGCAACATTAGAAGCCGTTTACAATAAAGCAACTAGAACTACAGAACCAGTAGAAACGGCAAATGCTTTCCTGGTGGATAAGAACAAAGAAATCGTAAAGCAGATTTTCTCATAATTATGTATTTCTGATTCCATTTAAAGAGTTAATACTGCTCCTGTGTACAATCTAGTTTTACTTAAAAGCTAAAAAATTGTAAATTCTTACTCCAACGTAAAAATGTCGAAAATCTTAGAAGCAATTAATATGAAATGAAATGAACCACGACATATAATTATAAATCTATTCATAATATAATCAATTGCCTAGGTTAGTATCTGGCTAATAAAAGGGTGTATCTTTAATCTTATGAAACATTTCAAATTGTAAATATTAACACGTTTTAAATATGAAACCGTATTATCCATACGTATTCTTAAAAACTATAGATGATTTCGAACCCAGCAAAATACTAATCACCCAGTACAATACTCAGCCTGAGAACGATTAAGTGGTCAAGGCAATTAAAATTCTCGTAAAAAGTAGACAAAAAAGATGAAACAATAAAACACCCATGTGGTCATTATAAGATGATAGAAATACGTGAGGTATTATCCGAAAAATCGAGAAGATAAAAAAGTCAAACAAAACAAACACATTTGCAGTTGAATAATAATTAGCTGTTTACACACACACACACACACACACACACACACACACACACACATATATATATATATGCAGATGGTGGGGCTTCTTGATGTCATATTAGTCGGTAATTTTTATGGCTTTACCTAATCATGTGTTGCAAAAAAAAATATATATATATTTCTTCGTTTACTTTTCTCTCTTACTTTTCCTCTAGTCCTCAGCTGTAAGCAAGTCTTTCAACCTATTTCACAAACCCTAAACCTCTATAATGAAAAGTTTCCAGAAAAAAAACATACACAATTAAACCCAGATCTTGAACTTCCAACGTAGACCTCCACTAATATATCTCTTTCTCGAACATCAGGGGTCTATGTTCCAACCTTCCAGAGTTGTAAACCTTATTGCAGGAGACTAAACCAGACCTATTATTCTTATGCGAATCTGGCATTGAACCGACTATTTCCCTGGAAGAGTTTGTAATTAAAGGATACTCTTACTTAACATCCAAATCTGACCCCCAAGATCGCCATGCGCATGGGGAATCTGCCTAAATTTAAAATGGTTTTCTGTGTTCTATGGGCATCTGCAAAGAAGACCCTAATTTACCCTGTAAGTACTTCCGGGTAGAACTTGCTCACACTACTGCGTTTATATTTGCCCTCTATCGCCCCACAACAGCGGAGTTACTATCTTTAATAGCATATCTCAGAAAATTGACTACATGCTGTCTACTCGTCCTTCGGCTAACATTCACGTCTGTTTCAGAATGTCGAATGGTTGACCCACTCAAACAAGACAGATGATGAGGGAAGTTATGTCACGATTTCTCTATTGCTTATGACCTCACTCAGAACCCATTCGTGTACCCGACAGTACGCAAGTCTCCTAGACCTTTTCCTCACAACTTGCCCTGAGTTATGTTTATCTTCCTTTCTGTCTCCACTGGGATCTTCTGTAAGGTTGTACTAACAGAAGAGATCTTGAAAGACTGTCTTCTTTGTGGCTGTTTCTACAGCACTGCTCGTCTGAGCTCCAATCTATATTTACCCTATTGCGAAACATTCACCAGAAACACTCGTCTATCTGAAAACATTATCAATAATTTCCCACACTATTAATCTGTGCCTAAAACTAAACGCAGATTTCATGAAGAAAGCCTATTTCTTAAAATTGAACACCTTTTAACCTCTCTTTTTTCCTTCTTTAAAGCTAACTACAATATAGTCGTCATCAAGTCCAACGTAAACAAGTTCTTCATGAGCCGTACCCATTAATTAATCATATTAACTAAATTTACACTACAAACTATGACTGTCATATTCTCCTATTGACTACTGTACCCTCATTTTTCCCTATTCCTTGAGTGACGCCTGGACATAAATGGTAACTTCTTTGTAAAAACAAAAACAAAAACAAAACACACACACACACACACCCATATATATATATATATATATATATATATATATATATATATATGTGTGTGTGTATAGGTGTGTTCTTTGCTTCGATAATCTTACCACTAAAGAGTTTATATATATATATATATATATATATATATATATTTAATTATTTATATATATATATATATATATATATATATATATATATATATATATATTTATACTAGCAAAACAGCCTGCAGAAAATGGACTCCGATTTATGAAAGTATGATAGGTTATGAAAAGGAAGGGTTGTAAAGAGATAGCTTCGAATTATGGGGTATCAAAACCAAAGCAATGATTAAAGTAAAAATAAAATAGATAAACCCCATGATTTATTATACCATATCTGTTCACACTGAAACACTTATCACAATATTATGTGGATCTATATTAAAAAAAAACTTGTTAAACTTTGTGACATATTTCCATTCTATGGAGGTCAGGCGCGAACGAACGCCCCATAATTTTATTATACCATATTTCTTCACACTGAAACATAATTATCACAGTATACTTAAGCAGATAGATATGAAAACTCTTTATTAAAGTGTGTGCCTATTTCAATTCTATGGAGGTCAGGCGCGAACGCAGACTTCACAATTTTATTATACCATCCCTATTTAAGTTAAAACATACTTATCAAAGTATTATTATGTACATCTATATCAAAAACACTGTAAACTTTTTTTTTAATTTTTAATTTTTTATTTTCATACTTTGTGGACCAGGCGCGTACGTAGACCCCAAAATTTTAATGAATTATCATTATGCCAGATCAAAATACCCATTCCTGTGTCTCGATACACATTCTATCATTATATGTGATCAGTTTTCTATCATAGTCAACCATATAGGAGCCTATTCGTGACCAGACACACACACATACGTTCAGCTTTATATATATATATATATATATATATATATATATATATATATATATATATATATATTCAAAACTGGCGACATTACAACTGTACCAACTAAAACTAATACAATAAATATAATATAATACTAAAATGAATGTACGAAATCTATCACGATTCTTTTAATTTTTAACTATTTTTGAACCCTTAAACTCATTTTAACCGGCTAGACACCAATAAAAGAATATATATATATATATATATATATATATATATATATACTAAAAGTACAAAAGTGGCTCTATAGTCAATATTGAATGCTTATGGATTGTTCTTTTATTCGTGTCTAGCCGGTTAAACTGAGTTTAAGGGTTCAAAAATAGGTAAAAATTAAAAGAATCGTGATAGATTTCGCACATTCATTTTAGTATTATATTATATTTATTGTATTAGTTTTAGTTGGTACAGTTGTAATGTCGCCAGTTTTGAATGCTACAGTTTTGCTTTCAGTTTAGATTCTTGTTGGTGGCACCCATGTTTTTGTTTGTTTTTTTCTTTTGAAATCACGACTCTATAATAATATATACGAAATCTGGACTTATTAAAATATCATATTTAAGCGTATTTTACGACCAGGCATAGCCAGGCGAACTCCTTCTAGTATATTACATATTTAAACATGATGTACTTCGTTATATTTGATCACCCAATATTTGTTATTTATGAATGTTATGATAACAGATTTTCCAATCTGTTGTTGTAATTGAAAATTAGGCACTACGGCATTTCACAAACGGCGCCATTTTTGGTGTGTTTCACTAAATTTTCGCCAGATAGAACAGGCGACCAAGAACTATAATATATAATATTTATAACTTTGTTGACAGCTCCTGCAAAATAGTAAAACTATATTTTGTTACAGTGACAATTTTACTTTGATTAAAAAATGTTAAGAAAAAACAAATCCAATGATACCTTAATTCGAGAAATATTTAATTTAAATCATTAAATTGTTCAAAAAAATTCGATTTTATTTTATATTCAAAAAGTATTTCGAGGAGAAATGCAATGATGCTTTAGTTAAAAAAATAGTTTATGCAATATTATATTGTCTTACGCAGACTTTGCAGTAGTTGGTTTTACAATTATAGATTGATACTTTTTCATACTATACATGTGTGGGTTTCAAATAATTTTGTGTTCGGAAAAACATATTATTTGTTATTTATTTTCCGTGCTTTTGACCAAGAATAAATTGGAGTTATCGCCGCTTACAATGGCGCCGTCATGTAATGCAGAAGTGAAAGTTTACATCTCCCCTATGTTTTCTAAAATATCTATTTCTTGTATTACTTTTAAATTGTAAATAATTATCTAGTTGTTGTTACGTATTTCGACGTTTAACCTTATAGTGTACATGTTTCTAGGTTAACAATTTGTTCGTTATTAAAGATTATATATCATTAATAATATAAAATCCAATAATGATTTATGGTGCTACCAGACCAGGCTGTCTGGAGATATTGGCTTACTGAGACGAAATGGACCTAACATTGATGCTTTTGTTTTTCTACTTACTGTTGCAAAATTTAATTATGTTCTGCAAAACAAAAACCCAAAAACCAGAACAACCCACCTTTTCCCCCTTTTCCTTGATTCTATATTCCTTTTCTCTTTCTGTCTCTCCTACATCTTGATGAGTTTCCTAACTTCAAATCTACCAAACATTAATGATGTTACGCTTTTGTCTCTCCCATTGCAAAACTTATTCAAGTTCTATAGAATAGGTAACAAAAACGATAAAACCAAATATAAAGCGATCAAACCAAACGCTACAAAGAAGATACAAAGAGTTTGAAGAATAAAAACCTTCTACAAAATAATCGGATGCAACATGAATACTATTTCCGAAATAAGTGGATTCGGTATTAAATTACCTGAAAAGGCTTGATCGGCCGTAAAATAACCGAACCAAACGAATATTGATTTGACGTTTTCTCTTGTACAATCTAACGTTTTACTAAACTCTAGTTAAGGTGTTATATAGAATTATGTTAAACATTTCTTTCACAACAATTTTTTTGTATGAAGAACTGCTATGTGTAAGATTAATGGTCGTCGTTGACTCCTCTTTGTCTTTCACTGTAGAAAAAATTATCTGTCTTATCTATTTCTTTGATCTTATTTGCTGCTGTGTTGTTTTGGTATCCACTTCCAGGCGGGATGTGTCCGAATTGACTGAGGTATGTTAGACTTGTTCAGTTTTAGAAGGTCCACATTTTAAGGTTTTACGAAGGAACAAGTTTATTACTAATCGCCTGAGGCGCTGTAACGAGGAATCCCAATGAAATTGCTAAAGTGTATTATTTAGGTCAAAGTGTTCTTCTTTTTAAGCGCTTGCTTTGTTTATCCCACTTTTCGATCAATGTTTAACCATTCTGTCGTGGAAGGGAATAAATAACCTCCTCACAATTCTTTCCTCTTAGTTCTCTTATAGGAAAACAATAAACACAAAGACAATTTGTCACAATGACATAAATTAGAGTGTTCTTTTTTATACAGAAAAGTGTAGAGACATACAATACATACCTAAGTATAAAAAATTCTGGTTTTTCTTAGAGATGGGCATAGAAAAAAGTCTCCGGAAAGCAGCTTAGTTGAACACCGTCGCCGAAGCCAGAAAAAATGATCTCCTAAGCTTCTGCAACATGGACCTCTTATCATCATGTCATTACCTGAACATATATACTTGTTTTCGAAGACGTAAACAAATACCCGTAAAATGATTGTAAGAGATGTAACAACAGAATATTCTTATCACTGTTAGACTGTCGAGCATATATCCGACAGAGATAGACACAGTTAATCAATTGAGAACCACATCACTCTATATAAAAGCATGTAAGATACCAACAGATATACACTCGAGACTCAAAACAATGAAAAGAATATTCTGTTGTCCCATCCCTAGTGAGTTAAACATCCTTATATATTTAATATGCAGTAAAAAGTTTATTTGGATGCCGATTAATAGTCGTATGTATTAAACTCGTATTATTAAGATCACATATTCATTTCTATCTATTTATCTATCTCTCTTCCCCCCCCCTTTGTCTTTCCTTCTCCCCCTCTCTCTTCCTCTCTCTCTCTCTCTCTCTCTTTCTCTCTCTCTCTCGGCTTAATTTGACGTTGCCTAATATATGGATTTTCTCTGGAGCGATTTCCATCTCACACACACACACACACATATACATATATATATATATATATATATATATATATATATATATATATATGTATAGTCATCCACATACAGTACTGTTTCGCTATTTCACAGCTCATCAGTGCGGCTAGACAATGAAACTACTTCAAGTCAGGATCGAAACCCGATCGCCCAAACGACAGTCGGAGCTTCTAACCGTTGCACTATGTGGGCAGTGAAGTAACAATGTTTTCACATTGTTCTAAGTACCTAAGCTCAATTCGTTTACACAAAGAGCATCGCTTCATACGCTAATGATAATTTGTATATCACTTCCCAAATGCTCAACCTAGTGAAATTTTAAACGTTTCTCACATTACAAATTGTCTGTAAAATAATGGTCCTTATAAATATTACTATCAATACGCATAAGACAATCTCATCCAGATAAAGAAGCTCAAAATCCAAGATCGAGCAATAGTGTAAATTATCATTTGGAATAAAATATATATTACTTTAAAATATATAAATTATATAAGAACATTTTCACTAACCATGATCTAACAAAATATTCAGAAAAAAATCTTTCATACTGTACATTTGTTGAAATACTACAATCTTCAATAGATTTTACCTTATCGCGTGTTATGCATTAATATATTCAAACATTAAATACTCTCCATTTGATGAGGATTTCACCTTTTTCTCATGCCTTGGATCTTAGATTATACCTCTATTTTTTTCCATTAAACCTAACTACCCCATAGAAAATCCCATTTTTATTTTTGCTGTTTAAGTGTTTTCATGCAAGCGTTTTAGCATTTCAATCTCAAACGAAATTTTATAACGGCCTATAAACAGTATTTTATTAAGAAAAGGTGTTTTTATGAGACGAACTCTTTATTGAAAATACATATACTAAGGGGAAAAATGAATTTTTATATTCCTTGACGAATAATAAATTTTTTATATTGTTAGTTTACACAATTTTATTCAAAATTTATACATACACACACAGACGCACACACACACACACACACATATATATATATATATATATATATATATATATATATAGATATAGATATTTAATGTTAAACGCATAGCTGTAAACTGTGGCGTCGTTCACATGATTATCATTCTTGTCATTTTTACCAGACGTTTATAGAGATGTTACGCTTAAATAGTTCGTAATCCAGATAAACAGTTGATATTTCTCCCAACAAACACTTCTTTAAATTACTCTTATTACCTATACAAATAACATATAACATTATCTCGCACAGAATATATTAAATAAATACCGCTATCTTTAATATGGCCTTGTCTTTATTCCAGCTAAACATCAATAATTAGTTTACTTTACGCCATTCATATTAAGAAACACTACAACTGCAATTAGTGGCGGAAATGTATCGTCACCTACACGGGCACATTGTGTATAACTCCAAAAGATGGTGAGGCACTATTTACCTCCTGCATTGGTAAACGTAGGCGTATATTTTTATATATTTGTATGCGCAGACAAACTTTAAAAATTGATAATAAATCAATGAACTTTAGTCATCTTTATTAATAAACGATTTTCTGATTTAGAAAATTACTCATCTTCCAGCACACAAATGTTTTAGTTACAGATTCAGGTAAAATTAAATTAGTTTTTTCTTTTGCAGTAAAATTATACATGCATTTTACAGAATGCCTTAGGATGTTTCAAGATTTTTTTTTTTAATACACGCATTTGAATCCATCCAAGAATCTGGAAAATTCAGTATGTTATTGCTATACACCTTTCATGATGATGACCATTTATGATTTCAGCTTCAAATGAACAGCTACAGTAGGATTTAGAATACAACTTAATAAGGCTTGGTTGAATTTAAAAATGCAATCTGGACGTGAAGACACGTTAGAATCACATTATGCAATAAAATTATATTTTAACCTTGAAGAATGCCACAGAAACGTAAGGAATGATTCAGACTGCTTTTGGACCATCTTATCTTAATAAAACATCAGGTTATGGAGGTGCATAATAGATTCAAGATAGGCAGGGTATCTGTGAAGGAGAATGGGATGTAGGGGAGGCATAAAACAGGACACTAAAATTGATTGGCCAAATAAATAATTTCATGAATAAGGACTATCGGGTGCCTATAGAGACAATAAGCACAGTTTGATATCAGTGTAGGAACTGTCCACACGATTATTCGCGAGGAACTAAAGATGAGGAAGATTTGTGAGAACGCACCAGTCCACAAGTCTATTTGACCAAGATGATAATCAAGACAGTTCCTTATCCTCTCTATAGTATAGATCTTGCTTCTTGAATTTTTAGTTATGCCCTTTACTACAGAGAAAACCTTAGACGTTGTTATGATATAATTGAAGAAAAGAATGAGGTTGCTGACACGCACACATAAGAGCACTTTCTGGTGACTTACAGAAGTTGTTGGAACGGCATAATAAGTGCATTGCAACCGGTGGAGATTACTTCGGAGAAGACTAGAGTTTCATATGTGGACTATCAATAAAAGTGCCCGTTTTAAAAAAGTTTGCAAGCTTATTGACGGTACCTTATACATTATCTTGTGAGGATTACTTTGCGTATTGTTATTTTCGTTTTGCTGTTTTACTTTGATTTCCAGTTTTGCAGAATCATTTACCACACACGTTACAACCATAATGCTTCCATTACTAACTACTTACGCCAAATAATCGTGATGGTTTTAAATAAAACCAATTTATTCGTAATTACGGTGTAATCAAGAAACGTAAGCATTTTGGCAATTTCGTAACAGATCTATTTATTATTTAAATATGACAGTAAAAAAGGGAAAGAAATACTTCATTTTGCGTGCTAATTTGAACTTGATTACATAAAGGAATATTTGAATAAAACGTTAACTATTAGTTACGAAAACAAAACAACATTCCAAAACAGGATTATGTGATATATTAAATCAAAACCATGATTAAATAAAATAATAAATGACATACTAATAAATAACAGTCAATTAATAATACGTATGTAAAACAAATATGAAAATTGATTAATGTTTCGGCTGATAAACCACATATATACGCAGTTTATACTGAAGTATTTCAGGTTTGAATAAAGTTGTCATTAATGTGAAACGGCGCGATGTTTTTTAATATATTTACTTTAGTGCAAGAAATGTACCGCACTTTTGCATGTTTCTCTCTTTCTACCTCTTGCAAAATATATATACACACAGGCATATATATATATATATATATATATATATATACACACACATTAATTACCATTTCCACTATATATATATACATATTAGTCGATTATCATATATATACATATATATATATACATTAATTACCATTTCCACTATATATATATATATATATATACATATATATATATATATATATATATATATATATATATATATATATATACATATTAGTCGATTATCAAAAATATCTTAAAAACAATGTTTACCATTCTGTAAGCTTGGCAAAGAGCCTAGAAACAAAATGTAATTCATAGGGTGGATATCAAACAATCTGATAAGAATGCCATTTGCTTACAAAAGATAAACAACATTGTTATAGGTTTACAAGTAAAAACAATTACTTATCTTTTCTTCTGGCAACTTTATATAAGCAGAGGCAGAAAGTCTATTCTCTTGTGTGTTTTTTTTATGAACAGCTGAAAGCAACAGCAGCTGATTTTATATTTGACTTCAAGGCATATATACCAGTCGATGTTAAAGCAACAACTACGGACATTCCTTATGCGTCTGTTTAACCAGAGCACGTTGTAATTAAATGTTATTCCAGACTAATGGCTGATGAAAAACTAGTAAGATATCGGTCTGAAAAGCCCACAAAAATGCCATTGCAAAAGCTAGCATTACAGACAAGATTATAATGATAATTTAACTTTAATATGATGTTATGTAATAAGTGTGATTAATCACGGTATAAAGAGGCCACACTTGGGGGATACATTATTAAAGTAGTATTGTCACTCGAACCTGGAATCCACGGTTGACGTGTTATCTTTATAGAATAGTATTGGTTGTCGTTCAATTCGTGAGAACCTCATTTATCAAGTATTTTTTTGTCTTTCCAATCTCTTTCAAGTGGTTCGAAATTGTCCTGTACGTTACGTCTAATTCGGAAGCAAATTCTTGAACAGTTGTGCATGGATTTGCTTCGACTAAGGTTCTTAATTAATCGTTAACATCCAATAACCGGCCCCTTAAAGACTCTCATCCCCGGCATAAAATTTCTTAACCCCCGTTGTCTTGTGCGTTCGAAACTGTTCCTGGGCCAAGCGCTTTGTTGGTATCGCTGTTTCAATATCTTTTTGGTCTACCTTGAATTGAAATAAAACATCTGCGAATTTGTTTTTTTTTTATTTATCTTGTATTCAACGTTTTCAGAAGAAAATTGTTTCAACACGATTGAAATTTAACTGATAAAATAGTGAAAAACGCTCTTTAAAATGATGCATAGAGTGCAGGTATTATCACGAACATTTATTTGAAAATACATCATTTTGCATCGTCATTAAAAATTATGCAATAACGTTTTAACCTTATAGAATCTGGCCATCCGCATGTTTTTATTTACACAATTACGATGTATCTTATTGCTTGATTTAGTTATTCTTAAGAATACCAGAATGATTTATTGAACAGCATTGATAATATTTAACGTATTTTCTATACTTATTTAATAACATTATATCAGTTTGGATGCGTACTATTCTAACACTAAAGATCGAAGATCAATGAATGCCTTTCTATTGGGTGCTATTGCATATATAGTGTAATACATTAAGTTTCCAAGTTCCAAATTTCAAGTTTTTCTCATTTCGTCATTTTATACATTTACGCAAAAAGGCTATCATAATATTGTTTCGTTTTGCGACTAACAAGTTTGAAAAATACTGTTATTGCTGCATATTTAGTCACGTACTCATTAGATGTTCACATTAAAAGAAAACTTCTAAAAAAAACATAACGGGCATCTTACATAGTTTACTACAACCGACCCACTTTCATTATGGTAACATTTTTAAAAGTAACAAATGATCAACTGAGAACAATAATATATGCAGCTGTCGCGGTTTACACACACACACGCACACACACCCACGCACACACACACATATATATATATATATATATATAATACGTATATATCTATCTATATATCTATAAAAGTGAACGTGTCTGTCTGTCTGTCTGTGTGTCTGTGTGTCTGTGTACATTTCCCTACGCAATAACTCTGTCAATTTTTAGTCTATAGACTCGAAATTTGAAATACCGGGTACTGAGATTTGGGAAAATCGATGTGACGGATGTCAGCCAGAAATTTGGCTGTTAAGGGGTCAAATTTCAACGATTTGACCTTTAAGAACTCTACCAAACTCCTCCGACAATTTTGGGTCTAGACACTTGAAATTTTAGATATAGGTTCCTTGAACATGGATCTAACTTTATAAAGTTATTTGAGCCCGAAACAATAAATTTAAAGGGGTCATAATAGGGGTCAAAATTTAAAAAAATTAACTATATTTTTGTTTTTTTGCTTTTTTTGCACAGCATACACCTCCAAACACACGAGCAAGGGGTCAAAGTTCAACGATTTGACCTTTGAGAATTCTACCAAACTCCTCCGCCAATTGTGGGTCTAAACACTTGAAATTTTAGATATAGGTTCCTTGGACATGGATATAACTTAATAACTTGATTGGAGTCCAAAACAATAAATGTTAAGGGGACATAATTGGGGTCAAATTTAAAAAAAAATTACCGCTTTTTCTTTTTTTTTTTTTTTTTTTTCTCAACATACACCTCCAAACACCCGGGCAACGCCGGGCTGAAATGCTAGTAATACATATATATATAATATATATATAATACATATATATATATAATATATATATAATACATATATAATATATATAATACATATATATATATAATATATATAATATATATATATATATATATATGTCGTTTTTATGAAAAAGAAAAAAGCAAGTACAAAATGTGCAAAACTCTAAGAAGGTAGAAATAATACACTGAAACATTGATCAGATGACTTTCATAAAATAGTAGTGATTTACGACAGAGCGACAAATATTAAACCGACATATAATTGCAATTATTTTAATACATAGACAACTTACGATCAGCGATACGATTTTTGCTTATCTGCTAACCAAGGAATTTTTTGCTTCCACTGATTTCTAAATATTAGTTACATTTGAATTGAGTGTTTACTTTCTTATGGGAGAACAATTTTTAAATTAAATTTTCTTTCAAGTTTTAATAAAAAAATTTAAACATGTTGTTTAAAGTTGCGCCGTTTTCTGTCAATGGTTGTCATAACACGAAATTTTTCTGTTTTGTAAGTTGCATACCATTAATGAATTTAAATGTATTCATTTTTTTTTTTTTTGGTTTAGAACCAGAATATTCCCGCAATTTCCTATAACACACTGATTATATTTAGCATTTATTAAGACGGTTCCCTTAATTCAAATATGAAATTATTTCACCCGATATATATATAAATATATTTTGTTTGTTCTTTTCGTACAGTTTCAGAATCAATTTCTTGGAATCATGAATATCCATTTTTGGATCATACGGTTTGGATTGTATACCTTGACATTTTGTGCCAGTGAAAAGATTCGATATGGTAAGTAGGTTTTGTTATTTTGTTTGTAATATACACGTCTAAGGTGAATTCATGATTGTTATAAACTCGTAAAAACCGTTTCTCCGACTCGTTTCATAAAATGTGTGTAGTTTTCTTTAAAGATTCATATATGAGAATACGGATTATACAGTATATGTACCGAATGTTGCTTCAGCCGCCCACTGACTTGTTACTTAACACGCGAGTTAAAAATGAAACAGTTGACCTCTGGGCGGAGTTCTGTTCTTTAACCATGTGGCGAAGCTTTCTATAAAGAGCACGAAATACATTTTGTTTTCTATTTATATCACGTGTTTTCTTAGGGCATGGCACTTAAAGAATCTAATAGAGATGATACTAAAATAGTATGAGTGCTTCTTTCTTAAAAGGATTGTTAGAATTAGTAGAATTAATAGAACATCGAAATATAAGACGTTCTTTTTCCTTAAGCGTAGAAACACAAACGGATAAACTGATCAATCTGATTGTACTATCGATGACGTTTGCCAGTCACGTTTCTCACGAAAGTAAAGTCAAGCTTAGGAATTCAATTATAGTGAAAATAATAGAAGCAATAAGATAAAGTTAAATACCAGAAGCAAATTGGATGATAATATTGCAGACGGGAGTTGAACTATAATAGGTGCAATTAAACATACTAAAGATAAATAGTGCTAAACACTTTTTAAAAGGGTACCTGACGATGAGGAGGTAGACTTTGAGGAATATTATTAATATTTCCTCACTTGGAATAGTTACACCTTCCTCTTTGAGAACAACTTGTGGTGTTCCTGGTGTCGGAGTGACAATATATCTCCCCAGACTTTCAGTACTTCTCATCTCGTTCGATAACCTTTGCCAAAGAAGTTGCATGAAACAGCCGCTTACCATTGATTTCTCGTTGGCGGCGGCAATTGGTCTACACTAGAATTAGGGTCGCAATAAATCTCCCTTTGGTCCCAACCCTCTTTGCACTTTGCCAGCGGAGGTCTGGCAAGTGCTTTCTTTCCTTAATCTTTCCATCCCCTTGACCCTCATTATTTGATGTGATTCCCGTTTATAGTGACACTCACACGAAAAAAAGGGCAGCATCTTACAATTATGCAGTTTCAGTTTTGATGATTCCATGTGATGTTCTTTTGTGTTTTACATAAGTAGCCGTTTCTGTGTCCAGTTTGTACGTGTACTAAATGTGTGGTGTTTATTTTAACATGTAAAGGTTTTCCGTAATATTTCTGCAGTTTTTATTAATAAAATCCATTGTATCTTCTTGGCCATTCACCTGATTCCAATCTCTCGCATTCTTTTTCCAAAGTTTTCTGGTATTGTTCCTAGAGCTCCTACTATTACTGGTGTTGTCATGACTTTCTGCATTTTACAGATTCATTTGCGCTCTCGGACCAGTTCCGTTTATTTGCTCTATTTCTCAGTCTCCTTAATCTTAACTCTGTTTTCGGCTGGAACAGCAAATTCTACAATAGGCAAAACTTTTCCTTCTTGTAAAATTATTATGGCACCAGGTCTTCTTGCTGGGATGTGTTTATCTGTTTGTATATCTGTGCCCCATGGGGTATTGTGACTTTCATTTTCCAGTACTGCTTCCAGTTTGCGCTTGTACCATTTGTCTGTGTGTTCAAGATGCAATTGTTTGCATTATTGCCAATGTACTGCCTTCGCGACTTGATCGTGTCTATTTTTATATTCTTTTGGGCTTGTTTTCTACATTCACTTAGTATGTGGTTTATTGCTTCGTTTCTTTGTCTGCAGTGTCTGCATTTGTTGTTTTCTTGTGTCTTATCAAACCTTTGTTTTTATGTGGTCGGTTCTAATTGTGTTATGTTGTGCAACTCTTATTAGTGATTCAGATTCCCTGTTTAGGTTTCCTTTTTGTAGCCATTTTCAGATGTTTTCGTTAGTCTCTTCTTTTTTAATTCTGTGTAGCTTTTTTCTTTTTCCATGTCTCTTTCCTCGTTCTGTTCGTTATCTCCTTTTTCCATTTTATTTGTTTTTTTTTTTATGTGTCTTCCGCAGCAGTAATCATTCTTTAGGTGTTTGGATTATGTATTTTTCTAATTTTTTTCGTGTTATTTATACAGTTTTCTATACAGACTAGCCCACTCCCTCCTTTATTCCTTTTCACATATAGTCGATCAGTATCATCCTTTGGGTTAAGTGCAGTTTGCATCGTCATGAGTTTCCCGGTCTTCTCGTCGAGCTTCCTTAGTTCTTCTTTGGTCCAGCTTGTGAACTGTCCAGAGTCCTTTATTAGTCATACTGTTCACGTTTAGTTGTTGTGGTTGCACCCACTCATTTACATATGTGGATAATATTACACATAAATAACAAGACTCGGTTAGTCTAAGTGTGTGTTAACCAGAAGCCACCGAAGGCCGAGCCGAGAGCAGATATGTTCTCCAGCCAAGACTCTCTTACTTGACAACCACTATGTAAATATAATGTAAATATACTTTTCCTAATACACTTCTTATTGATCTACCTTTGTTTGTTGAGTCTTCATTTGTATTGCCTTATACGTTATTTGGTTCAACCTGCAAACATAACAGTTTAGTTACGAGCTTTCCTATTATTGTAGGTACTCCATTCTAATTTTCTCTTTCATGTCCGTTGCTTTAATGATGCCTACTTCCAGCACTTCCAAGTATTTGTAGCTATCATGTTCACCAAGTGTCCTCATCTCTGTTTGATTAAGTAGTACTATACCTTCCACTATTAACTTACTATAAACTTCCAGTTTTTCCCTTCTAATGATCACCAGTGGGCACTTTTCCATATCGAATTCCATACGGATATCTTGGCTAAAAGTCTGGTCGTGCTAATTACCGTTCTAGTTCTGTCTTTGTTTTTTGCAATAAGATTTAGTTCATCTATGTGAATTAGGTGGTTAATTCCTTCTTCTCTGTAATTGAACGTTTATCTAGCTTGACATTTTCTTAGTATATTGTTCAGGGGCATCATGGCAATAATCAACAGTAATCGTGGTAGAGAATCACCATGGAAGATTCCTGTTTATTTCGATTTCAGTTACGTATTGCCTATCAGCTGTCAAGTCTCCATGTTCTCGTCGAATTTTCTATCAAATTTATTATCTTACCCGGTATTTTATACATTCCCAGACATTCTATTATCCATGCTTGCGGGGTTCTATATTATGTTTGCTTATAGTATATCCATTCCATGGCTAAGCTTTTTTTTCTACTTTAATTTCCTTCGAAATCGTTTGTCTATGAATAATAAGTCATGTTCCCATTTTTCCTTTTAGGTATGCTTTCTGTTCCTCGTTATGGTCCTTAGTTATGATGGGAATGCTAAATTTGTTCCCTCAGTTGTGCTGTTATTATTTTCCACATTGTAGGTAAACAAGTAATACGCCCGTAGTTGCTTGGGATGGTCCCCTTTTCTGTGTCTTTTACCCCCAGTGTGGTTCTACCTTTGGTCATCCGTTCTCGTACATGTGCTTCATGGATGCATTATTTATTATTCATAATTTTTATTATTATTATTATTATTATTATTATTATTATTATTATTATTATTATTATTATTATTAGTGTTATTGTTGTTGTTATTATTGTCATTATTATTGTCATTATTATTATTATTAATATTATTATTATTGTTATTGTTGTTGTTATTATTGTCATTATTATTATTATTATTATTATTATTATTATTATTATTATTATTATTATTATTATTATTATTATTATTGTTATAACTAGCTGTACCCTGCCACGCGTTGCTGTGGCTAAATTTGGTGTAATGGAAAATTCAAATAAAAAGAGAAAATGCATGTTTCTTATATTCTTAGTACAGCAATCCACTCTAAAAAAAAAAAAAAAGAAAAAAAATGAAAAAAAATGGTAATCTTTCAGAATTGGAGCCTGATCCTCAGGATTACCGTAAATCATTGCTTGGGCTCGACCAACAATCAGAGGATAACGCTAACGTTGAAACGCTAAATGTTTTTGTTTTTTCTGTATACAAACAAGTATAGTTAGTAATTAATATTTGAGTGATGGAGGGGTACTATACACAGATTCGAAAAAGTTGTCCAAAAACAAATGAAAGCAAAGGTAAGGTAAGTTACATTTCTACCTAACTGGATAATTGTTTAGTGTTTTTATGTAAAGTAAAATGTTTAATCGTTTGGAAAAACAGAAATGGTTGCAGACTGTTGAATACGTTAAGTTTGGGAAATGAAGTTGAAAACTAAAAACTATACAATACAGTGTCAAAAACCCACCGAATATGTTACTATGACATAGGCTGACATAATCGGTGGGTTTGTGACAGTATTTTGTATAGTTTTTTTTAGTTTTAACTCACTTTCTCAAACTTAACATAATCAACAGTGTCCGCCACCATTTGTATCTTTCAAATACACCGATAAACACTGTTTTTCGAGCTGACTAAACGTTACATTAAATGAAAAGGGTTTGTAGTAACAGATACAAAGAAGTTGTCAAAAAATGAATATATAACAAATAAATGTTATCAAAAGGCAAGAAAAGTAAATGTTCTACCTAACTGGATAAGATTGTAGTGTTTTTATGTAATGTATAATGTTTAATCAGTTCAAAAACATGCAGTGTTTATCGGTATATTTGAAAAATACAAATGGCGGCAGACTGTATCGAACACGTTAAGTTTGGGGAAATTTTGGGAAAATGAGTTTAAACTAAAAAACTATACAAAATACTGTAAGGAACTCACTCAATATATGTTACTGTGATGTAGGCTGACATATAATCAGTGGTTTTAAATTTTGATCGATACAGGTAACGACTTTTAAGAGCCCTTTTTAGTGATTACCTGGTTTGAGGATATTATACAACTAAATAGCAAATCTGACCCCAAAATCCGGTATTATTTTACTTTAAGGCCCGCCTCATGTTCGTATATAACGAAATATTTAATTGTAGATTTCAGTGTACTAAAAACGAATCTACAAACCGTTTCCGTCGCAAAAAGAAAGTTTTCATAAGAAATTACTTTTTTGAAAAGTGGGTGATCACTTTTCGATTTAAATTTAACTTAGAATGAGCACCCACTTTCTGGCCACCTGAGAGAGGGGCATTTTTCAGTGTCTGTGTGTGGGGGCTTGGTGTTTTGGCGGCCGACCCCCTGCCCCTCCAACCAATTGAAGTAGGTAATTTTAAAAGATTTTCCAAGGGTAGAAAAAAGCCCCCACCCCAAAAATCGTGGCCACAAAGTGGGTGATCATTTTACGTTAAATTATTATGGAAAAGTGATTCTTCACTTTTTAAAACTAACATTTCTTCATATATTGGAAACTACTCGTTTGCCTTAATTATAAAGGTTATTTTCGTTTTCAGCGACCCCGAAACCCTATAGAGTGGTAATTTTAAAGGAATTTTCGAGGGTGGAGTAATTCCTCATATTTACCTTCCCCCCCCCCCAATAACATAAGAAATTATGAATTAGACAAATTTCTGGTGCTAATGCACTTACCGATCCGTACTATTTTTTAAATCGTATTTCCAAGTTTAATTAAAGTTGTTTTTTTTTTATTCAATTGTATTCTAAATAATGTTAATGCTTCTGTATTGTTCCTTGTCTGCTTAAGTTTAATTTTTGTTTATTAAATTGTTAGATGAAAGTCCAGAATAGTTACAAAACACCATCTTCTCCCCATGGTAAGAATGGCTTTTTAAATAATAAAGTTATTATTTCAGCACGGATCAATAAGTGCACGAGTACCCAATTTCTTTAATAAAGAAAAAGCATTCATATTTTAGAATAGATGCAAAACTCCCATGTTAATAATAGCCTTCTAAATAACGGTATTATTTCAGCACGGTACCTTCTATGCATAAGTACTATCTTTTGTTAAATTGTTAGGTGAAAATATAAAATAGTTACAGAACACTCTCCCTTTCCCATGTTAAGAATGGCTTTCTTAATAGCCTTATTTCAGCACGGTATCTTCTCTGCATAAGTACCATGTTTTGTTTATTAAATTGTTAGGTGAAAGTACAGTACTCATGCAGAGAGTGGTCCATGTTGTAATAATAACGTTAATATTTAAAAAGCCATTCTTAACATGGGGAGGGAAGGGTGTATTTTAACCTTACAATTGAATAAAAAAAAACATAATAAAACTGTAAGTAAACCTGAAAATACGATTTAAAAAATAGCACGGACAAAAATAAACTGTACTTTACCAACCAATCTTATATCGAAAAAAAAAAACTCAAAAAGCAAGCGACAAACTTTTTTTTGCCTTATATAATAAAGAAAAAATGTGTAAATTAAAAAATTTGGAAGATAAACAAATGAATTATGTTTTTTTTTTGGGTTTTTTTACTGATCGAGTTAACAGGAAATGAAATCTTTCGTCAATTCGTGGCTGTGAAATGAATCGAACCGGAAGTTCAGTTGTATCAACAGAACAGATTCGCAGTAACGGCTTACGAAAAATATTTATTTTATTTAATATTTTAATAATTCGCGAGTTAAATTTATTTTAATTACATAAAAACATACCTAGACTCTAAAGATGGGGTGTCTGAAAATTTCAAATAAATAGGTAACGTAGAAATATGGTTTTATTCACTTGTAACGAACCAAATTTACACTTTTATATATATAGATTATTATTATTATTATTATTATTATTATTATTATTATTATTATTATTATTTACTTGTTCGTACATCCAGTGTCATATGAAAAACATCATCAGCGTAAACATTAATCAATAAGAAACAAATAACCTGTCTGTATGGCCATTCGTTATCAGTTAAAAAAAATTAAAACCATTACTTTTCAAAAGTATTTTAAAAAAATGGTTGTCTCTTTACGATTCCAAATTTGCTGTTTTATTTTATAATTTTAAAAAAGTCATATTGCGAAGAGACTTAAGCTTTTTTTTATTATAGTTTTTAATTAAAAAGATGTGCAAGTTTTGGACATCTGCTCCTGTATAATTTTTTTAAAAATTATTCAGAAAAAAAACGAAACAATGTGCTATGTATTGACATTTTTTAGCTTAGTAAAGTTAAAAAAAAAAGAATTTGCTAAAAAATTGTGTTAAATTTATTCTGTTTTATTTCATTTTTTTCCTGTTATTAAAAAAATGCGCACCTTCCACGCTTTATGCTTGTTATTATTATTGTTTTTATTATTGTACTCAGTATGCGTTTAGACAAAGGCCATCGTCATCAATTTCTATCTGTCAGCAACCTGTGTTGCTCCCTCGAGTCTGGATGAGAAACTCTCTTTCGATAACCTTTTCAAATAAATATCTTTATCGCAATAACCATTTCTCGCCGAAATCGACCATTCGCCTCTACTGGGATGTGTGTGGTTATACATTTCCCCATGGTCCCAGTCCTCTTTGCACTCATCCAGCATTTCCTATTAATGCTTTCCTTCCTTGTTCTTTCCATCCTCCATGACCTTCCCAGTTATTTTTGAGTGGCGATGGAGCGGGATTTTACTTACAATAAACATTGAGTTTACTTGATTCCCTTTTGTTTTACTGCTGTTGAAGATTTTATTATTAGTAGTATCATTACTAGTAGTAATAGTAGTAGCAGTATTGATTAAGAGTTTTTCTATATGTTAAAATCAGACATTATTAACTGACAACAACCTGTAGGTTTTCCTGAATCTGTGTGACAAGTCACCAAGGATTTTTAGTACTCTCACTTTTTTAATAACATTTTCATTAGATCTTGCTTAATCGCAAACAAATACTTATCATCGATTTATCGACAAGAAACGAAGATTAGTTTTCACTGGAACCTGGGTGGCAATAAGCTTCCTCAATTTTCCAATACCTCTCCGTATTCATCTAGTGGAGGTCATATTAGTTAGTGTGTTCCCTCCTTAGTCTAACCATCCCTCTCTATTTTCCAGTAGTTGTGGCGTCAGACAATGCCGATATTATTATCTTTAGTTGGGTGTAATTATTTGAACATTTCACGATATTATATTCCTAACACACACACGAATGATAGAATCTGAAGGAACGGACAACGCATTCAATTTTGCTAATAAAAACTATGAAAAAAGATCCGTATATTTATTCATCACGTAGCCAATAATAATAACCCAACCCTGATATAAATTACCGACTTTGTCCTGATTTTCCAATTCCGATACAATTTCCGAATCTTAAAACGTCTAAATATTTCGTAATATAGTTTCTATTTTTTTTATTTAATGATCGTAGAATTACCGCGAAAAAGAAAAGAACTGTGCGTGTAATATGTGCATATGTCTTAACAAATATAACAATGCGCTTTAGTTTCAATAGCACCCTCTTCTGCCTGGACAAGGCACAGGACCGACTTCGACACTGGTGGGCGATGTATTTTAACCTCCCTGCTGCCGTTTTCTTACAGAAGAAAAGTTGGGGAACTATCTCTGCTCAATTTTTTTTATGGTATGTGCTAGACTAAACTTTAGTCTATGGATTTGTTTTGTAAGACATTCATACCAAACGCCCGACTAGCTACAGCGAGTGTTAGCGATTTCTTTCACTCTCTATTTGTGCCTTAAACTAAACGAAAATTATATGAAGAGAGCCTTTTCCCTAGAAATGCTAATTCGTAGAACACAATAACGGCTGCCTCACAGTAGACTATAATATGGCAGTTTTCAAATTCAATGCAAACAAATTCTAGATGATTTGTCCTCTACAATAAATTAACTTCTATTCAATTTTCACAATCACCAATTATTATGGTGCTTTCTAACCTGACACCCAATGACCTTTATCCTTGAATCGCATACAGTTCTTGATAATCGGTGACTATGTAGTATAAAAACACACTCCGTACACAATCTTCCGAAAAAATATGTCATTTGCTAGTTCTTTTTTTAATTGTGCTAATTTTGCAGTAAAGGTATAACCATGTTTTAACTAATAGTGTCGAAATTTATTTACAATTATTTACAATGACTGATACAATTATTTGCTCGTGAATGTCTTTCAAATGCATTCGAAAATTTGCCGAGATTTCTTCGCTGATTTCCAAACCAAACATAACAAACAATTGTCCGTAAGCGTTTGGACCATCAAAGAAAATTCGAATGCTTTTCGAATACCATAAAACAGTGTGAACTCCAAGGCTTCTTTATTTATACAAAAGAGATAATTGAATTGAAGACCGAGTTCATATTCATACGCGTCCAAATTAAATTGATTCATTTAATAGATGCGTCAAAATCTCTCCATAGCACGCTCTGTCTGTTGATACGTTTGTCATGCTTATGTGGGCAATAGCATTTATATCGCTCTCTCAGCTTAAATTTGAAATGACATTTCCGTCGATGTGTTACGACTAAATGTGAAATTTTACTTTGATGAGATCACGCGATTTTCTAGCGTGTTTTAGCAATGTAGCTCACGTCTGCACTCTTACATAAGTAACGACTGGTCCACTGGGTTCATCAACGTTCGCCACCAGACCGTCCCGACATGTATCTATTGTAAAACTTCCGAAGCTCATACTAGTTAGCGTTATCTTTGCTTGTCGACACAGGGTCTCAAATATATTATTTTCCTTTTGTCTTTGTTATTTTCTAACTAAATTTACAACGTTAAATGTATAGAATCTAATTTTCATCGTTAAACGCATAAAATAATATTTACATCGTTAAACGCATGAAATTATATTTAAATCGTTAAACGCATGCAATGCTATTTTACATTATTTAACGCATGCACTGCTATTTTACATTGTTAAACGCATGGAATTGAATTTACATTGTTAAACGCATAGAATTGAATGAACGTACTGTAATGTTGCTTTCTCCATATAAGCTTTACTCTACTTCACTCTATTCCATTTAAACTGCTTTTAGCGATTGAATAATTTCCCGGAAAATTGTATTTTTCGTATTTGACGTCATAACTTTCTTTCCATTACATGAAATAAATACTTGTATTGTACGTTAAATAAATGTCTCCGACCCAAACGGGCATTTTTTATCTCCATTCCACTACAGATCGGAGGTCTTCCTTTAGTGTTTCCGCCATTTCTTTAGATATGTGTTCATTTGTTTTCCTGTCGTGTCTGTTACAGAACGTGGTGTCGTCAGCATACATACCCATCTTACAGACAATTTTGTCAGGGAGGTCATTTATGAATATTAAGAATAACAGATGTCCAAGGATAGACCCCTGAGGCACTCCCGCATTTATATCATATTGTTTAGACATATGACCGTCAAGGACAACCTGGATTTTTCTCTTATCTAAGAATGATCTAATTATGTTATGTATTTTTCCAGTGATGCCGTATGATCTGATTTTCTTGAGAAGACCCTCATGCCATACCCTGTTAAAAGCCCTAGATATATCTAAGGCTACTGCTCTTATCTCCCCGCTTTGTTCAGTGACTGGTATATACGTTCTGAGATTACAGTTAGGATGTCTGCTGTGGAATGAGCTTGCCTAAATCCATATTGTTGGTCAGTCAGAAGTTTAGCATCTGTAAGGTGATGAACTAGAGCTTAGTTAATTATGGTCTCAAATATTTTGGCGAAATGTGAGAGGAGGCTAATGAGGCGATAATTTACTGGGGCACTTAATACTTTATATTAACTGGGGGACTCTAACTCCTGACACTGTAGTTCGTGATCGATTAAATAGTACTAGTATTGAAATGAAAATTAATCAAGATAAGATGCACTGGTCTAAGCTCTTGCTTAGGATGGAGGAAACAGACGTTTTAAACTACAGTTTTACGGTGAGATAAGGAAGGGTAAAAGGGTTAAAGACAACAACATAAACCAAGAAAAGTTTAAAGGAGATTATGAAGAAAACAAACTTGGAAATACTTGAGATGGATGTACATAACTAGGAAGCTCAAGCGAAAGATCGATCACTGTAGAGAAAAAGCATCACGAAGTTGTAAGATTTAGAAAAGCGGCGTGTAGATCTTGGTGTCTAAAAAGATGTTTAAGAAACTAGGGCAGAATATATAATGCAAGAAAAATTACAATAGAAACTGAAGTGTGGCAGATACGGTTTGTCAAAAGCTGGTGATGTAAATCATCTGAAATCACCCAATCAAAAAAGGAATGACAGTCTTATGAGGAGGATTTTACAGCATATCCGGCAACACTACTTTTTCATATTTATGGTCTTATCTGCAAATCTAAAAGCTGCCTGACATTACATGCGAGGATTCACCATATTATGATGTGATCACGTTTACATGAAAGAAAAGTTCCCATGTCACATATGTGTACTTTTGTGTAAGACTAAAGCTGGATCAAAAAGTAATCTACGTGCACACAAACGCACAAATCTTAATTGAATAGATTGCAAACTCCTGTGTTTGTATGCTTATGTATATATGTTTATATATGTATCTTTATGTATGTATGTATGTATGTATGTATATATATATATATATTTATATATATATATGTTAATGTATGTAAATATATATGTGTATATGTATGCGTATGTATATATAGGAATATATGTGCATTTATTTATATATATATGAATATATGTGTATGTATATGTGTGTGTGTGTGTGTATATAGACATAGATATACTATGAATATATATATATATATATATATATATATATATATATATATATATATATATATATATTCGTACAAACCGGAATAGCTGAATGCTCTATAATCTATAAATATGGTATTTTTCGAAAATTAGTTTTTGTTGCATAAGATAAAATGACGTGGAAAGAATCGAGATTATATACGTAAACTATATACGTTTACATTATTTTTTTCTAATATTTTCCCAAAACATATATTTGACTCATTTACACCCATGTCGTAACAAACGTTTCCACTATTCTTAAACATTCTCTTCTTTTGAATCCTCTGACAATGGCCTAATACTGTTAGACTTACGTTAAAAGAGTAATTGCGACATGTATGCACATATGGCGCTCATGTATATTTATAAGCAAATGTTAATACTATTTTTTTTTACTCATGTTCGCCTTTACAAACTATATGGGCGTAACGGGCGACTATTAAGGGCCATGTCTTGGACAGTTTAACAAAATATTTGGTTATTTTTTTTTACACAGTGATCACCACTTATCAAGGCCTTGAAGCCACTCAGGCATAAGAGTTATTGCAAGTACGTTAGTGTGGAGATTTAATGAAGTGTTTACTTAATGGGCGGTTCATTATGAATTTATTTACGTTGGACTTGAAACATTCAGATTGTAGTCAGGTGGGAAGCAGACAGACAGAACAGAGTTCCACAGGCGTTACATTTTAACATCTGCATACAGTACAACCAGGAAAACAGCCAGCAAGAAGGGAACTCCAAAGTCTAGCTGTTCGAAGGAAGAAACTATATATATATATATATATATATATATATATATATATATATATATATATATATATATATGATTATGAAAAATGGTAATTAGTAAAAACCTAGTAAGAGTTCTCAATACTATTGCTGAATAAATATATTTTTCTTCCCGTTTTATCTGCTTGGTTACACATGTTTCGAATAGTATCAACGTTCCGACGACTATTATTATTATTATTATTATTATGATTAGGAGAAAGATATAAGAAAAAAGCACAAGAAAAAACATTCTTTTTCCCTTTTTGGTGTGCTGTTTCTAATCTTTTTTTCTATTAATAATAATAATAATGATAATAATAATAATTATTATTATTATTATTATTATTATTATTATTATTACTGTAAAGTCTGATAAAATTATCGGATCATTGATACAATTCGGTAATCGTAACACGTGTAACTAAGCAGATAAAACGGATATATATATACATATATATATATACATATATATATATATATATATATATATATATATATATATATATATATATATATATATATATATATATATATATATTAAGAGTGCGCGTGGCATTGCTCAGTGGTAAGTTGCGTATAATTATTTTATTTTCATTCATGCGGACCTCGAATTAATTATTATAGACCAAATTCTCTATCGGTTATTATTTATTATATATTAATGAATAAAAACTTTAGCATAGGATTTGGGTACTATCCGCTACAACCGAAACCTAAACTTTACAAGCTTAAGCCTTAGTCGTAAATAATATCTCCAGCGTCGGTGCCGTTTGAGCTACCGAGAGAGTGATAAAAAAGCTATAAATTAATCGTATTTAATCTTGAATACTATTCAATTTTGAGTATACTTAAAAGTAAACATTTTTTTTTTTGACAAGGTCAACTGTTTTTTTTATCTGTTTTGATATCTTAACAAAGATATCAAAATAAAAATGTTACTACATGTCAAAATATCATATATATGAATTTTCAATACTGTAGACGAAATATTCCGTATATATATATATATATATATATATATATATATATATATATATATATATATATATTTCTGTGTGCTAGAATGTTTACATCGTTAGCAGCACAATTAAAACATCGAAAACTTTTGGTAGCATTGTCCAGTATGTCTATTATGCAGGCTCATTATATACATATGTGTATATTCTAAACTCTAGCTTGTTTATATATATATATATATATATATATATATATATATATATATATATATATATATATATATATATATATATATATATATATATACATATGTATTATTTCCGCAGTAGACATATATATATATATATATATATATATATATATATACATATATATATGTACTGGGCCAAAAAAGAAAGTCCGCACTTATAATTATTCTGAAAACTGCAACTTTAAGCTAAATTTAATGTAATTGTTTAAACACCCAATGCCTCATATGATTGGCCTTTTATTCTTCTATAATTTTCCCTGTTCGTATTTTACTTTTAATCGAAATATTCTAGTATTTACGTCAATTTAAAAAAAGTAACTTCAAATTTATATATATATATATATATATATATATATATATATATATATATATATATATATAATGTAAATATATATTAGTGAGAGCACAGTATGATTGTTACTCACAAACTAGCTTAGAACGGCTTTTGATGTGAAATTTCTCTCACCTCTTCACTTAACTATCATGTGATCACGTCTGATGACGTGATCGTTAATGATATGAAAAAGAACACGATTTTTTATCGCTACAGATCAAGAGAATAACAAATTGTAACTTTATTAGCAAAGTTACGCAGCGTAACCCAGACGAGGGCATAAATGAGAATACAGACGAATTACAAAAATAGTATGAAACATGTTTTATTATCCCCCCACCTTTGTTATTCTCACTCCCTCTTTCTCAATGTCCCTCTCTCTTTCTGTTTCTGACACATAACCTTTTGAGGTACGAACCTTTCTTACTTGTTTTCTGTCTAACGTGCGTGCAAACATTTTGCAGGTTCTTTTTAATATTAAGCTAAAAGTATTGAGCACCTGACCGGTATTTATCTATAATTAGTATTAATATCATTTCCCGCCTCACATTCACTAAATTGACAAATTTCCAGCGAATAAATGTTTGAGTATTCCCAGAATAACTTGTTTAAACCATACTAATCTAATATATAAAAAAGATATATGTATGTTTGTCTGTCTCCATATATTCAAACTCTATCTCTACCGAAACTATTAGTCGTAAAACGTATAGCGAATTCTTAATAGGATGCTATAAAAAAGGTATAATCAAGGACCTAGGTCTGAGGCTAAGAAATTTATCCTAACACATCAATGACAACTGGCTGAGAGAGAAAGAGAAAAAGAACGTCTTACCTCTTGCAACAGATGCCGTCGGTTGCGACCTCAGGTATTAGTCCTTGTGGTCCCGTAATAATTCTTTATCAATACAATTGATTGAGAAAGAAAAAACAAAGGAACTACCAAGACGGTGTCCCAATTGTAAATAGGAGAAGAAGAAAAGAAAAGGAAAGAGAAGAAAAGGAACAACTTCAGACACGGTGTGAACCGATTGTAAAGATGGGGGTAAAAAAATAATAATCAAGCTAGTCAACCCATACAATTTTATAGAAGGTCTAGGGTCACATGATTTATCCATTAGTATAAAAAACAATCACAAAGGGAAAGACGCTTTCGCATCCATCTCTCAAAACCCGAGGTCATTGAAGGTAGGAAAGATTTTCTTATACACTCCCGTCTCAAGAGAAAAAAAAAAAAATAAGTAAATAAAATAAATGAATAAATAAATAGTAAACAGTGAAGTTGTCTGAGTACATTTTAATACAAATAACTGTTAATGTTGGGTCCAAACACTCAAAATTCTAAATTTAGATTCCCGGGACATGGATCCAACTTGATAAATTGAACAAATCCAAGAAAAATAAGTTTTAAGGGGTCGAAACAAAACCCCCCCCCAAAAAACTGAACCTTCAGCCAATCCCCGGTCCAAACATTCCAAACCAACATAAAGTGTATTCAGACATAGGGCAAGCTTCGTAATCGGTTTTTGTCAAAATTTGACTGCCAAGTCGGCTGAACTGCTAGTAAATAAATAAAAATAAAGGATAAAGAGAAAAGGAAGAGAAAAAAAAATGGGAGAGGTAAATAAATAATTACCTATTTTCTGAGAGTGGACTGTTAGTGAATTGAATGTAGGCAATTCCAACAGTACCAATTCTCACCCTCTGGGGGAACTTGCTGAATACCTACGCAGTTGAAATGGTACCATTGATTGCATTCATCACAGCATATCATTGGACTACCATTATCCGGTAGAACACATCCTGGGCAAATACATGCATGTTCAGCATCATTTAATAAATTATCCACCATCATATCATGGGATAATGAAGGATCCTGGTTGAGGCAACTTCCACACCGCCAACTCTCCTCTTCTGGTGGAGGTCGATATAGACCAACACAGGAAAAATGGTACCAGTCATCACAGCAGTCACAACATATCATGGCACTGCCATTGTCTGGTTCACCACAATCAGGGCAAATCCAACCAAGCTCTGTGCCCTCTTCAATAGGGTCTTCAAGTACAGATGTACAGCCATTCAGATTGTCATCAGCATTCCTCATCAAGGAATCAAGTCCATCAATGGGTTCTTGAATAGACGACTCCAAGGGATAGAGGTGCTTCAGGGAATGAACTTGCAAGGAGCCATCTCCTCGTTTTATCTGAGCAGATCTCACCAATCCGTCATCTCCTGTAAATAGACGTGTGACCCTACCCAATGCCCAAAATGGTCGAGGTTTGTTAGGGAGTTTGATTGTGACTACATCTCCCACACAAACAACTGGTGAAGTCCCTCCTTGTTGTCTTTGGGCATGCTCTCTTATACTAAGCAGATAATCTTCGTACCAAATTTTCTTAAATCTTTTTAATGCATCATTCCTGCAATTTAAGGACTCTAAGAGTTGTTTCCGAGAGGGAGGTTCTAGTTGATAAATACCCTCCCCATCCATTCTCAAAATCAAACGAGGGTTTACTACAGGGCGTAAAAAGTGATTTGGACTTATTATTTCCAAACTTGAGTCAGATGAACTTCTGTAAGTCAAGGGACGGTCATTTATGGCATTTTGTACATCAGAAATAATTGTCAGGAGATCGAAATAATCATGACTAGCTCGTCCAATTAATTTATACAAGCAAGACTTGATGGTTTTAATCAGTCTTTCCCATACACCTCCATACCAAGGAGAGTGTACAGGGATCTTAACATGCTTGATTTGGCATGTCCCCAATTTCTCCCTGAATTCACTGGAAGCAATCACCTCATGAATCATGTCACATCCAGCCACAAATGACTTAGCATTGTCACTATAAATATGCGAAGGAATCCCATAAATATTTGAAAATCGAATCAAGGCCATTAGGAATGAGTGAACAGACATATCCTCAATCAGTTCTAGATTAACTGACCGTACCTCCAAACAAGTAAAGACCAGGATATACATCTTCACCCTCTCCCCACCTCTTAGAACCCACAGATGACCCGTATAGTCTACTCCTGTGTGCAAAAATGGTCTTATCATATTCACCCGATGTTTAGGTAAATCAGTCATTTTGGGGTAGGTAAATGGAATAGAGTTAAATTTCTGGCACAAGGAGCATCCTGATAAAATTCTCTTTACCGCCTGCCTACCCTGGGGTATCCAGTACCCAGATAACCTGACCTTATTCAAGGTAGCAGGAACACCCAGATGCTTACACTGGTGGTGACAGTCCAATATTATGAGATTAGAAAGATGGTGATCCTTAGCAATAAGCAAGGGATTAACTATTTCGTATTCATATACAGAGACCTTCCCAATTCTTCCCTTGGATCGAATTAATCCTTCCTTATCCAAAAAAAGGTTTAGACTTCCCACTCTCGGTGGTATTGACCTACCTGAAGGATTTTGTAAGTATTCTAATTCCTCCCAGAAGGATTGTCTCTGCATTACTTTAATCAAGTGTGTCCGAGCCATCTTACCAAAGTCGGAGTCTCTTTTCCTCAACCTATTAATAAACTTGAACACACATGTGGTGACATTTAATAGTTTAGACAATGAAGAATATCTATCATATTGCACAACTGGCTCCTCCTGGCTGTGTGAAACAGCACAAACCATCGAAGATACAATCTTTTTGCTTTCTGGGCTCAAACAATTCAAAGGATTTTCAGGCCAAGAAATCGGTTGGTCTCTTAACCAAGACGGTCCAGAAACCCAATATTCCAAATTGGCCCTCAGTTTAGAGGTAGGAATACCCCTGGTGATAAGGTCAGCGGGATTCTGTGCAGTAGGCACATATTTAAACTGAATGGCCACACCAAATTTAGACATCAATTCAGCCTCCCATTGACTAATGTCCTTCAATCTATTCATGGCAAAAACATTCTTGCTATTAGTCCGCCTTGTGACCAACCAGGATAATACTATTTGTGAATCAACTGCAAGAAATACCTTTTTGAAACTTACATTAGAATAGGCCTTCAACAAAGTCGGAAGGCACTTGATGGCCAAGAAGGCCGATAAAAGCTCCAGAGTTGGTAAACTCTTCGATTTAAGAGGCGCCACCTTTGCCTTGGAAAAAACCAGAGATGAAACCTTCCCCTGGACTGCATATGCTGCAAATCCATATGCCCTTTTGGATGCATCGCAAAACAGAAATAATTCAGCTTCCCTCCCTTCATCAAGGGTTTTTCTAGGGAAGGTAACAGAACCAAGTTCTGACAATTCATGAGCGATGACTGCCCATTTGGATTGAAGTTCACTTGGCACAATTTCATCCCACTCAAAACCTAATTTCCACAACTCACTAACAAGAGTACGTGCCTGTATAGATACCGGCAAACATAATGAGAGTGGATCGAATATCCTTGATGCTTCAGACAGTATATGCCTTTTAGTTGCTGCCTCAGGGTTACAATTATAGGAAGCAATATTGATGGTATCAGCAAGAGGATCGTAACGATAACCTAATACCTTCTCCCAAGGACAGCTGTGACTCACAAGAGTACCATCTCTCCTCATTAAATCGTGTAATTCTGTATGATTAGAATTGCAAGATTGGAGTATGAATCCTCCTTCTTGCAATCTTTCTACTGCTCGTGTATACAAGCCCGTTAACTCATCCAAGGAATTGCTTGTTTTAATCAGATTATCTACATAAAAATTAGACTGTAACATCCCAGTGCAATCATCCAAAGGATAACGCCCAGCATGAAATTTTAGTATGCAATTCAAGATGAATGGGCTTGCACTAAACCCAAATAAGATTGTTGTGTAACGATAACACATTAGCTTATTATTTTTTCGCAGAAAGAAACAAAATTTATTCTTATCAGATTCACTAGATAATCGAATCATCAAGAATGCCTTCTTGATGTCTGCTAAAAATACATACCCATTTGTTCGGAAAAGCAGAGTTAAATCAAGCATGTCCCCTGTTAAGTTGATCCCAGGATAAGCAGCATCATTTAGAGAGACAGAGTTCTTAGTTTTAAAAGAACAGTTAAAAACTGGTCGAATTTTAGTTGTAGTTGTATGCTCGTCTTTGAACACAGGTCTATGTGGAACCCACACATAATGCTTGTATTCCTGAGGGGAGCATTCTAGGGGTTCAATTATCCCTTCTCTTTCTTGGTCTTCAAAAACCTTAATATACTCCTCATATAAGTCCTTCTTCTTTAAATTGAATGCTACTCTGTCCAGCACCTTAAGTGCTATATGATGGTTAGATTGAACCTGAGATAACTTGTCCTTATGCCAAGGCAATTTAACCAAATAATGACCATCTTTATAAACTATGTTTTGCATGAATTCTTCCATCTTTTGATTGTCATAGTCAGAAACCGATTCTATGTCAGGCAGTCCCAAGGATTCTAGACTAAACATCCATTCCAAGCCCCGATCCACAGTGCTTCCTTCAAAAATGTCGGCAAATGGATCCACATAGGTCGGAACAGGATTCACAATACTATTAACCAAAGAATCGTTACAATAGTACTGCCTGTCAATTTCATAGCTCAAGGCTCCCGGAGTTATAGCAATCTTACTGATTTGGTTCTCATGCAAAAAATGTTTTGTATTTCCTATGGGGATAATGCCAGCGGATGTCTGCCAAGCCGCACCATTCATGCATCGTGTTATCTTCATGGGACGCATATATTGAATCAAATCAATTCCCATGAGACCCCACAATTGTACACTGCCACTCTCTATCTCTGCAGCAAAGGTATAATTCAGTTTTCTTAGGTTTTCCCAAACCAGAGGAAGGTCTGGTACTTTGTGAGACAGATTCAATTCGCAATCAATTAGAATAGGTAGTTGGGGGGCTACTCCCGGCAAGACCTCTACAACTGCAGTTAACTGCTTGAAAATGCGGCGTTTTCTCCCCACAAAGGTCACAACGTCCATGGCCACCTCCTCCCATGAGTCTGGATCGCACTTCAGGTGCTGAAGAACCCTTTCAGAGAAATATGACCTCTGACTGCCCGAGTCAATAAGGCAATTCAGAGAAACTGAGGAGGCTCCCCTTTTAATTGTGATGTTGACCATTGGCAGTAGGTTTTGAATGTCCCCAAGTTTTGTACTTATGCTAGTATTTATTTCTGTTTTCTCTAGTACAAATTGAGGACACATAGAAGCATAATGCCTCCGAGACTTACAATACCTGCAAGGGAATCTAAATCCCTTGACTCCTGGACAGGCTTTCTGATCATGGCTGGCAACTGTGCAGAATTCACACAATCCAAGTTGCCTACGGCGTTGCAGGCGCTCATTGTATGAGGGATAGGTAGTACACTGAGAACTAGTGTGTCCATTTCTTGCACAAAAATTGCAATAAGGAATCTTGTCTTCCAAGTCTAGGTCTGCGTGAAAACTTTGTAATGCAGAATTTTTAGGTGGGCTTCTCGTCCAAACAGCATTTGACCTTGGCTTAAACCGTGGAATCATTTCTGTCTTAGGAGTTGAAATAGGTTTAATCCGGAGTAATGCTTTAATAACTTCGTGACTATACTGCAGTATGCAGTTCAAGCCAGGATATGGTGTGCTAGAGCCTCTAATGAGCTCTGCCTTTATCTCATCAGGGATCTTATCAAATAGGATATGAGCCACCAGACATCCACTTCCGGAGTCCTCAACTAAAAAATCATAACCATAGTCTGAATCTAACTCACCAAGTTCATACTGAACCTGGGAAAGATATTCCTTTAGTTGTTCATAAGACTTGTCCACCTTAGGTGTAGACTGCACTATTCTTTTAAAAATTTCTTCCCTAATGGCTTCTCTGTCCCAGTATTCCTCCTTTAAAATATTTATGGCCACATCATAATTATGGTCATTTTCTGACAGGTGATGGATCAGATGAAATGGCCGACCTATCACATATGCCTTAAGGCATATGAGTTTTTCCTTCTTTGAGCTCACTCCAGATGTGCAAAACTCAAAACGGGTTAGGAAATCCCGCAGGGCAAATTTATTGGTTTTATCAACGCCAGTAAATGTTGGACATGTTATTTTAGGTTTCGCTAATTCAATGCCAGATTGAGCTGGGGAAGGTAGAGTGGGAGGAGTTGAGGTTAGTAAAGGGGAATGGATCTCTGGAACCGGTAAGGAAGCATCTAACTGCGACAATGATTTATTCACCCTGGTTTTGTAAGTGAAACTGTCTGTCAAACAGCTCCTCATCTCAATCGATGGTGTCTCCTTCATTATTTTCTTGTCAATATGCAATAACTCTTGGAGCCACTGGAGAATGTCTCGTTTATGAAGTTCTAATACATCTCTCTCAAGAGGTTCAAGTCCACTAAGATTTTCTAGTGTTAAGTCTATCATCGTACGAGTGACTCTCTGATCTTCCAATAAGGATGACCGTGATGATTGTTCAACTTGTAAGGAATTCATTTTAATATAAAAAACAGTAACTGTTGCAATGTATAGCGAATTCTTAATAGGATGCTATAAAAAAGGTATAATCAAGGACCTAGGTCTGAGGCTAAGAAATTTATCCTAACACATCAATGACAACTGGCTGAGAGAGAAAGAGAAAAAGAACGTCTTACCTCTTGCAACAGATGCCGTCGGTTGCGACCTCAGGTATTAGTCCTTGTGGTCCCGTAATAATTCTTTATCAATACAATTGATTGAGAAAGAAAAAACAAAGGAACTACCAAGACGGTGTCCCAATTGTAAATAGGAGAAGAAGAAAAGAAAAGGAAAGAGAAGAAAAGGAACAACTTCAGACACGGTGTGAACCGATTGTAAAGATGGGGGTAAAAAAATAATAATCAAGCTAGTCAACCCATACAATTTTATAGAAGGTCTAGGGTCACATGATTTATCCATTAGTATAAAAAACAATCACAAAGGGAAAGACGCTTTCGCATCCATCTCTCAAAACCCGAGGTCATTGAAGGTAGGAAAGATTTTCTTATAAACGAAGCTAGGTGCCTCAAATGAGTGGAGTCTTTTTACGGATCCTTCTTTTTTGGAACTTATAACCGTTAAAATGGTGTTTAAGACGTCAAAAAGGGCTAACAATTTTTTAAAAATAGTTATACATATTGTACATTCATCTTAGTTTATTTTAATTTTTAATCAGTTAATCTGTGTGTCACATTGGTACAGTGGTAACGTCACCAGCTGTGAATGCTAAAGTTTTGCTTTCGATTTCGATTCAAGCTGATGGCCCCCCAAGTGTTTTTTTTTTTAAATGTTGACTCTATAATAATATATACGAAATCTTGACAAATTATAATATCATACAATATCGTCCCCCACCCAGTTATGTAATCTATAAATCTATAAAAGTGAATGTGTATGTCTGTCTGTGTGTGTGTCTGCGTATATTTCCCTACGATATAACTCTTTAAATTTTAAGCCTACAGACTCGAAATTTGGTATACAGGAGTTGTCGGAGGAGTTTGGTTGAGTTCTCAAAGGTCAAATCGTTGAACTTTGACCTCTTAATCGCCAAATTTCTGACCAAAAACTGATCACATCGATTTCCTCAAATCTCAGTAACCTGTATATCAAATTTCGAGTCTGTAGACTAAAAATGAGTAGGGAAATGTACACACACAGACACACAGATACACAGATACACAGACACACAGTTACACAGACACTTTCACTTTTATATATATATATATATATATATATATATATATAGATATAAGCATATATATATATGTACATATATGTATGTATATATATATATATATATATATATATATTATATATACTAGCGGGGGTAGCCGGCGTAGCCCTGGTGTTTGGAGGTGTGTGTGTGGTGGTGGGAGATTTAAGAACTTCTTAAAAATCGAAAAAACCCAAACAAAAAAACAGCCAATGTACGTAAAACTTGTTTTAAAAAATCGGAAAAGCAAACCCCCTCCCCCCAAAAAGGACGGCGTTGTCCGAGTGTTTGGAGGTGTGTATGTATGGGGGAGGCAAAGAATAAGCGAATTGATAATCCTGTTTAAACTTTTTTTAAAATCAGAAAAAAACAAAACAAATAAAACAGCGAACGGACATAAAACTTCTTTAAAACAATCGGATAAACAATAATCCAAAAAAGGAAAAAAAAAAAAAAAAACTATAATAAAAAAAAAAAAAACCGAAAAGCTAAAAAAAAAAAAAATGCTAACCTCGTTTCAAAATCGAGAAAAAGTATACTGATAAATGGGATTGAACCTGAAATATTTAGATAACGACTTAACCCATCGCGCTATAGACGTGCGGACGAAAATAGACCGGTTTTTATAACATTTAAAACGAATTCAATCTACGACGTCTTTTGCGGATATTGACACATGCGTAAAGCCATCTTGTCATGAAGATACCGTTTTTTTCACTTCTCCCTGTAAATAATAGAGCCGTTAAAGATGAAGCAATGAATGTCTTTGCCCAATCTTTCGATATTTGTCGACCGGAGGTTCGAGCTTTAGAATGATACCTGTTTGGCGAAAATCCATGGTCTCTGTCGAAAGTTTTTTGCGCGATATACAAACACACACACACACACACACACACACAACACACACACACACTCACTCACACACATTTTGCCTTTCATATATACAGATGTAAAGAGAGAGCGAAAGAGAGAGAGATTTGTAAGCATGACTTCGGCATTTTCTGAGATTTACTTTGACCACACATACATATATGCCTTTTCTACATTTAATAGATAATAGTTTATTTCTTCGCCCCTGACAAAAGGGTTCTATTATATTCATGTTTTCTTATTAATTCAAGCAATCAACCTGGTTTACGAAGGACAACTAATAGAGGAGAAAGAAAACACTGAACAAAACTTCAGTTCTTTTATTTTAATATATCACATGATTGCTACACTTCGTCGTACAATCTGTCTGGCACTTAAGCAATTCTTTCGCCATGTTTATTTATCAAGTATCAAGTCCAACAATCACTCAAGGGATAATAAGATTAATAGATTAGCATCTCAAAATTTATGTATAATTACGAAGGTGTTTAAGGTAATTGATTTACTGATCATAGTTTGATGATTGAGATTAGCAACAGTATTCCCTCTTAGGATAATCTAATTCATATATTTAAAAAAGTGCAATATTTGCAATAAAGTGTTATTTCAGGTTGCATAAACATTAGTTTATTGTAAAATCCTAATTGCTCAGCATCTGAATCCAATGTCTTGAGAGACAGAAACCGACCGATAAACAAACACACTCGTTGAAACATTATCTTTGTTCTTAATCTTATTTACAAAACCTACTATGTTTGTCTGTCTGTCGGTTTCCATATTTTAAACTCTATTACTTCCGAAACTAAAAGTCACAAATGATTGGATATTTTATGGGCCGGTTTTTTATGGGTCTTTAAACGGTTTAACTAATTTTTAAGGTAATAAAAAACGGGTCAAATTTGAAAAAAATTGTAATATATTGTATATATTTATCTTAGTTCATTTTTTTTATTAAGTTTATATGCATGCGCGTTGGTGTCGTGGTAAGATCAGCAGCTTTGAATGGTACAGTTTTGCTTTTAGTTTTGATTCTAGCTGATGGAACCCTAATATATATATATATATATATATATATATATATATATATATATATATATATATATATTACTTTTGAAATCACGTCTCCATAATAAATTATACGAAATCTGGACAAATTAAAATACTATTTTTAAGTGTATTTTATGTATACCCCCCCCACTAGTTGAAATTAAATTATTAATTTTAATGTTGATTATATTCATATATATCAAAAATTCAACGAAGTCTGTGTTGGCTGCGATTCAATGAACAACAGAAAAGTGCATGCTCTTGTTTACTTGACCTGAAGTAGTGATAATTATTGTAAGCGCCATCTTTATAAAATCAATAGTGATCAAATGATCAGACGTGTCGTATCCTTGATAGCTTTAAGCTGTATTGAAGATGTTCAAGATATTATTTCTAGAAACACAGACTGGATCACTTATCCGCATTAGAAATATCGGATCTCACAAGATAGTTGGATCCCTTATGATTAAACTAGTTTTATTATTAACTTTATTTCAATATAGGGAAAATGCGAAGTGAGTGTATTTATTACTGAAATAGTCTTAATATCTCGGTACGGCTGATATAGACATTATCAGGTATATAAATAAAGCAGTAGACGTTTGCATTTGTGTGTGTTCGTGAGAAAACATTTAACCGATGAACTATTCAATCATTGCTACATAATCCTAGCTATTAACAGGAAATCGTAAACATACACAGAAAATAGTATATAAGGAGTAAAATTTTGTTTGGATGGATGAATAATGCGTACAGAAATATGTCGACAACTTTGAATATAAAATGTTCGTTTTAACTTGTCGACATATTTATATTTTTTTTGCGTATGTACAAACTCATTAACAGCTTGAAGTGATTACATTAAAAAAAATCTTATCTAGTAAGTTTGCGGCCACTTTGCGGAGTGGCAATGAGTTTTACGACAGTTAAGAACAATTTGCGGACAGTATTGGGTTTTTAACGGTTGACGACAATACAGTTGAAAACGGTTTCGAGGCTGACAAAGTTGAACGCAACATTTAGGCTGGGGAAGTATATATAAAAAAGGAATGGTTCAACCGAGTGACGAGCATAAACTTTTGCAGAATGGTGTAAACGTAGGCATTAGCGTTAAGTAGTGCACATCCTCCCGAGATTTGCCAATATGAGAGACGATGACGCACCCAGAAAGAAATATGAAGCGGATAACTATGGAAAGATCATTCGGGCGGGCGATGTTCTCGAGCGGGATAGCACGTGGTCTTATTCCATATTCACAAATGCGTTATTATTTAATTATATCCTTAAAATTTCTAGTGCCTTTTTCCAATCTGTAAGTTTCGCTGTCACTAATCTGCGATAATACTAGTTTTCATCTGTTAATTCATTTTTATTATAATGAGAATAATATGCTGTTTTGATACTAGGTCATACCTTTTCTGTCATCTTTTAGTGAATTAAAAATCCTTCTTAGACTGAGGTAGCTTTTGTCTCAATGCCTAGTGCTCTTTTTTTGTGGGCAGAGTAATTATGCCACATTAAAAACCGTCTTTGAGTCTAACTGTTAACTCATGGGCAGTAAGTAAACCGGCAACTTTATTTATCACTATAGCATGTTTAAATTCTAAATAACATTCTCATTATTAGGAACGCATATTATTTGGATGAATCATAAGAATATCTTTCTTTATAAAGCTTGACTTTTTTTGTGTTTTATTCTGTTTCTTTAAAAATCTCCAATACATTTAATAGTCTGTACAGTATGCTTCATCCAATACTGATGATAGTTCTTTGTTGTACACTAATAGAAATGTGACATCTATTATATCTGCTATTGTTTGCGAGATGCTGTTGAACAAAGCCATTACACATTGTTGGCCACGCTCGGGTCGGTCTTTGTTACACTTTGAATATATTTCAATATACTTGCAAGGCGTAAAACATTTTTTTTTTTTGCGTAATGAAATCTTACTGAATATCTATCACTTACAATATATGTATAAGATTAAAAGCCGTGATATTTGAGGGTTTAAATATTCGTTATCAGCAGGGATACTTTTTAGCCATCGCCAGCATATTTAAGAATTACGCACTATAAAAAAAAGTTCTAACGGCTAAATTCCGTACAAACACAACCTCCACGTGATCCCATCACATACTTATTTTATATCTTTCTAGAAGAGAATTCTGACGAGAAAAAAAAAACACACACACACACACACATGGAAAAATAATGCTAAAATAGAATCTTCGAATTAAAAAAAAAATGAATAATAAAGATCATGATGACAGTTTGGTGTTTAGAAGAATACACTTTTTAGAAATATACTTGCAGAAATACTCCATCTTGACCTACTAATGTCTGCCAGTGTAACTAGCGGGTGAGCACGAAATATTTTCACCTGCACAGAACTCGACCCATTTCAATTCCCGTT
>NC_136505.1:35903737-35953737 GCF_053919585.1 Euprymna scolopes | reverse complement strand
CTTCATCTTTCAACTGATGTTGATTACAAGTCCCAGGAATTTATAACTTTATAATATTATTCAGTATGCAATTTCTAAATTTCATCCGTTGTTTCATCATTTTGTCAATGATGTAATATGACCTTAGGTTATAACAATTTTGATTTGCTACAAATCCATCCACTTACTTCACATTCTAATGAATTCAAACTATTGTGTGCTAAATATAGAAAGCTTATGTCTGAGTAACCACACAACGGCACTTTATTACTTTGTATCCAATATCGATTATTTCGAAGTTCGTCTTTTTGTAATGAGAAATTGTAATAAAGTGATTGGATGCATTGTGGAAATAAAATTAGTTGTTAATCGCAATATGCCTGGATTTGTTTATTTGTTAATTACGTCAGCCGAATATTAATATAATATGCGAAAACTATGCCTCAGAATTATATAGTTTATGAACCTGCCTTGGTACGTAATCTCCCACATGTGTTGGTCAATAGTTGTTGCCAGATCTAATCACCCTTGCATCAAAAGGAAGCAGTCCATGAAAACAAGATCACAAATCCAGTTTATATCCCCTAACCCTAACCCCCTTATGCCTTACTTGCCAAACGAAGTACTTTACTCTGTCAAACAAACCAAAAAACAAACACCTCGTGGATGTTCAGAGTCCGACCGAGCAGTATTTAAGTTTTCTGTATTCCTCTATTGTCCTAAAACCAAACATATATCACCTGCAAATTTGCCACTCGTATGCACCAGCTAAACGTGCTAGCCAAAGCGTGTTTTCGGTATACGTGAAGTCCTTCTCTCCAGTATCAGCTGTATATTAATGCTCGTGATTATTAGTGTCTACCTAGAACACAAGGTGTAGAAAGAACGCAAGAGAATTGTATGCTCAGTCTGTCAAGTCCAAAGTAGCCCAGCAGCGATTTTGTTTTCAATAATTTTGGTGAATAACAAACAGGGTGTGCTCTATCCCAACAACCATCAATGGACCTGCGATAATCTCGTCAGTATCGAAAAAAAGCTAAAGTATTTGCCAAAAGCTTTGCAGCTTATTCTATCCTGTGCGATCAGGCTCCCTTGTGTCGGAAAACACGCTATACAACGAAAAACATATCATGTTGATATCAAAAACCTCGAGTCCAGTAAAACAACTGTCACTGCTCAAAAAGCATCAACCAGAACTAGCTCCCATACTTACAAAACTGTTCAAGCGTTGTCTTATTTAAAAATTGCTACCCAACACTGTGGAAAAATAATGTAGTGTGAAGTTGTTTTATTTTTATACTTTCTTACTTAAGTGTGTCTGTGTTCCTGTGTTCCTGTGCGGGGGAAAGTGTGTTAATGTGTGTTAGTTTTATTTTGTTGGCTTGTGAAATGTGAGTTCTATCTCATATTTTGAATATGTTCTGTAAAGTATTCGTATTTTAGTAGAGGGATTATCATTTAATTTTTATTTTTAGATTTGTATTTCTGTCTATTATGATTGGTTTAATCTGTTATTCATAATATTTTAAGCAAATTATAAGCAAATAGCTAATTATATGACTAATTTTCTCAATTAGATACTATCAAGTTATATATTGTTGGAGCGTTTTCGGCCCACCACCGTTCTTCTTTGTGGAAGCAGAAACCAATAATAACCCGTGACACAATCATTCGTGTATTCGTATTATACTGTTTTGATAGAAGGCATTTGTTAATTGAAAACATTTGTTGACGAAAAGGAGCGACATTTATGAATAAAGATAAGGTATTTCTTATTGTTCCTTTTTATAAGTGTCTGACTGAGGAAGAGTGAACTTTATTACGGGTCTTAATGTCCTGCTAGTTTATATATATATATATATATATATATATATATATATATATATATATATATATATATACATATATATATGTGTGTGTATATGTGTGTATGTTTGCGTGTGTATGTGTATGTATATTTCCATGTATATGTGTATGTATATATGTGTGTATTTATATGTATCTATATATGTATGTATATATGTATATATATATTTATGTATATATATATATATTTATGTATATATATATATATGTATATGTATATATGTATGTATATATATGTATATATATTTATGTATATTTATATATGTATGTATATATATGTATGCATATATATATATGTATATATGTGCACATATATGTGTGTACATATATATGTATATATGTATGTATACATATGTATATATATATATATCTATCTATCTATATCTATATATCTATAAAAACAGAGATGTGTGTGCCACAGACGATTTCTGATTGGTTAATCCAATAATCACATCTCCTAAAAAACAATGGTTTCTACGCTCTTACCTTTACCATAAAATATTATGGCTTTATTTATTGTCCATCTTGGAAGGGTTTAATTTTTTAATAACTTGTTAATTACAAATTTAAAAAATACGAAACTTATATACGAAACTAAACTACACGAAATCAAATGCTCCTACAAACTTAGGAGTAGTACGAGCAAGCACACGCGCACACACGCACACACACACGTTCACTACCGTCACGCTGTTATGGCAACCAAACCCGCTGACTTACATAAAAAGTAAACACACACAGCAAATGTGATTTTCTTCATTTTCTCATTTCACTCGTTGTCTTAAATTCATTTCGGGTTTGTATTACTGTACACACAGATTCGAATAAGTTGCCAAAAAACAAATATATAACAAATAAATGTTATCAAAGGCAAGATAAGTTACTTTTCTACCAAACTGGATATATTTTTCGTGTTTTTATTCAATTTAACATGTTTATTCAGCTCGAAAAGCATACAGTGTTTACCGATGTATTGGAAAATTCAAGATGGCGGCCGATTCTCTCTTTAACACGGTAAGTTTGGAAAAAGGTGTAATAAATAAAAAACCGGTTAAAATACTGTTAAAAACTCGCTCAATATATGTTACCGTGACATAGGTTGACATATATTCGGTGGGTTTTTAATAGTATTTTGTATAGTTTTTTTTATTTATAACACCTTTTCCCAAACTTACGGTGTTAAAGAGGGTGTGAGACGCCATCTTGAATTTTCCAACACATCGGTAAACACTGTATGCTGTTCGAGCTGAATAAACATGTTAAATTGAATAAAAACACGAAAAATATATCCAGTTTTTATCGGTTTTTTACCTTCTCTGCAGAAGTACAAAAAAAAAAAAACGGAAGGTACTTTTACAGAATGTTAAACTAACCCTAACCGATGTTTTATGTTTAGTTTAGGAAAAGTCAGAAGAAACAAAAGTCATTATTGCATGAAATATATGTATTTAGTTGAAGTATTGTTTATGTCAATTCTTTCGAAGAAATTTAGCAAGAATACCTGTAAACCAGGAAATCGGTAAAATGTCATCATGGATGAATACTTATCTATTATAATTTCTACCCTTGACAAAAACTTAGCCATAACAAAAGAGATTTATTGTTCAGATTGTTTTTGAGATTGATTTCTAAAAAGATATTTTATAAATAAAATCGACATTAAAATTAAAGACTTAAATTACAATAATTAAATTTAAACATTCTTATTTCAATATTTGGCACATAACACCTGCAAAAATGATCACAATGTCAGGATTTCATTTTATTTCAGAATCGATGGCAAATTGTGTAGATTGATATCTCATTATATTAAATACTAATATTTAACATTAGTTTATCATTTAAGCCGATAAAAGGCCTTTTTTTTTTTTTTTTTTTTCTTCGCGTCATAAAAGGATTTGGAGTTTCCTAATCAATCTTTTCGGGTGCAGTTGCACGCTCTCAAAATAACTAAAGTGTTGGCTTTAAAAAAATTGGTTCATTAAAACTAAACAGGTTTAGTTTTAATTAAAAAAAAATCGCTTTGGTAATTAGATATGTCGTATGGTTATCCCTAATCGCTGAATAAAACCGCTAACGAGTTGAATGATTACGACATAAAATTAAACTCGGGTTCCTGAAACGGAAACTTCGTTTGTTTTTGTTTTTTTCTTATCAATATATTTACATTGTTATTTTATTTTCATTTTCAATCATTCGAACAGTTTTCTTTTTCAAGTAATCCAAGTTACAAAATTCTCACTGTTTACTATGCTAAAATCACAATGACTAATGTATACCTATTAACCCTTATCCTTGAGTGGCCTCGGGCCTTGATAAGTGGTGACACCCATGTAAAAAAAAAATCACTCGAACAGTTTTCTTTTTATAATGTATAGTTTTAAAAGTTTAAAAACTATATAGTTTTTACTTCAGGAAAATTAATGGGTCAGTTTTTACGATGTGCACTGTAAAAAACTCGCTCAATATATGTTACCGTGACATAGGTTGACATATATTCGGCGGGTTTTTAATAGTATTTTGTATAGTTTTTTATTTATAACACCCTTTCCCAAACTTACGGTGTTAAAGAGGGTGTGAGACGCCATCTTGAATTTTCCAACACATCGGTAAACACTGTATGTTTTTCGAGCTGAATAAATATATTACATTGAATAAAAACACAAAAAATATATCCAGTTAGGTAGAAAAGTAACTTATCTTGCCTTTGATAACATTTATTTATATATTTGTTTTTGACTATTTTTTCGAATCTATGTGTACAGTAATACAAACCCACGATATGAATACTCACGTTGTTATATATATATATATATATATATATATATATATATATATATATATATATATATATATAAATGAGATTATAGCAGTTAAAAAACATTTTTAAAACACACACACACCTTTTTCAAAGTGATCAGAAATCGTATAAAAGTAAAAAGGGTAAATTTTTACTTACTTTCCAACTTAATCACCTTTAACGTGACTTTTACAGTTTTTTTTTAAATGGAATTCATTTACCGATACAAAAGAAATGATTAGTAAATAAATCCATGAATAAATATAATAAATGGTTTATTTTACTACTTGCCAGGATGCGGAGGAAAATGAATGAAGGGGGAGGGGAATAAAATAAAAACATTTTGGAAACAGAGTAAGTTTGAAAGAATTGCTTTGCACAGAAAGAAATTAATGAAAAAAGAATAAAATTAAATTTCTTTTCTTTCTTGATTTTTTTTTAGTTTTTTTATGAAAAGGGAAGTCAAAATTAAGACTATAAAAAACAATTTTTATTAAGAGCGAACCTCAGTCGTCAGGTCTGTAAAAAAAAAGACGTGGAATAATCAAGAAATGTTTTCTAATACAATTTTTTTTTACTTATGTGTTCATTTGTCTCTTTGAAGTTCGTTTGTTTAATATATCGGTTTGCAATATAATTTTGTCATTCTGTCAGACTCAAATTTTAAATCTATATATCTATAAAAGTGAAAGTGTGTGTGTGTCTGTGTACATTTCCCTACGAAATAACTCTGTCAATTTTTAGTCTACAGACTCGAAATTTGATATACAGGGTACTGAGATTTGGAAAAATCTATGTGATCCGTTTTTAGCCAGAAATTTAGCGATTAAGGGGTCAAAGTTCAACGATTTGAGCTTTGAGAACTCTACCAAACTTCTCCGACAATTTTGGGTCTCCACACTTGAAATTTTAGATATAGCTTCTGTGGACATGGATCTAACTTAATAACTTGATTTGAGGCCAAAACAATAAATTTTCAGGGGTCATAATAGGGGTCAAAGTTTAAAAAATTACCCCCTTTTTTTTGCTCAGCATACACCTCCAAACACCCGGGCAACGCCGGGCACCCATGCTAGTATATATATATATTCATCTAATTTCCAAAACGAAAATCTCGATCGTGAAGTATTTGTCCTCCACTGACCAAGGACAGAAGTGATGAGGTGTAGCATCAGAACAGATACTACACTCTGATTCTTTGTGCTGTTAGTTAGATAGAAATCTAAGGTTGATATTGTTTAGTGTGTTACATTGAAAATGAGGAAAAATGTTGTGCCTGTGTGTATGGACGTACGTGTTTCTGTGTGATTAATGTGCCGGTTCGGATTTCGGTGTGGACGTGTATACATACGTATTTGTGTGTGTGTGTGTGTGTGTGTGTGTGTGTGTGTGTTGCATTTTCTTTCCTTGTGTGTTTAGATTAATCTTAGTTCGATTTCGGGAGTAAAGTTTTAATGAGTTCTTTTATGTGTAACTATATTAAAGTACCTGTTGGTTTGGAAGATTCGCATTATTTTGAAGTTATTTCCATTGCATTCACCTTTTTTGTTAATCTTATGTAAGTTTCTGAGGATTTTGGTGAAGCCTACGTAAGATTTGTTGCATCCCGTGCACCTAAGAGCATACAGTCCATTTCTGGAGGTGTATTTAAGCCTTTTTATTTTGAATGTTCGTGTCCAGTTTTTGAATATGTATGTGTTTCCCTCTATTATTATGTCATAAACTCAACACCGCTGCTTGTTGCATTTTGTAACCTCTGTTTTAGGGTATTCAGTGAGTTTAGAAGAAGTTAGGATGTGGTTTAAGTGTTTGTGTTGTCGTATGCTTTTCATTATTTTTGTTGTTTTAAGTATGTTATTAAGCTTATCGTACTAACTAAGTAGAATAAGATTTTATATCTCTGTAAATAATTCTGCGTTGTTTGTATTGCAAGTAAAGATGTATGCTAGAATGTGCTCTTTTTTTCTTTTTGCTTTCATAGTTAGTCCACTGATTTTTTTTCGCCAGTTTGCAACCATTACATAATAGTTGTGGTGGGTACCCTCTTTTATTTATGATTATTTGCAGTTAATTTACTCGTGTCGATCGGAAGTGTTTGTGATTCTCTGTGCTAGAAAGTACGGTATGTATTTCAGACACATTTTTAGTGAGGTGGCTTTTAAAGTGGAGAAACTGGTGGGTATCTTTAGCTTTGTAGTAAGTGTCTGTGATTATGTTGTTTTTCATCTTTACTAGGATGTCTAGATATGGGTTATTTCTAGGGTGAAGTTGATTTTAGGGTGCAAATTTTGGAGTATATTGTAGAAGGTTTGATGTCCCCCATGTGGTTTTCCAGAGGATTTAGTAATCGTCTAGGTATCTCTCCAACATTATATTAAAATTATCTTTGTATTGTCTATATTTATGATCTATCCTGTAAAAACGTGCCTTACAAGTAAACTAGTGTATTTTGATTCCCATTGCTGTGCTTAGTATTTGGATCAGTTACCATTACTAACTTCGATGTTGTTTAGGATTATATCTATGCTGTCAATCATGGATTGTTTGAATCTGGTGCGTTATATTTATGCATGTTCATCAATCTAGTATGAGATGGCTTATTTCCCTAAGGTAAGATATATTGCTGTATAGGCTGCTAACGTCGAATATAGCTATTATTATTCTATGATCTACTGTTTTCGGTAGGTAACTTAGAAAGTGGATATTGTCTCTTATGTAGCTCTTAACTAGATCGGCGAAAGGTGGTAATAATATGCACCTCTCACACTCTAACTCAGTCTCTCTCAGTCTCTCTCTACACTTCTCTCTCACTATGTCTGTCTGTCTGTCTATCTCTGTCTGTCTGTCTGTCTCTCTCTCTGCATATATATATATATATATATATATATATATATATATATATATATATATATATATATATATATATATATATATATAAACTATCAGGGATAAGAGTGTTTCCCTGGGCCACAAAAGTGAACAAAATAATGACAGAATAGGATAATTATTTCCATATTACCCGATTTCTTAATTCTCATTTCATATCTGTCCTTAAACCCATTTTTTCCATTGTTGCATTTTATATTATACTGTACCTTCTCTTCTGGTGAGAAACAATTAGGGTCAAAATGCCAGGGCTTAAAGAGATTTAAAAAAATATTCCTCTTTACTTTTCCTCATGGTTCTTATAAATAATAAGGTTATATATAAATTTTAGTCCTCGTGTTTCATTTAATATTAGTGCTTGCTCCGCTTAATACTGCTGATTAAATGGACCTGATCCCGGGCGAAATAATGTTTCTTAGTTACGCTATATTTAAATGCTAGTAACCATTCGTTTATAAAGTGAAACACTGGATTCCGAAATATGAGAAATTGCAGACCTCAGCCAATCAGAATGGATGGACTTTGGAGAAGGAGCTTTTATTTTCCTGAATCTGAAATTGAAAATAGCATGTTAGATCTCTGTATGCATGAACCAGTTTTAGTCGGTGTAATCACAGAATCTGTGAAACGGGTAGAATTTCCTCCGGGACTACTGATAGCAGTTATATGACTAAATATTTAAAGAGAAAGGTAGGGATATCTTCCGCTACCGACGTTGCCATTGTAATAAAGTTGGTCGTAGGATGTAATATTGTATTATATAATCACAACTTAAATGGTGTCTTAAACACTGTTCGAAAGCTACATCACATAATGGTTTTTAGCGTAGCTGTATTAAATTTTTATATGATATATGTTGTTGCAAACCTACGATACTTTTGTCAATATTGGAATCCATGAGTCTACTTTACACACACACACACACACACACGCACACACACACACATATATATGTATATATATATATATATATATATATATATATATATATATATATATATATATATATATATATATATATAACAGCATACCAAAAGATAGACTGACTCAAATATAAACAGATTTTATAATAGAGATAAAACAAGAATATATCACTACTATAATGCTAGTTTTATTTCGGTGTAATTAACTGCTTTCCCCTACTTTTTTCTGATGAGGAGACTTTGTTTTTTAAAATACAAAACTTTTGTCAAATTATTGTCAATACTTATTGTAAATTTAAAGAAAATGAACATCGTTTCTGAAACGAACGTACATCTAGATGACTTTGCTTGCTTTTCTTTTGAAACTGATTTTTAATTCAAAATTATGAATCGTTTCACTCAATATATATATATATATATATATATGTCACTTTTGTATATATATATATATATATATATATATATATATATATATATATATACAAAAGTGACACTGGGTGCGTGTATGTTCGAAATGTCTTTACCGAACTCCTCTCCGAATATTTAGGCTACTGTCAATTTATTTGATATTTGACGTATTTTGATCTGTAGCACATGTTTGATGTGTTTTTAATCTGCAAAACTTGATGGTTAAGCGTCAAAATTGAAAACCGCTTTTAGTTTTTTCACCCACGCAAAATTTAACATTCATAGAGCAAAGTTAACAAATAATATATTAAAGACTTTGATAATTATTATTACCCAATGCTTTGTTTTAATTGCCTGTTCATCCCGAACAATGCACGGTGCCCCTGATGTAGGGGTTACTATTTGGGACATAATTTCAAAGATACTATGACGGGAGCTGAGCAGCAAGATGTCTGTTTACATCACACTTAAACTTCTGCATGTCAGTACAGCCGGATAAGTAGGAACCCAGAAGGGAATTCCAAAGTCCAGCAGTTCTTGGGAAGGAACTATAAGAATAGAAGGCTTTCTGGCATCTGCGGTTATTTTCTGTGTAGGGGAGAAATTTTACTGCTTGTCGTGTTTGTCGGGGGTATATATGGCGAGGGGGAACAAAGGCTTGTAGTTCTCTCGAATTATATACCATAAAAAATTGTAAAACAGGCACATTGTAACATTTCGTCGGTGGGACAGAGGTTGGAGTCTCGCTGACAGTTCAGGATCTATTATTGAACATTAAGCTTGCCACGTAATTCATACTAAACCGTGATTTTTCTATCTTCATTATTTGTACATCTTACGTTTTTGGACTTTCTATGACGATGTTGACTCTGATTACAATATAACATAAACAGTTTTATATCTGGATGTACAAGGTGCGCGTGATGCAACCGTGTTTATATATTGATTATGAATTACTGAATCTGCCAAAGATGCTGAATAGTAAAAGACGTGTTTGTATTATTTGGGTTAATTTAATTTATTTGCTTATGTTTTATGTTATTTCCACGATTTTTCAGTCGATGTAACAAATGCATGATTCGTCATGTTTGATACAGTTTACTGTTTTCCAATATAAAACAGCAAGTCATACTCCTGCAAATGGGCGAAGGTTACATCATCCGAAGTGTCGAACAAGTAACACTCGATTAACTCAAATATAAACAATCATTTATTATGCCAAAAGTCACATAATACAGTATAAGACTTTTTTTTACATCGTGTCTAAATAGTTTACAACTTGTATCAATTTCATCTCGAACAAACCTTGTCCGATAAAATTACGAATAAGTATCTAATATTAAAATAGCTATGATGGGTAAACGAGAGAGAAAACAGTGTATAGAGAAAGCATAAGCAGGCCTGCGTTGAATATGGGCAAAGAAGGCTGACACCTTGGGAAGGATAATTACGCCTCAAATATCAGCGAAGAAAAACGATCATTGCCCGCGAAAAACCAATGCCAAACGCTTCTTGCGATACCGTAGATTTATTTGCAAAGTGTATCAAAAGAGAGCGAAATCTGAAGCGAGTTGTTTTCATACAGAATCCAGGAGATACCACCGGTTGTTGTTGTTGTTGTTGTTGTTGTTCATCTCTCATCATGACCTGTGTAAGAACCCCTATTAAGTATAAACAATAATAATATGCCTGTATTGACATGATACTGAATATGGCAATGGTTACTATATATGTCTTATGGAAATAGGTTATAGAAATATACGTTAGTGAACGTAGCAAGAAACAATTAGTTATAAGAGTTACATAAAATCAAGACTTGATATATTATATTTTATACTGTATTTGAAACGAAGCAAACGTGATTCGCTTAAAATTCTCCTCCCTGTTAAAGTGAAAAGGATCGGGGGATAACTCTGAGGAATATAATGTAATATAAAACTAATGTTGCAGGAAAAAGGCTGTCCTTTTTCCATGTAAATAAGAACATTACATAAGTGAAAATTAGATTAGGATAAGCCGAGACTCGAACCTCGTAAGCAAGGTTAAGAAATAGAATGTTAGAAATCGAAATGTTAAAAAGGTCTATTGTTAAATTCTATTATAAATAGATAGATATTGTTCATATCGTAAAAAGAATTGATTGGTCAGTCTGTTATAAAACCGAATATCAAAAATGTCAGCTCAAAAGAATGAACAATACAAATTAAAAATACATTGTTAAAAACATAGGTTAGGAGTGGATTCTTTATTTGCATTGTTTAAAATAGGTTAGGTTAAAAAATAGACAAACAAAATTGGACAAACATGCATAGCAACGTGAATTGGTCACGTTTGGGAAACACACTTCTGACGTCATAGCAAAAGGGTGAATTTCAATATAGGAGCTGGAGTTAGAAGATCAGGGCAGAACAGTCAGCAGAGTCGGTCGGAGAGAGTTGATCGGCCGAGAGTTGACATGGTCAGAGGAGGGTCCCCTTAGAGACGAAGGGGTAGAAGGTAAATCATGTAGATACACGTGAATACCTGACGTCATCATCATTCGACCGGTCCAATGAATAAAGAATCATTTTGTGTTTTTGTAAAACTCTTGTCATGTGTCATCTTTCAACACTCAAAAAGTGTGTGTTAATCATCTGTTAATGAACATTGTGTAACCCTTCTAAGAATATGTACCTCCCCTCCTCTGTGTTAATACCTTGTATGCACTCCAGTCAGTATATATATGAAGTCCCAAGCATTCGATCCCAGAACTGTAATATGTATAAATATATTTCTCCCTCTCATCACTAGCGTTATATCCGTATATGTATTGGCTCAATATGAACCCCTGTCATCTACAATATGAGTCCCTGCAACACAACACTCGAATAATTGTCATAAACGACAAAGAATGTAATTATTATATACTTTCTGTCACTAGGAAATTTAAAAGACGACTACGACTTCAAAAAATGTTTAATCACTTAGAAGAGAAGAGATTAGCTATGATCCCTGCTGTAAACAACATCAGGTGTCACAAAACATCATTATATAACTAACTGTCCATACGGTGTTCGATATCACTTTTAGAGTCCTTGTTGCTTTTAAATTAGTTAAAGCATATATACAAAATTATTTTGTGACTTTTACATATGACTTCAGTTTTAATTAGTTTAAAGAAATGATACAAAAAGTGACAGAATGGTACCTCAACAAAATGCTTCTAGGATGTGTACGTCTAGAAAATATTTAAGTTGTTTCGAATGCTAGACAAATCTCAGAGTCGAAAAATGAGAATAAAGCGTATCATACATCTGTTATAAGGAAATACATTGCATATTACTTCTGGCAATATACTTGTGTCAGTGTCACAATGCAACGAGCGAAATCAAATTTATGAAAGCAAATTAGATAACGCTCAGAAAAGATACACAAGCGAATATCGATTTGACATTTGTCGTCAGAAAGAACTAGCAACAAACCAATGAAACCGGGATGGGGGATAGATACAGAGAAAGACAAAAAATTGATGAGAAAACAGCAATCAATAACTGATCGATTACAAGACTTGGAATTAGAAGTTGGTATTTAAAAGCTAGATAAAAATGTGATGAATATTTTCGTGGCTTTGTTTTCACAATTATAGAAAAGAATTGATTCAGATTTCATATATATATATATATATGTATATATATATATATATATATATATATATATATATATATATTTGATTTTTCGAGGAAAAATTCCCAAATAATTTTTTTGTGAGTTTTTATTGTCTCTTCAACATAGTAAACAAGACAGTTTGCTTACTATGGACTTACAGCCGTATCATTGACATATTGCAAGATGCTCATTGAGTCACGCTGTGACACGTCACTTACTCCCACAAGGCCCATCAATCAAATTATATATAATTCTGTCAATTTACAAAAAAATAGCTGAGAGGAAAATAATAATGAGGTCTTCCGGAAAGAAATGGACTGGATTAACATAATGTACCTTCATTTTATAATGGACCATATTGATTTGCAATCTGTGACAATATAGTTTTGCTTCCCAAGTTAGTTAGTTTCGTTACTACAGATGCAGGAAATTACAACGAATAAACTTTCTTTTACTGTAAGAACATTTACTGGCTATGACAAAGAAAATATATAATATAAGTACGTTGTCTTCAAGGATTCGGGAACTATTATGTGTGAGGCATTATTATATGGATTATTTACAAAACTATTTTAAATTTGTTAAATGTGCTGCCGCTTTAATGCGATTTTGCTCATTAGCTTAATATTAAGCTGCGTGTGTATGTCCATTTGCCAGGTATATTGGTCGAACGTTGTTTACGTACGATAAGTGAAAATGTAATGTTTTTCCTGTTAAATATCTTATTTTCAATGTTATTAAAACTTCATCTGGAAATGTTAGTAAAACTGCAGTTTTTTGGCATTTTATTATATTATATTTGATTTAATTCTTAACACAACTTGTTAAATGATTAATTTCTATCCAAATGTATCCTGTTGGACGTAGAATCTCCCTATATTTTAATATAGCTCATTTTCTGAGGAAAAGCATTAGGCTTCCAAATGCCTAGGTATAAAGAACCTTTATAATGATTTTTATATTATTTTCTTTTCTTGCACTCACACACACGCATACATGTATACATATATATATACATATACGTACATATATATATATATATATATATATATATAAAGAGAGAGAGAGAGAATATATATGTATATATATGCATATGTATGTATATATATATGTATATGTGTATGTATATATTACATTGAGCTTCAAAAATAAGGATTGATATATATTATAAGAAAATATATTTCTGCAGAAATGTATATATATATACATATATATATATATAAATATATATATATATATATATATATATATATATAATATAAAGCTGAACGTATGTGTGTGCCTGGTCACGAATAGGCTCCTATATTGTTGACTATCATAGGAAGCTGATCACATATAATGATAGAAGATGTATGGGTATGTTTGATCTGGCAGAATGATGATTCATTAAAATTGTGGGGTCTGCGTACGGCTCACAAAGTATGGAAAAAAACATTTACAAGTGTTTTTGATATAGATGTACATAATAATACTTTGATAAGTATGTTTTAACTTAAATAGGGATGGTGTAATAAAATTGTGGCGTCTGTGTTCGCATCTGGCCTCCATAGAATTGTAAATAGGCACAAACGTTAATAAAGATTTTTCATATCAATCTGCGTAAGTATATTTTGATAATTATTTTTCAGTTTGAAGAAAGATGGTATAATAAAATCATGGGGTGTTCGTTCGCGCCTGACCTCCATAGAATTGAAATATGTCACAAAGTTTAGCATGCTTTTTAATATAGATCCACAGAGTATTGTGATAAGTGTTTCTGCTTGAACAGGTATGGTATAATAAATTATGGTGTTTATCTATTTTATTTTTACTTTCATCATTGCTTTGGTTTTGATGCCCCCAAATTCGAAGCCATCTCTTTACAACCCCTCCTTTTCATAACCTATCATACTTTCATAAATCAGAGTCCATTTTCTGTAGGCTGTTTTTTTAACTCAGTCAACGACGGGTACTTTTGCTAGTATATATATATATATATATATATATATATATATATATATATATATATATATATAAACTATATCTGAAAGATGCTTTGATTTTATTAAGAAAATATTACATACTTTTTAAGTCATTGCTCTTGCATAATTCCAATAGTAATTTTGTTTACGCTTAGATTATTATTATTATTATTATTATTATTATTATTATTATTATTATTATTATTATTATTATGTTGATGTTTATTTTTTATCAAATAAAATTAGTTATTACAGACATGCGTATCTCAATGAGATGACGACACATAGAAGTCTCGCTCTGAATCTATATGCTAACAAAGATATTAAACTATTATAGAGTGATTGAGACAGCAAAGAGTGAGAAGGATCATAAAGCGTGCTATGAGAGAGAAAGAAAGAGAGAGAGAGGGAGAGAGAAAGAGAGAAAGAGAGAGATGGATATCAAGGTCACGCATACGTTACGGCTCATGAAAACATAAGTTTTCCGTAACGGAAACATACCCGAGTAAACTCGTATTTAGTATAATTGATATTAAAAAGTAACTGTGAAATAACGAATAGGTTTCTGTAACAGGAAACTAAGAGTGAAACTTTATCTCTGATAAACATTCTGGTGAGAACAATGTTTATACACGCACTTATTTATGATAAATTATAGTTTAAGGTTACTTTACAGGGGTTGTCTAATAATTAATCCTTAAATTAAAGATTTGGAATTATTTAATGTACTTTATTTCACTTTACAGTAACCCCTTTTCATTTCTATTACTTTTTTCCATAATAGAAATAAATAAGGAGGCAGCAAATCTGCTAAATAAAAAAAAAGAAAAATTACTAAACCGACTAGGCCTTGAATTTAGTAACACTTTAGGAGCCTCTAATTGTAGGGGGAAAAAGCAAATATTGTGCACCCTTACAATCCCGCCGATGGAAAGGAAGACAATCCTCCGTATCGATCTTTATTAGAGTTTCCTCGGCTTTGTGAAATATTTTTCTCTTAAATTCGAAACAATGGCCATAAAATATAAACTTACTCACAGAAGTGCGAAAATATCTACGGGGCCGGTAACTTTCCTCTTTTCTTTTACGAACAACAACCGACATGCCAGATGAAGGTCGACCAAACACATTACACAGAAGATGAGAATAAAATCTCCTCAATGCAAGTAATAGAAATAAATACGTTGGGTCAACTTGTTTAAATGATTTAAAATCAAAACGTTGATTCCATGAACAAAGCTTCTTCCTTAGAACTGCACGCCTGTGGAACTCTGTTCCGTCTGCCTGCTTCCCTCCTGACTACAACTTGGATGTCTTCACGTCCACCGTTAACAAATTCCTAATGAACCGCCCCCTTAAGTTAACACTTCATCAAATCTCCACACTAACGTACTGTACTTGCAATAACCCTTATCCCTGAGTGGCTTCCGGGCCTTGCTTAGTGGTGACCACCGTGTACAAAAAAGGGTACTTGTAAATATTATACCAACGCATTGATTTTCTATTCTTCTTTCACAAAGCTTTATATTACCACCTTTTAATCCAAATGGCTCTGCTTATGATACACATTGTTTATTTCTTTCCCATTATACCATATTTTATGGTTTCCTCTCATGTAACGTTTCTCCAAAATAAACAAAGCAGCCGAATCCGTTTACTACAATAGATATTATTGTCTAAATACATTCAATTAGCAGATGAGAAAAATACAATATTTATTTTTTATTTTTGAATATATGATGTTGTATATAATTATTTCTGCAATCAAACGACGCGGTAGTTAACAAAAGTAATGGAAGTCGTAGGCTGAGTTCATAGACTCGAGTTTCACCTGCATTTGAGATCATCAACAGGACATATCCAAACTCGAGATTCGAACCCCAAGTCACCCGTCTGCAAGACAAGTACTATGCCACCTACACCACCACGTTAGATAAAAGAAAGTATATTAACTAAGGAGGATCATACAAAATGCGAAAAAGTCCGAGTGTGGAAAGTTTCGACTTCTCACAAGAAGTATGGTCATTCAACTACTAAGAACCATGGCGATATCATACGTGTAGGGTTTTATAGTCGCTTGTACAATGTCGCCCCACAATCTAATCCAGCAAGCGTATTCATAGTAGATTAATTAATTTGTTCAGTTTGCAGAATGCTTGTCTCATATGCAAATGTCTTGAGTTTCTAATTCCAAATTCGTATATGTTTTACTGCTGAGCCTGACCGAGTGCGACACTAGTCTCGAGAACTACCGGTAAGCGGCTTTCATTGTGTGTGTGAGCTGCGACTAAATGATTATGAAAATACTCATAAATTCCTTTTCTTCCTTATTTACACGCTTGTACATTTACAATATTACTGATGTTATATACAATTTCCAACTTACATCAAATGTTCTTTTTTCTATTATTAGCCACAATCTTCCGGCAACTTCATAATAGTTACACTGTTAAGCATATAGGTTTTCACCTTATCAACTTTAGCTGGAATAAAACGAATCAATTACACTTTCGTTAGAAATCTTCCTTGACATTTTCATAATATTCAAATAAAATTTCATTCGATCCTTGCCTGATCGCTAGAGATAAACGTCCACCTTTATTATGGGATATTCAAATACTTATTCATCTAATAGGTTTCTTTCTGATTGCTGCCAAAAATAATATCTTGAAAATCCCCGTGATCGTAGATTTAAGCTGTCAGAGTGGCGACAAATCTTATAATTTGATCATTATTGATTTTCAACAAAAGATGCTTACAGCAATTATCACTATTCTAGGTCAAATAAACAAGAGACATTATAAAACTGGTCTGTGCTGTGAAATATGACTAACGTATGGCCGTTGTATCATTGATATTTAGTTACAGGATTGTGGTTAAAAGTAAAGAACCTTACCTCATGTATAATGCGGCACGTGTTAGGAAAAAAAGAGAAAATAAAACTGGCCGCCCCCTGGTATTCATGGACATGATCACGTGATGTGACGACAGGGGGGAGGGGGTATGCAAATGAGATGTGGTTGGGTCTTTCTATAAAAGAGCCGTCTTCTTTATTTTGGACGTCAGTGTGGAAAGTGCAGAGAGAAGAGAACAGTTGGATTTGAGTTTGAGACTTTTGATCTGAGGTTGAGTTCAAATTTAACGTCACTTTGAACTTTTCTGAGAAGTATATACTGCTGTAAATTAAAATAAATCAAGTTCTGTAATAGAAGTTATATTAGTCGCATCGTATTAGATGTATTTACCCCATTTTTTCCAACGGTTTTCTTCCAAAGAAAAAAGAATTAAGAAATTATTAAATCCACAACGGTCATCAGCTGCAGGTATATCTCAATCAGAAGATATAATGTCGTTAGGTTTTTCAGTGTTTGCAGAGAGGTGTCGCCCAACATAAAACTGGTATTCCAAAATGGTCACTAATCTGATACTGACCAAGCACAGCGTTGATGAACCTCAGTGATGTAATGAGAACTTGTGTGTAAATTTGCCTTACGTTTATATAAAAGTGCATGTTAGACATAGTCGATATTTACCTATTTCTATCATTATCTGCCCGCTTCTTCACCTCGAAACTGTATACTTGTTGAATAGTAATATTAACTAAAATGGACTTAGCATTTACCCGTAGATGCGCTTTATGTGCAATTAACCCCTTTTCAAATGTGGAGATAATTTAAGGGCTGTTGGATTTCTCAAGATCCTCATTTCTAGATAAAAACGATAGATTCCAGATTTGCAGAATAATGGTAAAGCGAGCCTCAAAATATGTGAGAATTGGCGGAGCAGTTTCTGATAAATTTCTAGGTGAGATGAACAAATAATTGAACATTTTGCTCGGATATATTAAGCGATGGTTTACACAATATTGCTCATAGCCATAAAGACAACTGTACGGCACATCGGGGCTGAAATCAGGCAAAATGTATCTTATTTAAAACTCAATAGTTTTAATCTGATAGTCTCAGAAAATCACATACACATCAGGAAAGCTATAAGATAAATCACCAGATGAAGAAAATACTGATTGTATAATGTGGTAGTTTAACATGTGGCATGGTTTTTGTCTTAACCGTTTTAACGAGATAGTGCAACATAATGACACTATTGAAAATTAGCGAAAACCTTACGGGCTTTATCTTGATTTTAAGATGACATTCTTTCAGATATGAAATGATAAATCACAAATTACAAGAAATCAGCATAACTTAAAACCCTGATAAATAGTCCCATCATTTCAGAAAATAAACATGACTTAGTAAAGAAAGTGTTCTCAATGAAATAGCAATAAGTGAAGATTCCCCAGGAGAGTCTTGCGGCCACTACAGCCTTGATGTCTTTTTTAAATATGTTGTTCCAAGTCCCCTTTATTTTAGTTAAGTAATCAAAAGCCGGACTAATCTTGCTGTTTTACAAAAAGAAATGCATACTAGTTATAACTAGAACAAGGGCAACAACATACAATTCATTGCTGGAAATTTTAAAGCCCAAGAAGCCCAAGAATACCATCTAAAATAAAGATACCACGATATAACTACATTGGCTAATGACGGATAGACAGATCCGTGTGTGAATAAATACTACACCTGTGGATATACATAATGATGCATCATTTTTTAAAATATCATGATGAGGCCTATACACTCACAGGATCTTAACTTTCCAGATAAGTCACTGAGTGTATTTATGTGATGTAAGATATTTGTCACACACTAATTGGATTACGGTTCACAAACGTAGTAATCTCATTAATTAAATTCCGATCATGAGGCAATACAGTGAAACTACATGAGAAGGATCTTAAACATGTAAAAGATTGAATATTGTAAAAACTTAAAAGAAATGAAACTCCACTCCTTGAAATGAACACAAGAAAAATAACCAGTGATATATATATATATATATATATATATATATATATATATATATATATATATATATATATATATATATAATCCAAAATTCTGGAGAGACTGGAGCCATATTTTGACATTGAGAGCCAAACCAACTATGAACATATGATTGCCTGTTGATAATAAAAAAACGCCGTTTCACGTGTGGGAAACGGGCAGATTTTGCTACAGCCGGTAGTGTGAAGGCTTAAACTTTCTCAACAATCTGCTAAGAAATTTGTAAGATCTGCATCATGTTGGATACAGATATCTTCAAGAATCATCTTCACACTCTTATATGAATGCTACAGGATAAGCAGACGACATCGTAATAAATCAAGCAAAGGTTAGTAGCGTAAACTATGTCCATACCCAAGTCACTAACGACTACAGTTATGAAATTGTGTAGCCATACTGGTTAATGTTTGAAACTGGAACAATTAATTTAAAATATATACAGAGGAAGAAAAATAATCATATTTACTTTTAAATGAACAAATATAACAAGAACGATGTAAATAAATAAACACTGATATTTCCTATTTGCTAGAATAGAACGATTTCTGTGTTGGATCCCAGTATTATCTTGATCACAAAAAGGAACACCGGATAGTACAAGTCATGTCCTGTCAGAATCAAATCTTCGCGAACTATTTACAAAAACCAGATATTTTCATAAAATGATGTATATTCATAACAATGCCAACTTTAACTACAAGCTAAACAAACAAGATCATTCGTATTCGCTTTCAAGAGACTGTAGAACATAAAACCCAATACTGTAGCACTATCCTTGGCTGACACAGAAAAAGAAGGCGGCACACACTGTCTATTCTAAGCTATTTCAATGAGAATAAGCCAACAAAATGGCGGATATATATCTTATATTGATTTAAATATTGCATTATCCGCCCCTTTTTGTCAACTCGTATTATGATTTAATCAACTGATTCAAGTAAAATTGTTATTGATATGTCATATGCAGATTTCATTTATGGATATAAACGATTTATCTTTGTGAATGCAATGCCTACGATATCTATATCGCAGAGTGTGAGCGTCTTAAGAAACTTAGAGACACTTGATTTTAGTTCGTAAGCATTTCTGGCAAGAGTGGAATAATATTCTTAAAATTGCTTTCTATAACAAGCAGTAATAAAATAGTTTATTAGCAAGTGTAACTTCAGTATTCAAATAACACAATCGTGTGAAGAAAGCGTTTAGAATGACATCTCAACAGTCTCGCAAGCGAATGATTTTTTCCAGACTTCAATAGACATATTTCTATTTACCATTCGTATTATTTGGCTTCATTAGATTACTATTCTCATCTTTTACACGATTTTCACAAGGTTTTGACCGATCTAACCACCGATATATGTAAAATTTATTTTCGTGAACTCGGGAATCTTTCTGTTGATTTCGACATTTTTTTTCCAAAAGAATCACCACTTACTAAGGCCACGAGGCCACTCGAGGATAACGTTTAATGAGTCTACAGTAGTCATGGGGTAATATCTTCCTGATCGTTAGTAGTGGAAATTTGGTAAATTGGATTACTGAAAGGGACGACACATCAGAAGTTGTTTACGTTGGACTTGAAGACGACAAAATTGTAGTCAGCTGGAAAGCAGAAAAACGGAAGAGATTTCCACAGTCTAATAAAGAAGGTTTGTTCATAAAAACTACGTTTGGGTTTAGGTACAGATAAAGATACATTTTAATGTTAAGCCTTCTGAAAGTCGTTCGTATCATGCATGCATTGATGATGATACGTACGACATTTAGAAGGCGAACTATTAAATGTTATTCATATTTTTGTAAAAATTATTTAAAATTTACACTCTCTTAACCTTACCTTTCAATCAGATTTTATTTTATTTTATTTTTATTGTTATTTTATTTTATTTTTATTGTTATTGTTATTTTATTTTTATTTTATTTTATTTTTATTTTATTTTCATTTTATCTTACTTTGTTCATCAACATCAAACAAACAACTATTCTGGCTTATTAAAAAAATGCTAGGTGTATTTTTGGTGTCTTTAGAAAAAAACATCCCAATACTTTTGCTCATGAGGAGACTTTGATTAAAAAAAATTATATGATAAAATTATTGCCAATATTTATTGTTTATCACAATAACAACATCGTTTTCAACCCGATCATACAATTTACTGATTTTGTTTGTTCTTCCCTATGAAACCGATTTTAAAGTTTTAATTTTAATTATGAATTAAAAATAATCCTACTTAATATATATATATATATATATATATATGTATATATAATTATATGTATCATTATATATATAATTATATATATAATTTTATATATATATATATATACATCTAAATATATAATTACAAATATAATTATATATAATTATATATACATACATAATTCTATGAATAAATAACTATATAAATAATTATATATATAATTATATATATATAATTATATGTACATATGATTATATATGCATTTATATAATTACATATGTGTTTATATAATTATATATGTAAATATATATAATTATATATGTATTGATATAGAATTATATATATAATTATATAGTTGTAAAATTATATATATATAATTATATCGTTATAAAACTATATATATAATTATATATACTGGATTTTATAAATATATAATTATCTACTTATATAATTATATATATAATTCTAAATACAAATGTCCATGCATACATAATTCTATATATATATATATATATATTTGTATTTATATACATAATTATGTATATATAATTATATATATAATTATATCTATGTTAATTTATATATATTATTTATATAATTATATATATATATAAAAGTATATGTATATATAATTATATATGTATACATATAATGATATGTGTATATATAATTATATATGTATGTTTAATTATATATAAAATTTTATATATATAAAATTATATATATATATAAAAATATATATACCGTAATATATATATAATTTTCTATAATTATATATATTCATATATATAATTATATATATTCTCTTATTTATATATATATATATATATATATATATATCTATAATTTCTATATATTTAATTACATATATAATCATTTTACTTATATATTTGTTTACATATAATTATATATATATATATATATATATATATATATATATATATATATTTATTACCGTTTTATCTGTTTGGTTATATATGTTTCGGATTTGGACCATTTTTACGATCGAACAGACTCGTCAGACCTTACAGAAATGGTTGTTAGTATTTGAAAGAAGTTTTTACAGGTAATATTAAAAAAACACCCTTGCAAAACCTAACTTACCTCCCAATATCTAGATCTAATCCAAAATAACTTTACACCAAGTATTACATGGGAAATCCTTAAAAAATCTAACGTATGTCAATATTTCGACTCCCCATTCCTTCTCTGCCTGAACGAAAAACTTTTTCATATTCAGTTTTAAATATAGACACAAATTACTAACTAGAAAACATGAAACAGCCATAAACTGCCGGCATTACAAATCCTACCTCCTTAGCAAGTATACACCGTTCTGAAACATCCCTCAGACAACATCCTGTTGGACCCGCTGAATAATACACACAATACATCCCTCTACCGCATACACCCAATTACTGTAACATCAACACAACTATACCCCTTACTCCAACCCCCCCATACGCTATATTACGTTACCCATCTACACATTCGTCTATCCATGAATTCTACTACCCCCACTCACTTACTACTTACTAATAAAACTCTCCACATTTATATGGGTGTACACATGTTGCAATGTGTATGGATATCTGTATGTATATATATATATATATGTATATATATATATGTATCTGTATATATGTATATATATGTGTGTGTGTATATGTATTTTTGTAGATATACCAGAAATACTATTATCTTTAATGCACCTACTTACTTGTCTGTGTGCGTGCATTTATCTTCATGTGTATATGTATGTGTATGTGCGGGCATGATTGGATCTAGGTATATACCCCTGTGTGTGTTTATGTATATTTCCTATATACGCGTGCTTGGATATATGTGCTCATGGCTCGTGTGTATATACATGAATATATATTTTTCAACTATGTCTATATGCAGATGTATGTGTATGCGTGCATCTGAATATTAGTGTCTGTATGTATATGTGTATATATATATATATATATATATATATATATATATATATATATATATATATATATATATGCATGAGTGAACGTATGCATGCAGGTGTAGCTATATCTGGATTTATATGCATTTATGTGTTTGTATGTGTATATATGCCTATATCCAAAATACACTTGACACTGAAAATAAAGTTAAGCCTAAATACTGCCCAAAGCACAATGTTAGGAGTCCACCCCCTATATACATACATATATATATATATATATATATGTGTGTGTATGTATGTATGTATTTAACGGAACTACAAGTACCCCTGACAGTATAACTTAACCACCAACCTCATAATATTTAACCTTTACACTTTTATACCCTATTTAAAAAAAATCTAGACACTAAAATTAATCCCTATCCAATAAGCCAAGCAAATCCACACATGCGCCCAAATATTGAACCAACAGCATGTATTTTGAACATAGCTTACAATACGTCTACCTAACCTCGCATTATTAACTACACCCGCTTATTTATTTATCCTTTCTTTGTTTATGTATTTGTCTATCCTAACTGTACTTTACTTACTTAGAATAAATTTACATATCTCTATGTATATATATATATATATATATATATATTCATATATATATATGTCTATATATGTGTGTATATTTATATTTTTATAAACATGCATATTTATATAATTGCATATACGTGTATATGGGTGCATGTGTGTGTTTGCACATATGTATGTATGTGCATGTACATCTACATATTACTGGAGATCCATACATGTATTTTCATATGTATATGGATGTGTATGTTCGGGCATGATTGTATATATATATATATATATATATATATATATATATATATATATATATGTGTGTGTGTGTATATATATGTATATATATATCATTATGTGTGTTTATGTATATGTTCCTATGTGCGCGAGTATGAATGTATATGCTCATGGGTCGTGCGAATATACATAAATGTATATCGGTATATCTATCTATGTGCACATGTATGTGTTTGCGTACATCTGAGTGTTAGTGTCTGTATATGTGTGTGTATCTATGGGTATGCATGGCTGAACGTATGTATACAGGTATAGCTATATCTGAGTTTATATACATGTATGTGTTTGTATGTATGTATGTATATGCCTGTATCCACAATACATTTAACACTGAAAATAAAGTAAAACATAACCACTACCTAAATCACCCTATTAGGCGCTGACTTCCTATATATATGAACTTAACGGAATAACAAGTACCCCTGACTTATTATAACTTTAACCTTTAAACCTTTATACCCACCTTTGTTAAATCTCTCAATCTATTAATGTATTCTATCTCTACTCCTATTTCATCCCTTCTTTTACCTTGATCTCCATAATTTTAGACACTATAACTTAATCTCTATCCAATAAGCAAAGCCAATCAATACAGTCCTTTACATATTAAACCAACAATATGTTTTTGAACATATCTTACAATGTGTCTACTTAACCTCACATTATAAACTAAACCCATGTATTTATTTGTTTATTTATTTATCCTAACTTTACTTTATTTACTTGGTATAAATATACACATGCCTATGTGTATATATATATATATGCCTATATATGTCTGCATATGTATATTTTTATAAATATGTATATTTATGTAATTGTATATATCTGTATATGGGTACATGTGTGTATATATGTATGCATGTATATGTACATCTACTTTTTACTGGAGATCTATATCTCCACGTATATGTATATATGTAGGCGTGTGTGTGTACAGATGTATATATATATATATATATGTCTATATGTCTATATATATATATATAGGTGAGTATGTATATGTGTATAGGAGTCGTGTGTATGTGTGTATGTCTCCATATAGATGCATGTGTATCTCCATATACATTGTTTATATATATATATATATGTGTATGTGCGTATGTGTCTGTATATGGATGTGGGGAAATGTACATATGTATGTGTATGTATGTATGCGTATTTGCGCGTGCGTTAGCGTATGTATTAATCTTACCTAAAATCAACTCATTGTCAACTGAAATGAGCAAGTCGGCTTATAGTGACTACGAAAATTTCAAATGTAGCCTTTTACTTTTCAAACACATGATACCCACACAACCCCTTTTTCTCTCTCTCCCTCTCTTTCTCTCTTTCTCCATCTCTCTCTGTCTCTCATCTACTTCATATACATGGTTGAACAAGCAAAAAGCAGTCCAAATTTAAAACCTAAAAATTGAAACTCCTGCCCCTCTCCTCTCCTTACGCCCTTTCTTTTTTCTTTACCATCCTCTCTCCCCCCTTCCCTATATTCATATATCTCCACCCACGCATACCTTAATCTGTTACACCCTCCAAACACTACAATCTAATGTATTTTAACCTTTTAAACTGAAATATTGTCTATACCCGTCTCCCTCGTCTTTATTATCTCCTACTCCTTTTTTCTCGTATTTCCTCTAAAACACTTCTTTCAATAACTAACAACAATTTCTGTAAGGTCTGACGAGGCTGTTGGATCGTAAACATGGCCCAACATCCGATACATATGTAACCAAATAGAAAAAAACAATAATACAAAAATAAAACACATATTTGCTCTGGAATATTATTGAGCACTCTCTTCAGGTTTTTACTAATTACCAGTTTTACCAAATATATATATATATATATATATATATATGATTTTTTAATTAAAAAAACGATATGATTTTTTAATTAAAATGTTACCTCAAAGTACAGAATAGTTTCAAAACACGCCCCTCTCCCAATGTTAAGAATAGATGTCTAAGTTATAACGTTTTCAACGCGGTTCAGTTGGTGCAAAAATAAGTGACTAGTTCTCGAAGAAGGGATTTAATTTCATAATGATTATCTATACGCTTAATAAAATTCTAAATGTTTATTTATTTATGTGTGTATATATATATATATACCATTAAAACTTTCGAACGAATGCACCGAATTGAAAATATTTTTTTCCTCTGAAAGTTGTGAGTCTTTTGATTGCCCTTATCTATATATGGTTCGTAACGAACAACGCCGAGTAACTCAAAAAGCCCGAAATAAGGGTTTTGGGGCCGTTTCGTGCCAATGTCGAAAATGTTACCTGCCCATGTCAACGGAATTTAGCTCTGTCTCTGTACAGTCGCGGTAACATCTTTCGGCATATGAACATGACTTGAGGCTTAATGGATAACGTGGCTGCCTACGGAGAAGATTCCAGGTTCGAATCCTGGCAAGGTCGTAATAATTTTAACCATCATTTTATCCAACGTTTCCTCATTATACTCACCCTTAGTTAAGGTGTATTTTGTTTTTTCAATGATTTTGTTTTGTACTTATGGTAATTTCTTATACTCTGAGTTCATAAGGCAAGTGTTGATGGTAAGACGAAGTTGAGTGTACTTGATGTAGAGGGTACTCGATTTTGTGTTTGACTCGGCGTTGCGTGTGTCGAAGCGGCTCAGTCGCTAGTTTACAATATAATACTAAAAATGTTAAACCCGTTTTATAACTTTTTTGCTATATCAGTTTTCATATTAAACATCGTTAAACGTGTAAATACACAGTATTAAGTTGTAAAGCAATAGACAAGAATGGCCGCAACACAATCCTATTTATATATGCGAAGGCAATATACAAGCTGTCTACTCGGAATACAACACGAACTTGCAGTTATACAAAAAAACATTGTAACTCCATATTCATATTTTAAATATATTTCCAAATACATCGAAGCTAGTACCACCAAAAATAATGAATAATGTATAAATATTTCAAACAGACTGCATACGTTCAGTTATATTGAAATGTGTTTGAGAAATTCGACACCATCCGCTTTCTTATAATTCGCTCCATGATGGTGTAATCTATGAATCGTTTCTCAAATCTCCAACAGTCAACATAAATGGCTTTCACTACAGGATTCTATCTGCCCTCCGCATTAATATTAAGGGTTTTAAGGACATCCGATGAAATTGTCGCGATAGAAAAGACAACATAATTCTATTTCTGTTTGATGAAAATCTGTGTTCTTATTTTTGTTGCAGACACTCTACTAGTTGGCCAATCCCAAGAGCGAGAAAAGCTTTCTATTATTTATGAAAATGGCACAATGTTAAACGAGCGAGGTAGGAGATACACCGCTGTACAACACATTCTCTCAGCCGATCCGAGTTATGACAACATAACCCTTAAAATGAATCGCTAGATTGCCACGAAAACATGGACGTGCTCAGGGTAATGGAAACAAAGTTCCCGGTCACGGTTTTGGTATTTGGTGTGGTTTTAAGTGAGGGCTATATCATGCTACCAAACATCTTCGAAGCTGTAATCTATTTACTTTAGTTTCATTAAAGAGGGGAGAGAAATCTAAGTGAAAATTCGAGACCTCTGATGTTTGTAAAAATACAGGGTGTCACAATAAAATGAATACACTCTTTAAATGACCATATAACCAACATTTATTATCAGAAAGAAAAGATTAAAACATAAAAAAAACTGTGAACAAATATGGAAACCAGCTAATATTCGAAAGTGTTTAAATTAATGGCCATTGTTGTCCATGAAAAGTTTACAACGTTCACTGGTTAAATTCAAAACTGTTCTAATAATTGCACTTGGTATTGTTACTCATCTTCTTTCAATGGTTGCTTTCAACTCATTCATTGTAGCTCGTTTTGTGGTGTGAACCCTGTAATTAACATGCCACCATCGCACCTAAAAAATAGAAAAATCCATGGGGGTACAATTCAGTGAATGTGGACAGTACTCGATACTCGATCTTCGTCCTATCAATCTTTTTCGCATGTGACTATAAAGATATGCTCAGGTCATGATGATAGTGGGGAAGTGCTCCATCCTGCTGGAAGTGCAATTTTTCATTCCTAAACATCTCTTTGGAACGTGATATAACGTATTCATGTAGCGAGTTGAAATCATTTAAAGAGTTTATACATTTTGGGGGGACCCCATGTTGATAGTAAAAATCAACTAATCTGTAAAAGGTGTCGACGAGACGACTAGTGGAGCATTCGTTTTGTACTAATGGATCATCAGTTTTGAAGGCATAGGATACACTCAATTATAAGTTTTAAAACACTTCACAGCAATATGAAGTATGGGAAACATTGAATGTAACAGAAAAAAGTTTCTTAAGAGGAGTTTTTTCATAGAAAACGGCTTGAAGTATTTGTTTTCATTAGATTTGAAGATACCACTGTTATAATCAGCTGGGAAGCAAACACGTGGTAGCTTGTTCGACAGAAAGATGATATTGGAAAGATATTACTTTATACTTTTGCCAACTTCCGACAGGGAATATCGCCACTTATATGTAAGGGGATACTATTTAGGGCCATGCCCTGGAAAGCTGAAAACATGATTATTTATGTTATATTTGAATTCTGCATATTAGTACAGTCAGGGAAGAAGACAGTGGAAAGGAAACTCCACAATTTAGCTGTTCGAAGGAAGAAACTATTAGAGTAAAAAGCTTTCTTGCATTGAAAGACTTCAGCAGTGAAAGGGGTGTGATTTTGTTGCTAATCGTTTTTGTCGAGAATATATACACAAGTGTGGGCACAATCACAATGAGTTCATCAGAGAAAATTCCATTAAAACACTTGTAAAACAGGAACAGATATGCAACATTGCGGCTATAGAGCATAGTTGACAAAGCAGGACCTAATAAGTCGAAGACACTTTTTTAAAACCCTATCCAAGGAGGAAAGCACATCTTTTAAACTCGTCAGCCTAACGCTAACAGGAACCTAAGTTGGAACAATTACATTGAGAGTATTGCCAGGACCGCTGCGAAGAAGGTACGTTCTCTCTTCTGTGCTAGAAAATACTAACGCCCGAAAGTATCCTACACCTCTATAAGGCCACCATTCGCCCATGTATGGAGTATTGTTGTCATATTTGGGCTGGTGCATCTGCCACTAGTCTCTCGCTACTAGGCAACGTTGAAAAGTGAGCCGCCAATCTTATAGGTCCTGAAATGTCATCTAAACTTGAGCCTCTGTCCTATTGATGAAATGTTGCATCCCTCTGCCTGTTCTACAAGTACTTGGATGCTCTGATGAACTGCGCGCACTTGTGCCTCCTCGACGTAAATACCCTCGACAAACCCGACAAGCAGCTAAATCCCACCCCTTCACAGTAGAGATGCCTAGATGTAAGAGAGCCTTCTGCACCAGGAGTTTCTTCCCCAGAATAGCTAGACTTTTGAATTCCCTTCCGGATCCCTGTTTCCCCAACTGTACTGACATGTAGAAGTTCAAGTGCAACGTAAACCGACATCTTGCTGCCCAACTCCCTACACAGTACCCCTGATGCCTATGTCCCTGATAATAGCCTCCTACAATAAAGTGGCAATGTACCTTGTTTGTGGTGAAAATCTAATAAAAAAGGAAAGACTAATGGTAGATGCACAAGCCTAGATGGGATAACAAAACACCGTGCATGGTTAATGTTAATAAAAGTTTCGTTTTGTTTTTGGTAAAAGGATAGAGGATAAAAGTGATTTCCATTTTTGTTGTATATAAACGACTCTTTCTATACATATTAAAGAGATAAGCACCTGATGATGTTCGTTTATCGGTTGCGGATATTACCGGTATCATTCAATTGTTCTTTGGGTTCGAAAATAGCTTGTTAGACCGATTCGAGCTCTGAAGTATTTCCCGTATGTGTAACTCTTGTGGGATAATTCTGTCTCAGAAGTTCTGACTGCTCTGTCATTTCTAATGCCACGTTTTCTCTTGCGTTTTTATTATGTACAGATTCAGCAATTGTAACCCCTTTGTTGGTAGCGGCACGTTAGGAAAATTTGTCTTGCGTTAGTTCTTTTTCCCATGAGTTCTAATACGAACTGAATTGTTTTGTGAGAAACATTTATATTGTCTTTGAGCCGTTATCGCTGTCCTCCTGCGGGCCTTTTTCCTTTGGACAATTCACCGTAAAAAAAGCTGTTTTAGGAGCCTTGAATCAGACAAGCCGCACATATATCCTGTCCTACGAACACAGCACTGCTGTAACATGGTGTCTACTGACGGAAGGTTCGATAGAGTTCAAAACTCTGTGTCTGGTATTTGGTATTTCTACTTAGTTTTCAACAATCTACGGAAGCAAGTCATATGGAAATGGTTAAAGCTGGCACGTCTGGCATATACAGTCCAGGTTTCACAAGCATACACGAGGATGGTAAGCATCATAGCTCGATATAATTGAAGTTTAGTCTGCAGCCGAATTTTTCTACGCTCCCGCATAATAGATCTGTGACGTCCAAAAGCAGCACTAGCCCTGGCTATCCTGCAATCGACTACATCGTTTGTGTACTGCCATTGAAAGAATATTGCCAAGGTAAGCGAACTTGTCCACAGCTTTTAGGCTGATTCCACGATTCAAATAAGACCCTACAATGAACAGAGTGACAGATAGATTAATGGAATGTTTTGTGTGTAAAAAAGTTGTAGAGACGAGAAGAGATCATTGCCCATCAGACTGCGAACTCAGTTTTGTATTCTCGCAAGGTAGAAAACACTGTTCTGATCAGAACATCCCCTGATATAGAAAAAAATAATAAAAAAAAACAAGCAAATATTTTTGCCAATTATTATTCTTTAGCCAAAATAATTTTAAAGCTGAAAATTACTTTACATGCAAAGATTTCCCAAACTTAAAAAAATAATTAAAAAGAAAATAACTATTGTTTTAGATAGGAATAATGACCTAGACTTATTACGAATTATTATCAGGAATAAAAATGGTAATACAATTTCTATGTAAATGAATTCGGTGTTCTAATAAAAAAAATACAGTTGATCTTGTGATAAATATATGGGAAATCAATAAGGCTGAGCAGATGAAAAAAAGGCGAGTCGAATCGTAGACAAATTTTACAGAATATATTTTTTAGAAGATAAAAACCCAAATTAATATGCCTGCTCTCAAATTCTTTTTACTGAGATCAAGAGGTGTTGATATTAGCTCTTTATTAGTTGTATGATATTTTGAACTTCTTTGTTAATGAAATGGCTTCTGCGGGAGATACCATGAAGTTTGCGAGGGTAATACTGCCTTATAGCCGGAATTAGTGCTTTGGGATTGGTTCTAAGTGTCTACACGTACGTGTAAATTGTAAGGCATTTAATATGTGCTTAGTAATTTCTGGTATAATTAAACTCAAATATAAAAGTTCATACTGCAAATATCATAGTTGATATATTATATAACTGAAGTGTCTTGATTTCATCCCACCACCGTCTCATTCCCCCTTTCTCCAAGGCTCTCTACTATCCCCTCTCCATATATATATATATATATATATATATATATATATATATATATATTCATGTGTGTATATATGTGTGCATATATATAAGTGTGTATATTTATATATATATATATATATTATATACGGCGTGATCACGTTGAAACACCGGTTCTCGCCAGATCACCGAGGTTAAGCAACGTTGAGTCTGGCTAGTACCAGAGGGGTGATCATTTGGGAATTCTAGGCGCTGTATGTGCCCTCCGCTCATCTAGGCATTGTTTACAGTCGTCCTGTACCTCATCTTACCATTGGAATGCAACAATGTTGACCCAGGAGAGGCGTGGTTGGTGGCTGCACAAATATTACCACACACATTTCACGTGCAGGCATCCTTACAGTGGGTATCTATAGTCTGTCAAGACTGAGTGACCTCCCCATATATGTATATATATATATATATATATATATATATATATATATATATATATATATATATATATGTATATTTTAATAGGTATATATTTTTCCGTGTATATCATGAATTATGACTATCTAACGTTTTCTCTTGCAAGGGCTTAAACATCTTTTGTTAAGCGATGTATTCAATTTTTATTTCGATTTTTCTTGTTATATACTGAATATTTGTTAGTGAAATCGTTGAAGGATATCATTCTGATTTAATTCTACACAGTTTTGATTTGAAAATGACTGATTTAAACGTTTCTATTTTGATATGTTTATATCCACCTACTTTTAAAGCCATTACATAATCTGAGGCGGCTGCTTGAGTATGGGTAGGAGGAGATCTAGCTATCTCTTTCATTTCATCTGTATAAGACGTTATTCACCAATGTCTTATGCTACTGGTTATTAAATTGTTTATTTATATTTATATGTAGTGAAAAATGATGGGAAGAAAACTGAGATTTAAGAAAAACTTGCTCGACATTTTGTCGATATCGAAAACAGCACAAATAATTATGAAATGTACAATTTGTAGGTGTTCCAATCTTCACGCTAAATTAATTATCATGTTCCTCAGCTCGAACAATTATCAACAGATGACCTTAGAGAAGGCATTCGGCGACAGAAATAGCGAGATTTCTAAAGCATCGATCAGAATAGCCGGAGTTTTTAAACCCATATTTTCCAAAAGAAGTGAGTTCGTGGTTTCTTTTTTTCGAATGAATCCAGCAAAATGTTAGTTATTCCACATAAACGTTTGCGGCTGTTATAAATACTATGCACCTAATTAAGAGCGACAGCTAGCCATATGGTTATTATCATGCTTATGACAATAGAATACTCTGTTCATTATTTTGACTCGGGTACATATCAGTGTGTATCTGTTAGTATCTTATATGGTTTTATATAAAGTGATGTGGTTCTCGATTGATTAACTGTGTCTATCGTTGTCGGATATATACTCAAGAGTAAAAAAAAATGAAAAGAATATTTCCTTGTCATAGCCCTAGTTATTATTAATTGGAAGTATTTAACACGGTGTGTCCGTGTTTGCGGGCAACTGCTTATACCAGAATTTCTCAAATCTGTTTTCTGCAAATATGAAGAGAGACATACGCATACACACAAAAAATAAAAAAAATAAAAAAAAACAAAAAAAAACGATAAAATCTATTCATGCTACTAATTAGTAAGTGTTTTTTTATAGATACAAAAGAGAGATAAAGTACAAGTTTCGGATAGATAAATAAAGAGTGATACAAACTATACTAATAATTACTAAAGTGTTTATTTATACTTCTGAAGAGGGAGCAAGAGAGACAGAGAAGAGACAGTAGAGGATATTAAAAACTTATTTATACTACTGATTCGAACATTACTTGTTTATAAATAAACGAGAATGGCAGAGATAGAGTAAGAATCACATCTACACCAATACGGAGTAATTAAAAATTATTTATATTTTAATAACTAAATGCCATATTTATACATATGAAAGGAAAAGACAGATATACACACAGGGTAAGAGACACATACACATTAATAAAGAGCGAAAAAAACTATATATCATACTTATAACTAAAACTGTGCCTGCGTTTTATGGTATTAGTTTGTTTGCCATATTATTTGAGAACAGCTTTTAATACTAATGAACCACATGGGGTTAATCAAATTGATTTTATTAGTGCTCTGATGGCCTCCATCGTGTAAATTAATGGTCTTTTAAAACAACAATTTTCAGTGAAAAAACCTTACATACTTACGTAAGATAAGTAACCTTTCTACTTATATAAATATTTTCTTGTATTTTATATATATTAAAGTGTTTTTCTTACAAATACAAGTTGTGTAAAACACATTACTATTAATAAAGTCAACGCCAGTTAGTAAAATAAGAAAATAAGGTACTTGTACATAATTCTATCAATATGAAAACAAAAACAAATAATTACCCATAGCAGAAAGAAAATATCATACACAAAAGCACATAAAATCATTATATTATGTACTGAATTGTACCCATATAAAAAAAAAACAATAAAAAATATTACCGTCTATGAAAGAAAAGCTCGTACAACAAAATAATAACACAAAACCATTTAATAGTTTTCTTTTTAAATTAAAATAAAAAACACTTAAAAATAATTTTTGTAGTGAACTGGGGGCCCTCTTTAATTTAAATTGGTGACTTCAGTGGGGCTCTAGTACTTTCAAGAGTTTTTCGACTGATCAATTAAAAATAACATTTCTGCTACTTCTTAAGAAAGGAAATAATTATAAATTATGAATAATTATTTTTACACCTATATACTATCGTGTTTTATCCTTTTGCAATTATCAGTGAAGGATGTGACGATTAGCGCTGGTCGACGGATGCAACACACCCCACGAACATAGTGGACTCCATCAGCAAGGAATATTACCCTTGGCTACAGTCAACCGCGCGAGAATAAATAAAGATCGACCATTTATTAAGTCAAATATATGCATAACGTTATTAAGAAGATCTACAGTGATCGAGCGACCGGTAAACGTTGTCATGCAGGGATATGCATATATATATATATATATATATATATATATATATAGGTTTATTATTATTATTATTATTATTATTATTATTATTATTATTATTACAAGCTAAAGTGTATTAACTTAATGCATTACAAAGTGCTTCAATAGACTTGATTTGAATCATCTGGCAATATTTTTATCCTGTTGATTCAAACAATTTGTAATAAATTTAGTTAATAATAAAAACATATTTTGCTCTACTAACGTATAAAGCACTCTTTATATATATATATATATATATATATATATATATATATATATATATATATATATATATATATATACACTAGACTACCCGTGACCCGTTGGGTCAGTATGTTATATTAGCAATGGAATTAATGTATGAGCGTGACACTTTTGACATAAAGAAAATAATTTTTGTGACATAGCAGAAACATTTCTATGAAAGTATATTAAAAATGAAAAAAAGAATATAGATAGATTTCTATGAGCTGTTCTGTTTATAATTGTTTATTTAAAAAAAGCAAACTTACAGCCATTGAATTATACGTGGGTTGCCATACTTATATGTAAATCTGAACTATTCAATTTTGATATATCGTCTAATTAAAACGCGAAAATAAAAACAATTGGGACGCTGAAAACGTACGCAGTAAAACAATACGTTGGAAACGGGTCAAAGTTGATTTATTTGTAAGAAAATTGCGACAGTATAATTTTAATACAGAATAGTTGAAAAACATCCTCACCCTTCCCATATTAAATAATAATTTCGAAATAATAACGCTAATATTTCAGTGCGCATGTTAAAATCTGCACAAGAAGCAGTTTGTGTTTATTTGTTTACGTTGTTATGGGTTAATATTTATGCGCGCATGCGCAACCGGATGTCGTAAACCGGAAAGTGGGTTACATCACTCGTTACAAGATCATTTTGAGTTATATATATATATATATATATATATATATATATATATATATATATATTTTGCTGTCATCATTTCTATATGGTCTCATAAAATAACACGTATCTTTTAATCAATTAATATCTATAGGTACACATGTGAGCATTGTGAATAATGATTTTAATTTAATTGAAATATAAACACGAGAGAGACCTTCTAGCGAACATTCATGTGCTTCGGATGTTTTCTGAAATTTAAAAATACGATTTCTCATGAATTAAACATTTTCTACAAATTCTATTTTATTTGTAGCACATATGAAAACAACCAACCATTTGAAGAAATTGAAAAGTATTTTGGATTTGCGTTGCATTTAACCCATAATTATGGTACAACATTTTTCTGCATAGAAGTGGTATTTAAAGACGATCAATCCTTAAATTTTACACATGTTTTGTAGAATCCAAATAATTGTATTGATTTGTTAAAATGGAAATTAGAATAAATATTTGGAATATTATTATCAAATGTTCTTGACATTTTGAAGGAGATATTTCATCGGTGCAAAACTGTTGTGTTAATCGAATACATTCCAAGTTTTACTTGCTCGGTGACTATATATATACTAGCATGGGTGGCCGGCGTTGCCTGGGTGTTTGGAGGTGTATGTTGAGCAAAAAAAGTGATAGTAGGAAGGCAGGCTCGAACCCGTACCGCAAAGGAGGAAAAGAACGAGAAAAAACCCTGACGTCTGTGCTGTTACGACCTCCGCCAAAACGAAAATGACGTAGGTTTAAATTAAGGCTAGACAATCGAAAGGAGATGATGACTTTCGAAAATCTCTGCGAAAAAAGCGACCTCCTGTAGAAAAATGCCCAGTTGGAGGTAAAGATATTAATGTGTTTAGCCAATCTTTCGATATTTGTCGTCTAAAGTGTCGAATTTCAATACGATACTGATCTTGTAAAAATCCGTCGCCTCTATCGAAAGTTTTAGGCAGACATGCAAACATACATACACACATACATACATATATTTATATATTGGTAACTCAAATTTTCGACCCATATCGATTAAAAAGCTTGCCCTATCTCTGAATACGCTTTATGTAAAAGTTCAATGTTTAGACCATAAATTTTCTGAGTAATTTGGTAGAAACCGAAAGCGGTTAGTTTTATTTTGGTAGAGTTCTCAAAGGTCAAATCGTTTAATTTTGACCCCCTTAACAGCTAAATTTCTGGCCGAAAACGGATTACAAACATTTCCCCAAATCTCAATGCCCTGTATATCAAATTTCGTGTTTGTAGACTGAAAATTGACGGTTATTATGTAGAAAAATGTACACAGACATGCAGACACACTGAGAGACAGAGACTTCCACTTTTATAGATATATAGATAGATAGATAAATAAATAGATAGCTAGATTGGGTGCAATATATAGTAATGATTTAAAAAGTATAAAAAAGACTCATGCGTCACCACCCAGAATCGAAACCAAAAGGTTTAGCTCACGATTTATTTTGCCTCCGCCGTAAATGACTGCGCTATGAAAACTAGTTTACTGCAAGGCTAAAAATTAAAGCATGAACCAATAGCTACTACGTTATGCATTCGTAATGCCGCCATTCGACCTTCACCTGGCAAATTTATGTTTTTTTTAATTTAATTTTCACACTTTTCCACCAATTTTTCCGGGCTAAAACCCAAATATAAAGTTTTGAATGAATTCAAATACCTTATGTCTGTAGACCAAAAAACTCTAGGACGAGTTTGGTAGGCAACATTTTTTAAAATAAAATGTATACGTATACATAAATATATATGAAAACAATTTTGTGTTGCCTATAAACTTTTTACGCAAATATTATGCAAGTATAAATCATGTAGAATATCTGCATGAATATAATTACACATAATAGTAAACTAAAGATGATCATCCCATTAGAAAAACCGAAACAGCAAATAGGAAATGAATGTTTCAAAGAATATGCAAATTAGCTAGATCTTTTGCTATTGAATGCAATGCAATTCCACAACCCATATATAAGAAAATTGTATTTTCTTTTTAAATAAATAGAAAAGAGGCTTTGGGAAAATTATTATTTTTGGAAACCAGAGTGCCCCCGATTTGCCTACTTTTTCGCGAGCTGGTTTACCCGGGGAAAGGATATACGAGATGGACGTAACTCAACGACAAGTAAACCTCAGTGCAGGTCAAAAGTAAAACGGGAGCAAATTGGAGAAGCTCACCTAGATTGATGTAAAGGAGGTGGAGAGGCCAACCAACTTCCATGAGGCACTAATGATGATCACGTTCATAAGAAAGTAGAAGGGCGCGAGGGTGAAGGCGCTATGGAGGATGTTAGCCGAGGACAAACAAGCTTTTCCGGGGCTGAAGATAGTTGACGACGATCAACCGTATCTAATGCCGATATCAGTAAAGTGTGAAGGGAGGGTCCCCGTTTATGTACACCCGTCCCTTTATAGAGCTCTAAAAATAACCTTCCCCCTGGACGTGGGGGGACTGCTCCGAGGAGGTAAATTCACAACAGAGTTGTTAACTGGTAGCTTCGGTCAGTTCTTCGGCGTTCTAACTGCCGAGGATTTTAGACCCGCTTTTGACGAATATTACTAGTTAAGGAATTATAGCAACAACCTTAAACCTAGCTAGTTTAAATGTGAGGGGCATGAGACCCCGAAGCAAGGCTGCTAGTGTGCTGAGGGATCTCGTGACCCTTGAGGTAGATATAGTTGCGATTCAGGAGACCCACTTTGTTGGGCCCGGGGATTGCAATGTGCTGATGAACGACTTTTTACTCAGCATATAGCAATTCCCTTAGTCGTGAGGTTTCTGTGCTAGTGAGTCGCACCCTAGTTGCGACGGTTATTGTAATTCCCGCGGACGCTCATGGAAGGCTGGTCGTGGTCGATGTTGCCCTTAAAATCGGTAAGTTCCGGATTTTGGCTGTTTACGTGCCCAATATCGCTGGGGAGATTGTTTCCTTTTTTTCGGCAGGTGGAAGTGTTCCTATCGGCGGGTGTGGAGCAAATGGTCTTAATAGGGGACTGGAATGCCATCCTGGATCCCAAGATAGATTAGGTCGGGGGGAATAGAGGGTCGGAGAGGTGTGAAAGCAGCCTGTCTGACCTGATGGCTTCGTGCGATATTATCGACATATTCCGTCTGGATCACCCGGGAAGGGAGATGTGGACGTGGCAAAAAATGTGGTCTCCTGTTCAAGTACCTACTTGGATAGGATTTTAGTTAGAAGAGGCGACATAGATTTTTCATCTTGCCCCACGTTCACTTGCTAGGTGATTCGGACCATAAATTAGTAATGGCCCGTTTGAAAGTATGTAATAGGCCTAAGTTGGCTGGCTACTAGAATTTGAACGTCTCCTTACTGAAGATGAACGACTCCCGGGAAAAGCTGACAGCACTAATTAAGCGGGAGTTAGTGGGGGCGGTTACCGGGAGCAGCTGGTGGGTTAGACTTAAGACTACCATTAGGCTCTTTTATAGCCAACGCCTCGTGTTAACTAGAGAACGGACCAAAAGTAACTTAGATGATAGGCTGACCCGGGCTGTGGCTGGTGGGGATCCCCTACAGATAGCAGTAATTAAGGGGGCCTCCAGCGCTTAGCTAGCGAGCATTACGAAGGTCATGTAGTTAGAGCTAGGTTAAACAGTGTCTCTAATGAAGCCGTGAATGTTGACGCTGTTGAGCGTTAGGCCGCCTTAAGACGCGGCTCGGATGGGTACATTCTGAAGGTAAAAAACCTGGAAGGACATACCCTCGTATCGACTCGAGAAATTTGCAATGGGTTTCGGCAACATTTGGAGGAGCGCTTTGCCCAACTACCCAGACTCCACGGCCAGGAGTTTGGCAGCTATTTAGCCGGTTCGCTCCGCCTTACTGCAGCCCGAACAGCTAGCTGTGATGGGGTGGTCATGGAGTGTGAGGTCATTACTGCGTTGACGCAGGTTGGCCGTAACAAATTTCCAGGGATCGATGCTCTGCCCTACGAACTGTATTTGAGGCTGTCGCCCATGTTTGTTCCTCTTCTGACGTGTGTGTTTAACCACTAGTTTGATCAGGGATTCATCCCTGAGCAGGTAAACAAAGGATTGGTCACACTTCTGAAGAAAAGAGATCAGCATGGTGGGAAGGACTTAGATGATTATAGACCCATCACTCTGCTAAACACAACGTTGAAGATTTTGTTCCGCGTTCTTGGAAACCGACTGCAGGTTGTTATCGGCGACTTGGTTGAACCGGATCAGACTTGTTCTATGAAAGGGAGATCGATTCAAAACAACTTGCACTCGGTGCGCACGATCATAGAGGGGTTAGAAGACGACACAGCAGCTGCTCTGATCAATTTAGATCAGTCCAAAGCGTTCGATAGGGTCGACCATGTTTTCTTGGAATCTGTTATGGAGACCGCCGGCTTTGGTCCGGACTTCTGCAAGTGGATTTCCGTTCTGTATCGTGATCCTTTGGTAGCAGTACAAGTAAATGGTAGGTTGTCGGAGTCCTTTGGGGTCTCTCGGTCGGTGTCCGCTGTCGCCTCTGTTTTATGTTCTGGCGTTGGAGCCCTTCCTTCGCAAATTAAGGGACGAAGCGGCTAAACCAGTCCTCCGTGGCATAGCTTTACCTGGCGGCAAATTCGCCAGGGTGTCCGCGTACGCTGATGATGTCACCGTTTTTGTTGGGCGAAGGATCGATATTAAAGCGGTGATGGAGGCGGTCGCTGAGTACGAAAGTGTCACAGGACCCGTAGTCAATCGCATCAAGTCAGTTGGCCTGTGGTTGGGCGCTTGGACCGGGGTTAACTCGCTTCCAGGTGTGTTCGGCTGGACGGATGGCCTAGTAAGGATTCTCGGTGTGTGGTTCGGGCCTGGACTCCAGCTGGACAAAAATTTGTCGGAAGTACAGACGAAGGTCGAGTCGTCAGTAAGGACTTGGATTCGCAGGGGCTTATCCCTGAAGGGTCATGCGGAGGCGTGTCAAACTTACGTCTTTCCGGTGATCCTTTACCACCTGTCAGTACTTCCTCTGCCTACGGACTGCTGTAAGGCTTTGGAGCAACTCCTTTTCAAACTTCTTTGGAAAGGGAGAAAGCCGTATGCCCGTAGACAGGTCTGTACACAGAAACTCAGCGAGGAAGGCTTGGGAATGCCTTGTTAAGTCATAAGTATGCCAAAAGATTAGCGTTCCTGAGTCGGACACTGCTTGAGGAATTGCACTGGGTACCAGTTGTAGAGCAAGCTTTTCCACAGCTGGTATTCTCTCCTGCCGCTGAAGGTCACAGAAGACCGGTGGGGGAACGGCAGTACATCTCCGAATGCCGAGCCCCCTTAGGGCATTGCCGGGGTCCAGTGACCTTGCACGGCCTAGGAAGAGGCTATATCGGGATTTAGTGGTGGGTACCGCAAAATATCGACTGGTTGAGCGGTTGCACACGTCGAGGGAGTAGTTCCTCTCCCAGTGAAATTGGGCGCCAGCCAGAAGCTGTTTAAATAATTCAGAATTCTCTTTGACATGGAGACTTGTCCGTAATGCACTGCCGCTTTTCGGCGTGCTTGCCAGGGACTGCACGAGGGATGAATACGTGCCCTTTTACCGCCGCTGCAAGGATGACAAGGCTGAAAAAAGGGATAAAACCTTTTTGGTTAATAGAAATTCTTGTGTGCGGGGCGTTTGCTCAGTTGGTAGAGTGCTTGCCTCGCATGCAAGAGGCTCGGGTTTCGAATCCTGAGTTCGGATGTGTCTAACTGATGAGCCCAAATGAGGGCGAAACTCGAGTCTTGGACTTCCGGTTCGTTGACTGTCATGGCTCTTGTGAGCTGCGACGTTGTTTGGCTGTGGAATTTAATATATATATATATATATATATATATATATATATATATACTAGCAAAAGTACCTGTCGTTGACTGGGTTAAAAAACAGCCTACAGAAAATGGACTCTGATTTATGAAAGTATGATAGGTTACAAAAAGGAAGGATTGCAAAGAGATAGCTTCGAATTTGGGATTATCAAAAGCAAAGCAAAATATGGTGAAAGTAAAAATAATATTATACCATACATGTTCACACTGAAACACTTATCACAATATTCTGTGGATCTATATTTAAAAAAAAAAATTGTTAAACTTTTTGACATATTTCCATTCTATGGAGGTAAGGCTCGAACGAACATCCCATAATTTACCATATTTCTTCAAACTTAAACATAATTATTAAAGTATACTTACGCAGATAGATGTGAAAAGTTTTTATTAAAGTGTGTGCCTATTTCCATTCTATGGAGGCCAGGCGCGAACGCAGACCCCACAATTTTATTATACCATCCCTATTAAAGTGAAAACATACTTATCAAAGTATTATTCTGTACATCTATATCAAAAACACTTGTAAACGTTTTTTTTTAATTTTTATTTTTTTATTTCCATACTTTGTGGACCAGGCGCGTCCGCAGACCCGGCAATTTTAACGAATCATCATTATGCCAGATCAAACATACCCATTCCTGTGTCTCGATACATCTTCTATCATTATATGTGAGCAGTTTTCTATAATAGTCAACTATATATGAGCCTATTCGTAACCAGGCACACACAGAGACGTTCAGCTTTATATTATATACATATATATGTGTGTGTGTGTGTGTGCGTGTGTGTGTGAGTGTGTGTCTGTGGGCGCGCGTGCATAGTTAGTAAGCATTCACAACCCAAAAATATATTCGTATAACATTAATATTTTATTGCTAGTATTTTATTAATATATCCCTGGAGGAATATTATCAGTACAAAAATAATGAGACTCAACATACAGAGTTTATTGTAAAACTGTACACTGTAATAAATATGATGCCGACACTGGAACGCATCTTGAATGCCGTAGTATAACAACTAACTTACTTCCCGCATGGTTACTGCTTTCTACCATCTTTCATAGACTAGGTAATTAATTATCGGTGAGTGTCAGGATTTTCTATTATATCGCCTTCCTCCGAGCTAAATTCTTTACCAAATTTTGCTTTCAATATTTCTGTGTTTTGGGAATAAGACGCGGTCTTTTTGTCCTATTCTTTTCTTCTCGTCACATTTCTTTAGTCAGTCTGTGTACTTTCACGTTTGCAATAATCAGTAGATTTTTGTTTTTTTTTCGTCTTCTATCGCCATCTCAATGTTCATTAATGAAAAGAACCATACGAAACTTTCATTGATTTCGGACAATTTCTATGTATCGGGTTCTCAATTTATTAATATGTCTCTTGCAGACAATCTTTGCTCCTTGAATGATGTAGATAACTTTCCCGATTCTTCCAGTTTATATACTGCCGTCCCCACAACTGTTTTCCAGCTGGATAGTTCTTAAAAAAACGACATTTCCCTATCTTTATACGCTTTATAATTCGTCTTTATATTCATATAGTTTTTCTTTGTATTTGCCAAAAACCTTTCGAGTGTTGAACGTGTTATCCTTGCATACATGATCACGGCAGTCGATAAATTTCCATTTATTTTCTGATTTGGCGTGAAAAGTTTAAATATTTTCTTTTCGGTGTCGCGCCCGTCGCATATTTTAATGCCCGTTTTACAGTATCGACAAACCCTTCTGCACGAACGTTATACGACGATGCTGGTATGTGCTCGATCGCTAACGAATCACAATAAAATTTAAAGTCACTTCCGGTGAACTTGGTACAATTAAATTTGCTATTTACTATAGTATTCGGCCTTCGAGACAAGATCAAAGTGTAGTATCTGTTCTTCAGATGCTGCACTTCTATTTCTTGTTCTCTTTCGGTGGAGGAGAAATCCTTCACGACTGAGACAATTTTTATTTTTGTACCTTTTCTCCACGTTAAAAAACGACCCTGGTGTCTAACTCTGTCCCGTGGGGAGGCATAGTAAATAGGTACTATAGTATTCGGCCCTCTCAGTAAACTAAGCACTTCGCCAGACGTTCTTATCGCATTCGCCGCTGTTGGATGTTTATATTTAAACATCTCTTACCATTTAGCGTTAGTATCTACGACTATCAAATAATAATATCTATTTAATAACCTTGCGGAATCTATATGATTGCGTGCCGAAGGGATTGTGTTCTTACTAGCAGTGATTTTACTGTTAGTTTACATTCTTTACAATGTCTTACCAAATCCTCAATATATTGGTGAATTTTACAACAATACGTAAAGCTTCTTAGTTCTTTAATTGTTGATATACACAGATGACCCAAACGAACTGTTTTCAAAACTTTCTCACATAGAACGCGTGGCATTACCGATATTTGCGCATAGATCGAAGTCTAATCACAAATTGAAAGTAGTGATACTTTATTTTTTTGTTCTTCTCGTTACCTTTTTACTCGTTTCTTCCTGTTGGTTAGGTACGCTTCCGTTTAGGCTGCTTTATTAATTTCCTCCAACGTGACTGGTAATTAGCTAACGGTGTTAATCATTGCTTCCATTAGTTCTTGTTCTTGCCTCGGTGTTGCAATTACTGTTTCTTGCAAGAGTTCAGTGTTGTCCGGGATTAGTCTCGAAAGACAATCCACGTGTGAGCTTTTTTTGGATTAGCATATATCGTGCTTTGAAGTTTTGATTTAATAAGATGACACCTCAGCCTCGAAACCTATTTACAGAATGAGTAGTAACACTTTTTAACGATCCAACGATTAACAATAATAGTCTATGATTGGTTTGTATAATAAACGAATTTTTAAATAAATATTAGAAATTTGTTAACAGGATACACTATTGTGAGTCCCATCTTCTCAATTTGTCTATAGTTTTTCTCCGTAGATAGTAAAACTTTTTAAATATAGGTTTTGGTAATCCATTTTCAAATTTCTGAACGAGCACAGTCCGTATAACATAACCACTTGCGTCTTCAGTTAAAATTTGTTCTTTTTTTTAGAACCGTAGTCTGCTTTCGCTAGATCTGATAATAAGCAGTTAGTTATTTTATTAAATGCGTTTTCACATTTTCCCGTCAGGCAAACTTATTTTTATCCAACAATTTATTAAATGGCCCTCTGAATCTGTGCATATTAGGAATATATATCATACATAAATTGTAGTAGTTTGCTAATCAAAGACATAGGAGTTGTTAACTGATGTTATTCGGGATAGGAATATGTTTTATGGCGTGCGGTTTTTTGAGGTTATATATTCTTCCATAGTCAATTATCTTAACCAAATATTCTGCTTTGCTCACAAAACATTCGTATTTGTCAAGTCCAACAATAAATCCACATTTCTCAATTATTCTAAAAAAGTACCTATTGGACGTGACCTTTGTGATTTTTCGAAATTTTCACTCTTTATTGATATGTCGTCTAAATATGCTATTGCCTGTTCTAGACCAGATAACGTCGTATCCATAATTCATATAAACTGGTTCGGTGCTACTTTAAAAGCGAAAGGAACGCTTTTTTAATCTATATAAAGCCTTCGATGTGTAATAATCGTTAAAGACTGTTTTTCATTCTTGTTCTGTTTTGATTTGTATATATGCTTCCGAGGAATCAATTTTCGAGAAGACTTTGATTCTATTCAACTTTGAAAATATCTCATCTGGTGTGGGAAGTAGATATGATTGATCCTTAAAGCATTAACTCAGACTGGTTGAGAAACCAGGCATACTTTTATCTGCTTGATTTCTCTCTTTTGCCTTATCTACTTTACCAATTACTGCATTTTTCTAATCTCATTAATTATTTGTCCATCGTTTCTAACAATGAAAGTAACAATTGTTTTTTTTAGTCTTAAATACTAATTGTACGTTGTCTTTGATTTCGAATCTCACTTCGGTCTGAAATCATACATGTTAGGGATACATAGAATACATAAATTTCGTTCAACAAACATTTTATTAAATTCGTTTGTTAAATCCTTCTTTTTTTCAGTCTGTTTTGCCTTTTCCATACTTGACGTATCTAATCTCTTGCAAAATGCGTTTATCGGCTTCTTCCCTGAGTTAAATAACATTTTTAAATCAACAAGTTATTAATTAATATGCGAACTATTATCCCCATCTTTATAATTGCTGTTGTTTCGGCCAATTCAGCCTCTGGCATTTCTCATGTGAGTAACCGCGACGGGATAGGTATGCTGGGCCTCAACTATATTCCCGGTAATTACTGCCTTCTATAGTTGTTTCACGAGGTTTTGCCCAATTAAACCTGTGGCCTGCTTTTGGTAGGATTGAAATCGCTATATTCGGAGGATGCTCACCTTGAACCGTAGAGATTAAACGCCTCTAGCTACTGCACAACGAGCCCCGAAGGTCGATCAAGGTTGGGGTTTTTTTTCTTATAACCTCAAGTTTTCGTTTTGGTCTGGTCTTCGATTGTCTCTGTTGCTATCAGATCAGGCCGTCTAAAGATTTTAGCTTCCTAAGACGCACCTAACATTGGTGGCTTTTGGTTTTCTACTTCCTTTTGCAAAACTTATTTATGTTCTCCAAAACCAAAACCAAAAACAACAACCGACCTTTTGATCTTTTTCTTTTTTCTATTCTATCTTTATCTTTCTATTTCCTCCACTTCCTGACTGGTTTCCTAACTTAAAATATAAAAATATTAATACCGTGCCCCTTTTTTCCTCCTAAATAACCTGAAAAGGATCGATATGCCGTAAAACGAAACAACCAAACCAAATTTTGTTAAATAAATATAAATATATGACGATATAAATAACTTGAAGCATAAAAACTGTATCCAAAATAATTGGATTCAGTATTAACCTTAAAAAGGTTAATATGCCGTAAAACAAAACTTCCAATCCTTCCCTTGTCGGATCCGTATTGAATTATATTATATATTATATATTATTTTTATTGTAATCTTTTGAGAAGAGTAATGTGTTTATTTATTTGCGAAATATTATTTCTGTATTTCTTATAACATTGTCAATATCCTCAACCGAATTACTTTAACGTTATTCGATGTCAAGCCCTGTAAAAATATTAGACACTTATGTTTGAACCGTTGGCAATGGATATTGGCTTTCTTGACATATCTTACAGAACTTATTTCGTTTTACTTAATTATGTTCAAACAGCTACATCTGGTATGAAAGCAACTATTCTGTTCTCAAAAGACTTGGAATAGAGTTTCTAAGGTTTCTTTAATCATCTCTTCCGGAGTATTTAAATCTAATGCTTGCATTCTACAATATATTTAATTTTATTCTATTATTACGTGCAAATATGGCGTCCGCTTTCCGATTCCCCTTTGTACTATTTCCGTCTCCCGCGATATATGCTTACTTTCCCCCGTTCGACTATTTATTTAAACGTTATTCGCTGATGCGTTCTTTCAAACATTATTCGGTCACTGTTTTCATTATTGAAATTGAGCTCGTGGAAAGTTACAAGAAATGCAGCCTTTTTATTCGAATATTTTTTTACTATTAAATATCATAACGTGTTTTGTTAAATCTAATTTCTTTTGCCTACGCTGCCTTTTATGTATTAGTCGTCCCCAACTCGACATGACTCATTAATTTATTTATTTATTTTAAGACAGACATATATAAAGTAGAACCCCGGAGTACGGTATAAAAATTTAGTAACAAAATACAATCCAGTATATTATACACACGCATATAATTAAAAAAAAAAACATTATGAATAACACCATAAGGTAGGGCAAGTATCGTAAGCAGAGACCGGAAAAAATCGTATTCCCCATCGTATTCTGAAAAACACCGTATGCTAGGGATTTACTGTAAATATAATTAAATAATAATTATTCTTTTATACCTACGCAGTCATCATTTTAGGATGACAATTAATGAGACTAGAACTCAACCATGGTGTTTTATCTTCGAGCTATCAAGCAAATGCCACGAGAATGAAGGGCATTCATAACTAACAAACGCTCAATTTGTGTGCAGATATTAGACAGTTTATTAGTTTATACTTCCTAGACAGTACCCAACCTTTGAGTATTCTTAAAATGGCTGGATAAGTATATTTAATTAATAATTATTTTAATGCATACAAACAATAATGTTTCATGATTACGCAATTATCAGTGCAGGATGACAATATCTGCCGGTCAAGAGATTCGAACCCAGCCAGAAAGCTATAAATTACCAAGTAGTCTTCATGTTTGAAGTTCGGTTCCGATCATACCTGATGCGCCCAAGTCATATGGATATATATTTATATTTTTGAAATCACAACTTTATAATATATAAAAATCGATTTGAAAAATTGACGCTATTATGATATATACGAACTATGCATCAATTAAAATATATTTGAACATATTTAACGACTGGGCTACGCCGGACATTCTTGATAATTTAGATAAATTCTTTTGCAGTTTTAACAAAAGAGCTACAATATAAGACTGTCTCCATTTACACTACACATAATGCCAACATCAATATATGGAGTCCGCTATGGAATTTCCACAGATTCCTACTAGTCTAAATAATGTAAATATTTGAACTTGTTTTCCAAATGTAAATATATATAATTGAATATTAATACCTACTTGTAATGTATATGGCATAATGCAATCATTATGTTTAGCGATGCCCCATCCCATGATCGCTTACGCTTTGTTTCAATGTTTTACATACACGAGCTTGAAGACATCTTGACATCTGTTTATGAAAGACACTTGGAAGGTTTTCAAACAACTCAGCAATCAGTGTTGACTGTCAGCTGCTTTTACTGAGAATATATTAAGACGTACATCAGTGAATAATAATTGTAAGCTTTGTTAAACTACGTTTGCTATTAGCATCTTTGTCATTTTCTTGCATAAACCAACGATTCGGTTTGATCATTTAATATCCTTATACACTATCGGATTCCTTCGATATGGCCACAAACTGTAGCTGCCTAATATGTACTAGCTAATAAAATAGAGCAATTGGATTTTCCAGCTCGCTATTGATTCTCTTATTTTAATATTGTTAAAAAAAATAATTAATCAATAAATATTACAATTAAATTTTTAATGTAAACCCAAATAAAAAGTTCATATAAATAATTAATCATTAAGATTTATTAAAACATATAAATGTATATTAACGCACTGTAACAGGGCGCGGACGCGCATATGACAGGTGTATGCAAATGACCCAGCTGTGTGGAAAATGACATCACGACAAGGATGAAAGAACATTTATAAAAAGGAAAATGCGCTCGGACCGGGGATCACGTTCGAGAAAATCACGATGGCGTTGGGGACGTTGTTGACGTCACAACCGTAACGAGAAGTCTCTTCTTAAAACTCGAAACAGAGAGAGTTCAAATTCTTTCCTGTTTGTTGTCGTTTCTGATGACGGAGTCCAAAACACGTTAGGTACCTACATGTAAACTACAATATATTACAAACACTACCGTGTTAAACTCACACACACACACACACACACACACACACACATATATATATATACATATATATATATATATATATATATATATATATATATATATATATATATATAAGCCAAACCTGAAAAATAAGAACACTTTTAAGAATCGAAGGTGCAAAATATAAATATAGATTGTATACATTTATAGAACAACAATCTTATCCAGATTTAAAAGCTAAATATCATTGATAGAGCCTAATATAAGTAGAACATTCAAAATATTGTAGATTTAAATTTACTATATTTTATCCAAAACAAACAATGGTAAATAAAGGTTAAACTCTATGAAATAAGAAACATTTTACATTTATTTCGTATTTTTTGTTTTGAATAAAATATTGTAAATGTAATTTTACACTACTTTTATCTTTTTTTTTACTTATCTCAATATATATATATACAACATCGTTATTGCAGAAATTGCCCTCAGGCCAAATTACCGAAGGTTTGCAATAACAAATGTCACATACACATTTATTATGTCTAAACTATTATCAGCTATCTTATGTTACTTTATAACAGCGTCGTATATAAACTTATTCGTTAAAATAATGCCCTACATTACATCCTAGGAGAAACCTCATCACGGTTGCAATCATCTTATGATGAAGAAGTTACTACTTTCCCCCTCTATATCTTAAGACCTTATACCATCACCAGTCAACACCCGGGGATAATATACACATTATACATATACCACCCTGTCTACCTGTGTAACTGCCTCATAAAGTCATACACAAACTATTAACTTTATTTTTTCAGTTACAAAAATTATAGTTTCTCCCTTAATCAGTTTCGGATATTCTCATTGGCTGCGAGTTAAAAAAAAAACCCTCTGATTCTTA
>NC_136505.1:35861237-35898737 GCF_053919585.1 Euprymna scolopes | reverse complement strand
GTATAATATGAATTATGCTCCTTGATAAATACAGCTGGCCTCGAATGTTTTTCCATACTTATAATCATAAAAACAATAAAACAGGCTTTCCTTCATAATTGCAAAATATTATGATATATGTATAAATATATAGACTTCGTTAAATTGACTTTTAAGTATTCCGCCATCGTATGCGTTTTGGTGTTTTTACTACTTTCACCCGAAATTAGGTAATTCGTAAACTGTCAGATGATTACTTATCTTGAAAACTATAACAATAATTATGCAATGAGTGCATTTATCCAACGCAGGCAAATTACTAAAAACGACTCATACTTGGACTTCTTCCGTCTTTTCTCTTTGTGTCGTTATGTTTATTTTGATTTGATTTTAAAAGCGGCAGACATAAGTGGTGTCTTAGTAGATGTACTGATTTAGTATTTGTTCACTTTTGATATATTGGCGACTTAAGTGGATCGTGGAAACTATCCGTCCAGTGATTATAACACCACTCTGAGCGCCTCCTTCTAACTTCTATTGGTCTTTCAAGAACGTAGCTTTAACGGTACAGAACTTCTCATGCCAGAATTACATAGAATATTTATCTATCTATCTATCTATCCCTCTCTCTCTCTCTCTCTCTCTCTATATATATATATATATATATATATATATATATATATATATAATTTAGATTTCATAAATTTATAAATAAAAATTCACTCAGTTGGATTTACGAGTAACACGATCGGACCCACATTTACGAAGATCTTTCTGATTCTCTCTCTTCTTATCCTGAGAACGTGTCGAAAAAGTAGTTGGTTAATTTTAATGCATCGAAAATTCAGCTTCTTTCATTTCATTATAATCGCTCTGATCCCTACCTCGTCTCAATTGAAATGAATGGATCTAGTCTTGGAGAAGCTCTGAGTTTTGACAAGCTTCTGGGAATGACATTCACTCCTGATCTGAAATGAAACATATGCATGAAATCTCTTGCCAAGATTGCTGGAAAGATATTTGGATCACTCTGCCGCTCCAGTAAATATCTCACTCCCGATGCGATCCCCTATCTGTATAAGAGCTACGTGTGAGCTACAATGGAGTATTGTTGTCACACCTGGGCAGGAGTTGCACAACAACTTTATCCTGCCTTGACAGTGTACAAAACTGGCTTCGAAACCTAGTAGGTGATGCCCTATTGCCTTGCAACCTCTTTCCCATAGAAGAGATGTTGCAAGTCTATTTCTACTCTATCACATTTTCATGGTAAATTCTCACTCGTTTGAACTCTAATCTAGGGTCCCCGCTTTCCATGCTTTCACAAAAAACACTCGACTAGATAAGACCACTATATTTTCCTATTCTCTATCTGTGCGTAAATGTAAACCTAGATTCGATAAACAAAGTTTCTTTTCTAGAATTGCTTGCCTTTTGAACACGTTTCTGCTGGTGTGCTTCCCGGCTGGATGCAACATGGTAGCCTTCAAATCTAATGCTAACGAGTTCCTGTTAATCGTCCTCATAAAGGAACAAATTACCCCTAATTTACATCATTAAGGAATACTTTACTAACACCTTACATTCAGTAACCTTCGGGTATTTATAAGTGGACTCCCAAGTTCCAAGCATTCACCTTTTTTTTTTAATTGTAAATGTTCTATCTTTTAATTTTATAACGTGGACCTCAAGAATATCCTTTTTCATCTACAGGGTGTCCCAATAAAATGCAATCTTAAAATAATCAGAACACAAACATTTAGTATAATACAGACACGTTTTATACATCCGCATACTGTGAACAAATATAGAAACCAGCTAATTATGGAAAGTGTTCAAATTATTAGCCATTGTGGTCCATGAAGAGTTGAAACCTTTCACGGTTTGAAACGAAAACGTCCCTAATCAGTTTAATTGTTATGTTGACACATATTCTTTCAATGGTTGCTTTTAACTCATTCATTGTAACTCCTTTTTTCGTGCGAACCCTGTGTTTTACATGCCTCTTAACCTCGCCCCCGTCCAAACGAGAAAAATCCAGGGGGGGGGCATACGGTGAGCGTGGATAGTACTCGATACTTATGCTTCGTCCTAACTATCTGTTCCGCAGGTGACTATCAAGATCTGCTCTTACGTCATAATGATAGTGGTATAGTGCTCCATCTTGCTGGAAGTGCCATTCTTTATTGTTTTATTTTATATTTTTTTACAAGGTGGTCACCACTTATCAAAGCCCGGAAGAAGAAGAGAATATTTTAAGCAACTCTTGGGAACTTGGCATAGCGTATTCATGTAGCAAGTAGAGATAATTTAATGAGTGTATACATTATATTGGGAAATACTATTATCTCTTCCATAGTTTGAAGTTTTCAAAGTATGTGCTAACCAGCAAAATTTTGCTTAGTCTATATAAATCGTATTTAGCTAATCATTTTTCTCTGAAAATTAAAGGTATTTTTGAAACTGAATGAGAAAAATCCTGTAATCTATATCCTGATGAGGCTTCTGGATTGAAGATATGGGTCGGCAACCGAAACATGTGTAACTAAACAGATAAAACGGTAATAAAAAATAAAACGCATATTCGCTCTACAATAGTATTGAGACCTCTCTCCAGGTTTTTACTAATTACCATTTTTGCTATATATATATATATATATATATATATATATATATATATATATATATATATATATATATATACTAGCATTTCATCCCGGCGTTGCCCGGGTGTTTGCAAATGTATGTTGAGCAAAAAAAAAAGCGTTTAATTTTTTTAAAATTTGACCCTTACTATGACCCCTTATTATTTATTGTTTGGGGCTCAAATCAAGTTATTAATTTAGATCCATGTCCAAGTAATCTATATCTAAAACTTCACGTGTTTAGACCCAAAATTGGCAGAGGAGTTTGGTAGAGTTGTCAAAGGTCAAATCATTGAACTTTGACCCCTTAACAGCCAAACTTCTGGTCAAAAACCGACCACAAAGATTTCCCCAAATTTAAGTACCTTGTATATCACATTTCGAGTCTGTAGACTTAAAATTGTGAGAGATATTGCGTAGGGAAATGTACACACACAGACACACAGACACACAGACACACACACAGACACACTGACACACATATGTACAGACACGTTCACGTTTATAGATATATAGACTAGCATTTCAGCGCGGTGTTGCCCGGGTGTTTAGATGTGTATGTTCAGCAAAAAAAAAATAAAAGTGGTAGTAGGAAGGGAGGCTCGAACCCGTACAGCGAAGGAGGAAAAGAACGAGGAAAAAACTGACGTCTTTGCTGTTACGACAACCGCCAAACCGGAAGTGACTAATGTTTAAATTAAGACTAGACAATTGAAAGGAGAGGATGACTTTAAAAAATATCGGTGAAAAAGTTATCCTCCCTTTGTAGAAAACTGCCTAGTTAAAGGTGAAGCTAAGTAGGTTTTTAGCCAATTTTTCGATATTTGTGGTCTGAAAGGTCGAACTTCAAGTTAGATCAATGTCCAAGAAACCTATATCTAAAATTTCAAGTGTTAAGACCCAAAATTGGCGGAGGATTTTGGTAGAGTTTTCAAAGGTCAAATCATTGAATTTTGACTCCTTAACAGACAAATTTCTCGCCGAAAACCGATTACAAAGATGTTTCCAAATCTCAGTACCCTATATTTCAAATTTCGAGTATGTAGACTTAAAAAAGTTATTGCGTAGGGAAATTTACACACACACAGATACACAGACACGTTCACTTTTATAGAGGTATAGATAGATAGATTGATAGATAAATAGATAGATAGATAGATAGATTAAACAAAAATATATACGTCTACATGAATATATGGAGATAATTTTGTGTTTCCTGTAAACTTTTTACGCAAATATTATGCAAGGATAAATCATGTAGAGTATATGCAAGAATATAATTACATGTAATAGTTAACTAAATCCCATAAGAAAACCGAAAAAACTAATAGGGAATTAAAATGAATGTTTAAAAGAATACGCAAATTAGCTAGATTTTTTCTAGTGAATGCAATTCCACAAGGCATATATAAGAAAATTGTATTTCCTTTTTAAATAAATAGAAAAGAGTGTTTTTAATATGAATATCAATACACACAAAAGAAAAACGAATTTATAGTATATATATATATATATACATACATACACACACAAGATAAATGGATGCACATTATGAAATTGGCTATTAGGAATTCGGCTTTTAAAATTATTTGCGTACGATATTTGTCATCTAATATTTCGTAATTTCATTAGAGTCTAGTTTTTTGTTTCATCTAAAGGGCAGTATTTGCTTAGTCAGGACATAGGAAAATTATAATTTACAAAAAAAAAATAATTCATATTCACAGGTAGATTAAAGTACGATTAAAACAAAGTATATTTCTCATGTGTAGGGGTGAAATTTTCATATTCTTACATTTTTTCAAGAGCTACACCGGTGCACTGATCCTGCTAGAATATTGTAATATGATATAATAATTATAAATTGTACGGTGAGTAGAATATATCAGCTGAATGATTTCCCTAGATAAATACAGGAATTATCATGTATTTAGAGTAATTTGCAAATAATTCTTACTCAACTCAGCGAAATTGCTGAAAATAAATCACTAGAGAACCAAGTTAGTTCAGTCTATTCTCCAGCGCAACATAAACATTATGGCAGCCGAGTGACGATAGTACCATTGTATTGTATGATGGAAAGATGGATGTTTTTTTTTGTGTATTCCTTACATGTTGGGGAATATACATCACATCTCAATGTAAACGAATTTCCTTTAAACAATTGTAGTATAATAGGCACAAAACAAAACCTTTTCATGCTGGACATTTTCAGAATAATACTGTTCCTTCTAAAAGAATTGGAATATTCCATATTGTAATACATTTCTTCTAGTTACCACGTGTTTGGATTCTTATAAGATGTTGTGACCATTCCGTATATTCTGTTTTTGTAGATACCACATAATTTCGTAGAAAGATAAAAATATAAAAATAGCAGGAAAATTTCGATATATATATATATATATATATATATATATATATATGAAAATAGCAGGAAAATTTCGATATATATATATATATATATAATTTATTCTGAAGAGGTATAATGAATGTATTCTAAAAGAGATAGTTTTATTCAAAAGCAAGCATAAGAATCATATAAAAAGTATAATGCAATAATGAGTTACCAGAAGAAACCTACGTAATTGGTCCCAGCAAAATCAAATAAAATATGTTGCCAAGATAAACAAATAGAAAAGTTTATGTAATGAATTATATACGAGATCAGTTCCAAAATTAAAACCCTTTTTTTAACATAACAAATAACACATTAAAGAGGTATGGAGGCGGAAGGATTATCCTAAAATGAAATAATTTTGCGCACCAGAATTTAGTTTCGACACCTTACTTAATTCGTATTTGCCATCCTCTTTTCATGTCTCGCTCGTAAAAGATCGGTTAACGTTTTGCAACTCTTATTACGGTGGCCGTTCTGAAATCGACGAAGCATTCTCATAACTGCCCGGATATCAACTGCATTTGCTTCATGAACGTTCAACAGGCGCCAGTGAATGTTGATCGGTTTACTGGTTTATACATGGAGGAGGTAGATAACACATAAGTTTCTGACACGCTTTTATAACGGTTTTCTTTCTAAGTTTCACACCGTCAATATTTGCGTCAGAGAAATGATACATAAGTTCAGTGATCACAAACCTGCAATTTACGATCCCCGTCTGATTCATTCGGGTGGAATTAAACATAAGGGACGGTACTTTTGGAACATCCCTCGTATAAGTAAATATGACTTATATAAGTGTTATTATTATTATGAGAATTAAGTTTTACGACCGAAAGCAAACATCTGACGCAAACGCCGTCATTTTTGTAGGTTGCAGACCAGGTGAAGTTGAATCCGATTCAAAAAAAAAAAAAAAAATTGATATATATTTAGTTTCTTATTTTTTCTGTATATGTAATTAGATATATTGTTTTAGCTTTTGGATATGCAATACTGCACTCCCTCGTGACACAGGATAAGTCAGGGGCGATAACCTTGTTAAGGTGAAAGGGAGATTACTCTTGTATATTCTGATCCAACACTGACATGTTTTGTTTTTGTTTTTTTTTCACTAAGATTAAATATTTATTACGAGTGCGGATTATTTACCATGAATCAATATTTGGAAGATGTATGGATAAATCTTATTGATAAGCAATTTTAAACCAAATTATTTTAACTAAACGACCTTGATAACTAAGTGGATAATCTGCTCCGTTTTTCTTGATGGAATGAAGTGTAAAATGGCTTGGCAATATTTCATTTATCTGACTTGCAATTTGTTGAATACATTTGTCGCCAAATTTTGCACATTTTTTGCTGCAGATCAGTGTCATTTATTTTTGACAAAACAAACTCGTGACAAAGAAATTATTCTCCTCTACCACTAATTGAAATGTAGCCTGCTCTCTTGTATGTTTACAATTCAATTCTAACTCCTTTAGATATATACGATGTTTAATTTTTCGAACTCATCATTATCATTTATACATATAAGATCATCTATAAATCTACTACACACATCAAAATTATATGTTTTAGATATACCATTTTTAAAAATTTTTGATGACATATATATATATATATATATATATATATATATATATATATATATATATATATATACTCGAGTCTATGCAAATAGAGATTTGCCCAAAATGTTGCAGGATCCGATCCCAATGGCTTCGAGGAATATGTTATTTCCTATTTAAAAACAACATTCTTTTATAAGATGACTTAAAAGTATTTTTAAAAATGCCTTTAGAAACACTAATTTTGCTGTTTTATTTTTACATCAGAAAGATTTAGAGTTTGAAAAGTCTATATATTTACCTTTACCCCCTTAAAAAGCTAAATCTGCAGTAACATTTAATTCTTTTATAAGTTTTTGGTGTGAAATTTTAGTATATGGCGTACTAAAATCATAAGTCGCTATAAATTTTGCTTTTATTCTGGAATTTATGCTATCTATTTTTTCTTTTACTGGTTGTGAATTATTTACCACCCAAAATAGATTTATATTAATATAGAAATTTCTTTTCTGGTGGAAATTATCTATTTGATTTATGATTAATTTAAACACTTTATATGTAGCTTTACTTAAAGGTTTAGTAATGCACGTCTTTGAAGCTACGATAAACCTAGCGCTAACTGGATTTTTGTGCATTTAAGGTATCCAATACATGGAAGTTTTTTTTTTTTTTTTTAGTCGCGTGCAAGCGACTCTATAAGTCACTCCGTCGATCTGTCGGTCTGTCGGTCGGTCAAACTGTAACACTTTTGTGCTTGGCCTTTTTGGTTAAAATCAAAGGTCTGTTGTTAATATATGCTGTTCTTAGCTTTTTAAGCTTTTTCCTGGCCTTTTGGTCAAGATCAAAGTGTAGTATCTGTTCTCTGATACATACACAGCGATAGGCAGTGTTGTTCTGGCGACACATTCTCGTGGCCGGCGAGCTTGTTGGGTAGCGTTCTGTCCGCACCCCCACTTTGTCTGTCTTTCTCTGCTCTCCCCCCTCCCCCACGGGGGGATCCGAGCTGATAATTTACGACCTTCCCGCGAGGGAGGGTCGGAAACACTTTCTCTCTTCCCTCCACTGACTTCCCACTCCCTCTCTCAGTTCTATCTCCCCTCTTGCCGCCTTTGGCGCCACTTCTTTTTGGCGCCAAAGTCGGCTCCCACTTTGGACGCCGACTCCACGTCACTCATTTTGGTGAATTATATAGGGAAGAGAGAGCTTTTTTCAAAAATGGACACCCCCAGCTCGGGGACCACCAATACCGATACCCCCAGCCAGGGGGCTACCACAAGAAAAACTGCTCCCCAAGAGGACGACTCCCCAACAGGGGAAGCAAAAAGCAACGGGGCATACCGCCCGGACACTAAACCAAAGGACGCCCCTCAGAAAGGAGAAAACTCACCAGCAGCTCCCCAAGAGGGCGACTCCCCACAAAGGGGAGGAAAAACAATGTTGGACGGGGCATCCCGTTCCGACAACAAAAATCAAGAGGCAGTAGCCCCAAAGGACGATAAGGGAGACAGTGCTCCCCAAGAGGGCGACTCCCCACAAAGGGGAGAAAAAACAATGTTGGACAGGGCATCCCGCTCTGACAACAAAAATCAAGAGGCAGTAGCCCCAAAGGACGATAAGAGAGACAGTGCTCCCCAGGAGGGCTACTGCCCCAAAAGGGGAGCAAATCAAGAAAACGAGGGGGCATACAGCCTAAACCTCCCCAAAACAAAAGGGGCAAAAGCTCCCAAGGACAATAAAGAGGACAATGCTCCCCAGGAGGCCGACTCCCCAAAAAGGGAAGTATTTCCTGGAAGAAGTATAGAGCAGGGAGAGTCGGTCCCAAAGGAAAGCGGAAAGGAAAATGCGCCTCAAAATAGCAACCCTTCCGCCAAGGAACAGCAAAAACAGTCCAACCTCACCAAAGATCCAACACCAACAAGAGGGTCGGCATGGGGGAAGACTGTAGAGAAGCAACTGTCCCCTCAAGAGTATAGAGACTTGTACTTGACCAAGTACAGACAATACATAGAGGGGGCAGAAATTAAACCAGTGCCAGGCGCTTGGGAGGCAATCGAAGACAGAGTGCTCTCCCTCATCATCTCAGATATGCCGGAAAACCGCCTCCTAGGGATGAAAAAGGAAGACATGGCAGGGCTCCTACACAAGCTAAACATCCCGGTATTATACCTGTACCAGAGGAGCTACGCCATGTGGGACATCCTCCTACCCACCAAGGAAGATGCGGAGAGACTCTCCCTACAGGAAATTAAGTATGGGAGAACAAAACTAAAGCCCGAATACCAGGGCAGGACAAGGACCCGGGTGCAGGTATTCAATGTACCTATGCAAATATCAGCAGAAATCCTGGGATCCTTCTTCACACAGTTCGGCGAGGTGGAAAAAATAACCCCAGTGCGGTCGAAAACCGGCATGCACTTGGGCAGCTACACTGTGGCCATGAGGCTAAAGAAAGAAGGCTTCCAGGCGATACCAGCACAGCTGACATTTAAGGAGGCAACTATGACAGTAGTAGTGGAGGGGCGTCGTCCGCACTGCTGGTTCTGCCAAAAACAGGGTCACATGGCCAAGAGCTGCCCTCAAAGGTCAACTCCTACTCAAGTGACACTAAAGGCGGTCCCAACCTCTGAGACAGCACCAGTGTCCAAACAGGCTGTCACAACTCCTGCAACCAGAGCACCAACCCCAGCACCGAGGAAACCCAAAACTGTGCAGGAGCCCAAAGGGGAGGAATGGATCACGGTAATGAGGCGGAAACGGAAGCCCACAATCCCATCTGCCACCGTCCCACAACCAACCCAACAACCGAGGCAGCAACAACAACAGCAGCCTCCACAACAGCCGCAGCAACAGCCATGGCAGCAGACACAGCAGCAGCAGCCAAACCAGCCGTTGAACCAGCCGCAGCAACAACATCAGCTGCCGCGGCCAATTCCACAACCAATGCCACGAAAACAGCAGCAACAACAAAAACAGCAGCAGCAGCAACAGCCAGAACAGCAGCAACAAAAACGGCTGCAGCAACCAGAAAAGCAACAGCATCAACCGGAGAAACAACAATTAGAGGAGCAGCAACAACCAACGGTCCCCACACCAATTGAGACGGGGATCAAGCGAAGAAAACACTGCTCCTCTGAGGATGAATCTGCTAGTGAGAGGGAGAGGAACTCAACCTCACCACTCCCCGGTTCATTCAAAAGAATAAAAAAGAAAAGGAAAGGGGAAGAAAAGGCAGCCCCCACTCCCTGTGAGCATACACCACCTTTAACAACAACACAACCCACTTCTACCCCCATACCACATACTGCACCAACACTAGACACCGCACTAACACCAACACCAACATCAGACACCGCACCAACACCAGACACTGCACCAACACCAGACACTGCACCAACACCAACACCAGACACCGCACCAACACAAGACACCGCACCAACACCAACACCAGACATCACACCAACACCAGACACCGCACCAACACCAACACCAGACACCACACAGACACTCGTCCCCACACCAATGCAAATTGAGCCGCCATCCCAGAAAGAAAAGAATGAACCCGGGAGGGGGAGAGACCCTTCAGATTCTCCCACTTACGGACTCACTCCAACAGGGACTCTCGCCCTCGAAACGAGAGAGGAACTTTGTTCTGTAGACCCCCTGTCTGTGGCAATGGGTGTACCTCACCGGCAGAGAAAAAATTTAAAACCTCTGCTGGACTGCCAACAGATAGGGGGAAAAGACGTTAATGTCCCCTCTAATTTCCCGGACGCCCCACGGCTAACAACTTTCGTCAGGCTTCCTGAGGCCTGCAAAACCAACGTGTGGACAATGCTGGAAGCCGCTGAAGGGGCTGGTCCGGGAATTGAACTGATTAGGAAAAATGACCCTTCCCTTGAGGAACTCGCAAAACAATGCAAGGGAAGGGTCCCAGTGTTGGTCCATCCGTCACTCTATAGGGCCCTTAAATTGACTTACCCTTTGGATGTCGGCGGCATTGTGAGAGAAGGTCAGGACATGAAAAACCTGACCACCTTGAGCATTGCACACAACGTCGGTGTCCTTTCCCCGGCTGACTTCGGAGCTGAGTGTAACACACCTTAAGGTAGGTACCATGGCTTTGAATTTGGCTAGTCTGAATGCGAGGGGCTTGAGATCATCGGGCCGGGCGGCTCGCCTCCGGCACGACCTCTTGTCCCTGGGAGTGGATGTCGCTGCAATTCAGGAGACGCATTTCGTTTCCTCTGTGGACTGTCAGGTGCTGGCCCGAGACTTTGAGGTTTTCTCAGCATATGGCAGCCCGCGGGGGAAGGGAGTTTCCGTGCTGGTTAAACGTACCCTGTCGGCGACGGTCGACGTTGTCCATAGAGATGCAGTGGGTAGGCTGGTTGTGGCCGATGTTGCCGTAAAAGATTCTGTGTTTCGGGTGATTGCGGTTCATGCGCCCAGCACCGCTCGTGAGAGGGTCTCATTCTTCAGTCAGCTCGACGCGTTTGTAGATTGTCGGAAGCGGGTAGTGCTAATGGGGGATTGGAATTCCATCTTAGACCCCGACATAGATAAGGTAGGAGGCGGAGCTAGAGGATCGGAGAGGTGCGAGTCCAGCCTGGCTGATCTGATGGCTAGATGCGGTCTGGTCGACAGATTTCGGGTCGAGCATCCAGGGCGGGAGATGTGGACGTGGACCAATAGTGTTTCCTCCTATCCAAATACTTATTTGGACAGGATGTTAGTTAGGAGAGGCGAAGTAGACTTCTTATCTTGTCCCACGTTCACTTGGCTAGGCCAGACGGACCATAAATTAGTTATGGCCCGGCTGAAGCTAGGAAATAGGCCTAAGTTAGCGGGGTACTGGAAGTTAAACACCTCCCTTCTGGAGATACAAGACTTCCAAGATCAGTTAAGAGAATTGATTAAAAAGGCACTAGTGGGGGCGGTTACCGGGAGTAAGTGGTGGTTAGGTCTCAAAGCCAAGATCAGAAGCTTCTCCGTCAAGTATGCCCAGCGCCTCGCACTAGATAAGGCCAAGACGAAGAAGAAGCTAGAGCAGAAACTAGCCCAGGCTACGGGGGAGGGTGATAGGGTTAGTCAGGAACTAGCTAAGCAGGACCTTCTACGCGAGACTAGCGAGCGTTACGAAGGCCAAGTAGTTAGAGCTAGGCTTAGAAAGATAGGCAACGAAGCAGTCAATTCTGATGCAGACGTGCGCCGTGAGGTTTCTAGGCGTGGCTCGGACAAATACATTGCAAAAATCAAACATCCGAATGGACGCACCCTGGAATCGACTCGGGAGATCTGCGAGGGGTTTCGAGAACATTTCGAGGAGCGTTTTACGCAGCAGCCCGATCTTCCGGTCCTTGAGTTTAGCGACTATTTGGCCGACTCTCCCCGCCTCGAGGCGGCTAGAGCAGCTAGTTGCGAGGGCCGGGTGACGGAGCGGGAGGTCTTTACTGCGCTGAAGCAGGTCAGCTGTGACAGATCGCCAGGACTTGATGGTCTGCCATACGAACTGTACTTGAGGCTGTCGCCCATGTTTCTGCCTCTTCTGACGGATATGTTCAACCATTGGTTTGCTCAGGGATCCATCCCAGGGCAGGTGACCAAGGGAGTGATCACATTGCTGAAGAAAGGTGACGGGCATGGAGGGGAAGAGTTAGACGACTACAGGCCCATAACTCTGCTAAACACAGAGTTGAAGATTTTGGCCAAGGTCCTGTCGAATAGGCTGCAGGTTGTTATCGACGAGTTGGTTGAACCGGAACAGAACAACGCTGTGAAGGGGAGATCGATTCAGAACAACTTGCACCTGATCCGCATGATCCTAGAGGGGGGAATAGATGACGACACGGAAGCCGCGCTGATAAACTTAGATCAGTCCAAAGCTTTCGATAGGGTCGACCATCGTTTCCTGGCATCTGTCTTAGAGGCCGCCGGTTTTAAACCGGACTTTTGCAAGTGGATCTCCATAATGTATCGACAGCCCATGGCTGTCGTGCAAGTGAACGGAAAGCGCTCGAAACCCTTTGTTATCTCTCGGTCGGTTCGTCAGGGTTGTCCGCTGTCGCCCCTGCTTTATGTCCTGGCTTTGGAGCCTCTTCTCCGCAAGCTGAGACATGGGGAGGCAAATTCGGCCCTGCGCGGAATGGCTCTGCCTGGCGGCTCAGCTGCCAAGGTATCCGCGTTCGCCGATGATGTCACGATCTTCGTGTCGGGCTTCAGAGACATTGAGGTCGTGTCGGAGGCACTCACACAGTACGAAAGAATTACAGGGGCCAAGATAAACCGCAACAAGTCGGTAGGACTGCGGTTGGGCGCATGGAGTGGCAACGCAAACCTCCCTGCGCCCTTCAGCTGGACAGATGGCCCGGTCCGGATCCTCGGCGTGTGGTTCGGACCGGGTCTCCAGCTTGACAAGAATTGGTTGGAGGTACGGTCAAAGGTGGAGGCTGCAGTCAATTCGTGGCTTCCTAGGAAACTTTCCTTAAAGGGTAGAGCTGAGGCGTGCGCCACTTACGTCTTTCCTCTCATCCTTTACCGACTGGCCGTACTTCCCCTGCCTGCACAACACCTAAAAGCTCTTGTCGAACTCTTGTCCTCGCTCCTTTGGGACAGAGGAAGACACTGGGTGAGCAGACAGGTCTGTATTCAACGTCCGTGTGAGGGAGGCTTGGGAATGCCGGACTTGAAGTGTCATCGAGATGCTGAGAGGCTGGCCTTCCTGAGCCACTATATGCAGGAGGACCAACCGTGGCACCCCGTGGTTACTGCCGCCTTCCCCGACCTCGTTCTCGACCCTTCCATCGAGAGCCGTCGCAGGCCGCGGGGAGAATCTGCCTACATGAAAGAGTGCCGAGCCGCGCTAAAACGACTACCAAGGTCCAGTGACCTTGTGACTGCTACCCGTAGGGAACTCCACAGGGATCTAGTGAAGGGGGCCGCTGACGACCCGCTATGCGCGCGTTTGGGGTGGCAGCAGAGTGAGATCCGCTCCGCGTGGAGCTGGGCGCCAGGTTCGAGTCATCTGAACAATTCGGAGTTCTCTCTGACCTGGCGATTGGCCCGAAATGCACTTCCACTCAACAACATACAATGCAGTTCTGGGTTTCTGGAGTCGCCTGATTGTCCCCGTTGTGGGACAACGGCTGTGGAAACTACGGATCACGCTTTCTTCGATTGCCGCGAACTCCGCCAGTACTGGTCGTATGTCAGTGGGGTGACGGCTAGCATCGATCCTGAGCATCCTCGCCCAATTACTGTATCCAATGTTGTGGACAACGTGAGGCCGCCGTGGGACCGGGAAAGACAAATGGTCTACGTTACGATTCTGGCCGTGGCGAGAATGGTGATTTGGACGTCGCGTCTGCAAGGTTGCCGGGGGGTGTTGTCTTTTTCTGATCAAGATCTGATCGCGTTCTTTAAACACCAACTACGGGTGAAGATCAGATGTGATAGAAGAAGGCTGCATCGCGCGGCATTTGACAGAAGATGGATACATGTGGCAAGTCTGTGTGTACGAAGAGGAGCCAAATTTGAATACGTGTTCCCCGCCTAGGTGTGGAACGCGCAGTTCTGTAAAGTTAAATTAAACAAGTAGTCTCTCAGCTAGCTGAGTGTGTGTTCCATCCCTCCCCGATTAGGAAGCCTCCAAGATCCCCATCCCCTCTTACCTGCAATTTTTGTTTTCACCCCTTCCTCTAAATTTTACCCATCTTGGAGAAAAAGAATACAAACTAACCTCCATCCCTTACCCACAAAATTTTCTTTTCTCCATTCACCCCCATCTAGAGGGCATCCCCACCTAGAGACTGACCCGCAGAAGCGAGGTTCCTTTTACAAACCTAGTGGAACGGGCAGTCTATCAACTAGACGGGGTTGGGAGGGTCCTACTAATCACCTTTTGTTTTTTCTTCCCCCTCCCTCGACACAAATGAATTATTGTTACCATTTTATTGTTATCTTTTTTGTTTTTACACGTCAATAAAAAATGTTTTAAAAATTGGGAGTTACTAGGACGTCCCCCAATATGAAAGGGTGAATGCGGTATTATGGTGAAAGAAGATACTAGCTGGGAGAAACTTTTGAATTTGTTTAGTTCTGGAGTGACAAGGATGACCAACGACCCCCAAAATCCCCCCTTTTGAGTTGGCCATGTGCCTAAGTTTTTTGTTCATCGTTGATTTTTTTTTCTGTATTTTTTTAACATGAATAAAAGATTTAATATCTCAAAGTGTAGTATCTGTTCCGGCAGATGCTGCACTTAAGATAATTTGTACCAGTCAATGGAGGGGAAACCCTCTATACTGGGACAATTATTATTTTTGGTAACCAGAGGTCCCCCTTTTTGCCTACTTTTAGGGGAGCTGGTTTTTACCTCACATTAAAAACGGCCTTGTGCCTAATTTGCTCAGTGGGGGAGCAAATAAATACCATCTGTTCCGGCAGATACTACACTTAAGATAATTTGTACCAGTCAATGGAGGGGAAACCCTCTATACTGGGACAATTATTATTTTTGGTAACCAGAGTGCCCCCTTTTTGCCTACTTTTAGGGGAGCTGGTTTTAACCTCACATTAAAAACGGCCTTGTGCCTAATTTGCTCAGTGGGGGAGCAAATAAACACCATCTGTTCCGGTAGATACTGCGAGCAAAGACCATATGTGGGGGAAACCTCACAAATAATACCTTGGCCAATGTAGGGGCAACTCTTCATACCAATTGTCACTATCCAGCTGCCCTACTCCCCGGGGAGTTGGTCCCCATTTCCCATTCACTCCTCACATTAAAAATCAGTCGTGTGCCTAATTTGCTAAGTGGGGGAGCAAATAAATTCCAACCTCATATATAAGACCTTAGTCAATGTAGGGGCAACTCTTCATACCAATTGTCACTATCCAGCTTTCCTACTCCCCGAGGAGTTGCTCCCCATTTCCCCTTCAGTCCTAACATTAAAAATCGGCCTTTTGCCTAATTTGCTCGGTGAGAGAACAAATAAATACCCTTTTCTTGGCCTTTTGGTCAAGCTCAAAGTGTAGTATCTGTTCTTCCTACATGCTGTACTTATTGTGATATAAATGGGGGAGTCACATTACTGTATTAATTTAATGGAAAAGTATCGCCCACTTTACAAACAGTCAGTCTCAAAGCCATTCAAGTCATTCTTCAGATCAATAAGTTGTTTTTGAAGGATTCCAGTTATTTTTTAAGCATTCAAGTAATACATTGAATTCATCCTTAAGTTAATTAAAGTCATTCCACGTCATTTACTTTTTATTTATTTAAGTCATTTCAGCCAATTTTTCAATCATTTTAGTTTATCTTTAAGAATTTCATGTCAATCCTACATTCACGCACTCATTCATTACACGTGAGCACGCGCCTAATGGCTATCGGCCTTGTTTCTTCTAACGTTACTCGTATTTTTTTCACTAACAATACTATTATTCAGAATAATGCTATCTGAATTAATATTACTTACTTTATACTATACTCAGCCCTTGGCAGGCTTTGGGTGGAATTGAAACATCACTATCAACTGCGCCATGGGCCCCGAAAAGCCAGTGAAAGGGGGAACAACTATGCAATGCAGTAATTGCTGAGAATGCAGTTAAGAGATTCGGAATTTCTATTCCGTCGTGGTTATCACCTGATGAAGGCGATAGGAATAGTTGGCCGAAACCTCGTGAAAAAAACAACAACTAAAAGACGAGGTTAATAGTCCGCAATAACTAAATAAACGGACTAATTTTGTGCTCATGAATTTTTTTTTCTACATAGTCACCACCATTCTCAATGACCGATGGTTGTACATGGACGTGCGGAGGGTGCTTTATTATACAAGTTGTTCCAAAAATAAAGCCGTTTATTATTTTCACTCAAAAAGTTTAAGAGTTAATAAAGTGCAGAAATACCATTAAAACGCGCGATTTTTTTTTTATTTTATCATGCCATTTATTTTTGTTCGTCGTCACCACCATTCTAAATGGACTTTTTGCCAGGAATTAAATGAAGCGTCTCTGCGTTTGACGCATGCTAATTACAAGGGACGTAGTAGTAGAGTCTCGTACCGCCAATATCTGCAAGAAACAGATGAAACTTTTAGGTTATGAATGCATAAGTTTAGTCATAATAATGCAATTTATAATCTCCCTTGATCCATTCGGGCAGAATACAAAAAATAGGAGGCATTATTTTTGGAACGCCGTCGTAGGTTGCCTTGTGATTTCTTATAACAGTTTTATTGAGTTCGATTCTTTATGTTTTAAATGTAAATAGACACACTAAATCTAAATTTTCCCACAGTTTATCAATTTATTAATGTGAGACCTATCTCCTGATTTAAGTACAACTGTTTTCATTATTCGTATATAATAATTGTTTTTTTTTTATTTTAATAGTCATCTTATAATCATGTCGAATGAATCTAACAATTACAAATACAATACATGTGATATTGGATCTCTAAGCCTTTGCAAGGTTTACTGCCTCATAATTTTAAATACGTTTTATTTTGGTAAAAATTTAAATCTCAGGTTCAAAATCAGCGTACTTGTATCCAACTCGAGGTATTTAACTCTGCCTGCTTTTTACAGAAAATTCGATATATGCGCACACGTTTAGTTTTTATGTGGATTCTATAAGCATTCTCTTATAGGGAACAAACGCAGGCATATGCACACATAGATAATAAATCATGAATACAAAACGGATTAAATACAAATTATTTTATTAAGAAACATGATGCTGTATCATTGTTGGAGCGATTATTCTACATAGTTTTAATAAAATTGTAGGTAGTGTAAGAAAAAAAGACGAAAAATTGAAAGTTGATGTCTTTTTGCTGAGAGATTATTATGATAAAGTGAGAATCAAGGATAAGTGGGTGGCAATGGTGTAGTAGACTAGCAGTTTTATCTAGAACGTATATTTTAAAATGGGCCTTATTTGTAGCTTAAGAAAGTACGACCTTGGCAGAGATAAAAACCGGCTTTGAAACATAGTAACAGTTGCCCTTTTCTCTTCCTTGAAACAACTGTCCCAGAGAAGACACGTTTCAGACCTGTCTCTGTTCTGTCATTCTTCACATTGCAAGTGCTTATCTGAGCTTCAAACTATGGTCCCTCGTTTGCAAAACTTTCACAAAACTCACTCGTATTTTTTGGATCTAGAATAATGTCTGACTTGAGAAATATCGGGAAAACCAATACTAACAAATTGATCTTCGAATTTATACGATATAATTAGAACCTTATATCTTAATTATATAATAAATACCTGCTTAATATCCCTTAGTTTTGGGACTGGCTCATGAATTAAAACAACTTGTATTTTATTTTTTTCTAAATAATTGTTATCTCCCCAACTTACCTACCAGGTACCATGTGTCTTCCGATCAAATTTTCTATGTCGTTTGACTTTGATTCTTATTTTTTTCTGTCTGGCACTTACGACACTTATTCTCTCTGCCTCTCTCTTTGTTTCCTTTAACAGTCATAGGCATCCAGAATATAAATGGTCTATTGTCAAGACAAATGAACATAATCATATTTTACCAGCCATGTAATCCTCTTAATCTGTAATCTTACTTAAAATTCTATTTCAAATTTTGAAAAATTTATTAGAAAGAATACTGAGCATTATTTTGCCCCTAAATTGGATAATTATCTTCTCTTTTGCTATGTATACCAAGTTGGAATACAGTTTCTTCCACATAAACAATTTCAGTATGGGATGTTGGCAACTTTCACATGGTTCCTTTTTACAAAATGATATTTCCATTTTTTATAAGTAAATTAACAATACTGATTGAATAGGCCATCCAACGGCATATATTATTTCTAGTTACTTTATGTAGGTTGAAATACTAAATAAGTTTCGAATACTTGCGTCTGTTAAGCATAGCTTCTTACTTTCCCATGCTGCTGACTCTTTAAAAGACGTGATCTAGTTCGACTAATCGATAGTTGTGACACCTTTCGAAAAAAAAAACCCAGACCATATAACAGTTATTTAAAGAAGAAAAACATTGTTTCTGGCATTTGTTTTTTAAATTACCGTTACGAAAACCCTTTGTTTCGTCTGGTCACGAGTTTCATATTGGTTTTCAAAGAAAAGGAAATTAACTTCTTTTTATGTTGTTTGTTTTCCTCCGAGCCAGAGAAATCCGGCTCATTTTAGTTGACTGACTCTGTTAACTTGCTGGTTGTCCGAAAAGAAGACTTTCTTCTTTTTATATACATTTTTTTTTACTTTGACTTGAAAGGAACAAACAATTTCAAATACTGACTTCAAGGCGCATTCCGTTGTTTACAGACAAACGGAAATTTGATATAAATATCACCTTGGCAATAATTATTTTTATAACCGAATAACACATCGGAATACTATTTAGCGACAAATGCGGTGTGCTATAAGTTGAAATTATTCAGTTTGGGATTCGGATGAAAGGAAAAAAAAACGTAAATGCAATCTTGCGGTATAAAATCAGTTCTCTGCTTCTAATACTAGACTATTTTTTCTATCATGTTTTTATACCTCTTGTTCAAGTATAGGTTCTGCAACTGTTTGACAAAATTGTGCAAATATAATAAAGCAACCGGGTCTGTCACACATGTAACTACTACGAGTGTTACCTGGGAAGGGATGTCCCTTTCTCATGTAAGTAAAAAGGCAGACTAGATTAAGTGAAAATGATATTAGGAAAAAGGCTAAAGTCGAACCCTGTAGGAAAATGTTAAAAGATAGTAGAATAATTGAAATCCTAGGAACGCAGTCGATTGTTAATTCTTTTATAAAGAACTAAATATTATTTATGTCAGGTATAGAGCGATTGTCCATTCTTTTAGTATAAACCGGCCGATTGATTGATGATCTCAGGGATTCAACCTTCTTCGACTACATGGTCTACTCTTCTACCCTTCGCTTCTAAGGGCATCATCTCTCATTAAGTCGCTGTCCGACACTTGGCTGTGACTGTGACTACTACTACTACTACTACTACTACTATAATGTTCTGTGCCAGCAAGAAGTCAAAAGCAAGTATCTGTTGCCTCAATTTTATCGAAAGAAGTCAAGAATATTGTAAATCTGTGGAGACTTGTTATCACGTAGACTGCGACGAACTCTGCCTGTTGTTGTCAGTGAATAATCTTCGTTGATCACCTGTGTCAAAACTAGTGTGCATTAATAATTTCCTGTCCCAGCTGACCACAGGGTGAGTATGAAAGGAAAGGAGAAATGAAGCAAATACACAGAGCTAGTCAGAGAGTTAAAGGGGATTTGGATGATGAAGAAAATCAAAACTGTACCGATAATAGTAGGAGCACTAGGAACAATTCCAAAAAACCTCGAAAAAGAATGCCAGAAATTGGAATCAGAGGAATAACTGCAAAAATACAATGACTAACGATAATGAACACGGCTGAAATATTAAGGAAAACCCTTGAATGCGGAGAATAATACAAGAAGACAATATAACGATTAAGCGTTACAGAGAATGAAGAACACCGAAGCTGAATATCTAAAAGTTCTACACTCCCACAATGCACCCCCATTGTCTCATCACCGCTCCTCCCAATAGAAAAGTCATACCAAAGAGCCGAGAAGAGTCAAGAAGGATTGAAAGGCCAAGAAGAGAGCGCTGGCCAGACCTCGGCTGCACAAGCGCAAAGAGAACTAGGGCCTTGGTCAGGCTTAGTGCCACTCAAATTCCAGTATAAACCAATGCCCACTGCCAGCGAGAAATCAATAAGAGGCTGTTGCAATGATGCAAATTCATTTGCAATTGCTATCGAAGGAGGTGGAGAGAGCTGGACGTCTGGGGAGACTTGTTGTCACTCAGCTTCCAGAGAGCACCACAGGTTTCCAATCAGATTGTTTGTTGACTTGTGTGAAAGCTCCATGTGAGGCAATAATAATAATAATAATAATAATAATAATAATAATAATAATAATAATAATAATAATAATGTGGCTTGCCCAAACGACATCAACTTAACAGGTAAGGGGTATGAAAAAATATGGAACTCAGAAACTGAGAGTGGGGATTGCGAAAATGTAGAATAAAAAAATTCCATCGTCCAATAATCACAGGTGCGCTTGGTTCAATTCCTAATGATTTTATGAAACAGTTTAACACCTTAGAAATCAGATACATCACCGTACTCCAAAAGCCAGTTCTGCTTGACTCAGCAAACACCCATGTTCCATATGTCATGTACTTTCTATCATATTGATTCTTTGACTATACTCGCTAGCTTTGGTGGAAGAGCCCGGTCTTGAGAAATTAGAACCGGTGTAAAACATTACAACACTGTGAAATTAATAATAATAATAATAATAATAATAATAATAATAATAATAATAATAATAATAATAATTAAACGCTACATGGAACCAAGAACATTAAAGCTGTATAACTATGAGCTGTCTAATCACATACCCATCCTGCATTACCATATCACTGCCTCCCAAAAAGTGAAACCAAGTGGCCAAGTAGTCAAGGAGGAAGGAAAGACTGAGGAATGAGCACTGACAAGACTTCTACTATATAAGTGCGAAGAGAACTGGGACCGTGGGGAGGTTTATTGCCACTCAAATTCCAGTAAAGACCAATGACCACTGCCAACGAGAAATCAATGGCAAGTTGCTGCTGAGATAATGCAAATTTATTTGCAAATTGTATCGAAAGAGGTGGAAAATAGTGGAAAATCTTGGGAGACTTGTTTTCACTCAGCTTCCAGGGAACACCACAGGCTGTATTCAATGAGATATTTGATAACCTATGTGAAAGCTCCTTGAGAGCCAACAATAATAATAATAATAATAATAATAATAATAATAATTATTATTATTATTATTATTATTATTATTATTATTATTATTATTATTATTGCATCAAAGACACAATGGCAGTCCTGGTGTGTCAGCCGGCGAGTTTAAATGGTGCTAACGTTTTATATATTGAAGGTGATCACCTAAGCCTCAGTATCTGTTTACTTACGTGTAAAGCCTTCATAGCTAAATCTGCTCTACAATAAATTGCAAAGGTTATATTCCTTGTGTGTGTAAAGCAAAAAAAATAAATAAATAAATAACTTGTATGATTCTAGTTTTTCCCCAACAACAATCACTCTGTGAAAAACATTACCATAGGATTAGTTCCTTGCAGACTACACATTTGTCATTTTTAAATTTTACGTTTACCAATACTTGGCATGGAGTGTCCTTACAAAAAACAGTTGTCTATTCGTTTTATAATTTTCGATACTTTCATGATAAAGTTCATCCTTCGATTGGTAATCCACGCACTAACCTTTATTCCCCAGTGGGTTTAGATATTGGTTACACTTTAGTAAATATAGCACTAATATCTCTCATAATAATTTTAGCGATACTAATAATGCACACAAACATAATTGTGAGAATTGTACAAAGTTTAGGCTAGAAATTAATTCAAATACTAAGTCTATTTATAATAATACGGCTACTACTACTACTGCTATGACCACTAACACTACTACTATTACTACTACTAAAACTGATACTGGAAATACTCGGAGACACCAGGAACAGTTCCGTTGTTACCAGTCAGGAGAGAGGTTGTGCTAGCAGTCTCAACACGTATCTCTATTATTGGTCTGTGTTAGTGTGTATATGTGAGTTCGTTTAATTTATGTACCTGGTAATGACTTCGGATAGGTTTTGTATCGGAATGTCTCCCATAAGTGTCAATAATCGATAATCGAACCGATCCGAAGAACGCAGAAACAGGCGATTTTGACCAAAGTTAGAACCTTACACAGCCTAACCTCGCAAATGCACTCGAGAAGTTTTATTACCACACAAGCTGAAACATATAACATAAACACTGGGCTATTTGATATGACAGTGAGCTTCCGTCCAGTGTACAGCTGTGGGTCCCGAATTAGAGCAAGCAATCAATCGAGTTGATTGAAAAAAAAATGATCGATTTCACTGATTTCGATGAGAGTAAGAATGTGGGACTGTGATACGTTTGTTGATCATCATTCAATCCCGGGCAACGTAGTGTAACTATGCTAGTATTTCTTAGTGTACAGGTATTACAAATTCTAGTAAGAACATTTTATTTGTCGCTGCTATCTGACTACTCTTTCATATAATATTATTGCATCTGTTATATCCTCATAAATGTTTCTCGAAAAATATACGTCATTGAATTCCTAGCAAAAGTTGATTCACAATGGTGATTCCTATGTAGGTAAATACATTTTATAGCAATAAAAAGATCACTTGTTTTTATGGTATTATTTCTGTCTACATAAGTCTTGAATTTTTAAGATAAAATATAAGAGGCATTGGAATTACTATGGAATGATAATACGCATTACGGACGACCAGGTACAACCATTGTTCATCCCTGGTAAAAGTCCATTGGGAATATTGGTTGTGACTATGCAGAAAATATATTTTTAGGCACAAAATGTGGCTTGTTTTAATGGCACCACACCCTCTTTCGTAGCTTTACAACATTTTGAGCTAAAAAATATGAAAATTCACTTTTGGATTGACCCTCCTTCTTTAAATTCATGCTAACTGTGAGGTTGTTTTTGAATACCTTTGAACAGCATTTCTACATTAGAAGCAACCTACGTAATTGTATTTTGAATGTTAGCATATCACTTAATAATAATAACAATAATAATAATAATAATAATAATAATAATAATAAACATAATAATAATAATAATGATGATTATGATAATAATAATAATAATAAGAAGAAGAAGAAGAAGATTAATAATAATAATAATAATAATAATAATAATAATAATAATAATAATAATAATAATAATAATAATAATAGTGATGATGTTTTTAACTTAAGCCTTTACGACCAAATGATAATGTTTTTTTTTCACATATTACAGCCGGACGAAAATGTTACATGGAATTTATGAGTGACAGATCAAATGACGGCTTAAATACAGTAGAACCCCGGATGCGGCGTTAATAATTAGTAACACATATAATACGTACAGTATATAGTACACATGTATATAATTTTTAAAAAACTGTATAAATAATACCGTAAGGCGGGTGCATACCCTAAACAGGGGCCGGAAAAACACCGTATTCAAAATCGTAACCAAAAAAATAAAAACATATCATAGGATCACCATACACCGGTGTTATACTATACTTGGACTTGTCTGTAATAAGATACGCCCATTAAACTTGCGCGTTAAACAATAGAACTGCTGTCAAACTTAGGCGTGACTAATAGAATAAGGGCCATCTTAATAAAGATTAGAAGATAGATCTTATAAACAAAATCTCTTAGATATAAGCACAGTACAATCATAGTTAATCTGGAATTAATAATGGTAGCTAATAATACAAGAACTCCTCTTTCACTTTTCATCTTGTTCTCTCTTTCTGCGTCTATTTCTCTTACTATATGTATCGATCTCGATTTTTATCGAATGTCGTTTATACGCGTTCCTTAATGATGACAATCACTTGCCAAAGAAAGTAGTTAAAATGCACTGATCTCTAAGCGATTGTGTTCTCAGGATGTAAGCCGACTTATCTCCTCGCCAAACACTAATTTTTCTATTAGCCTAATCAATACGAGGTCAGTATCGTCTGACAGGGTAATTCAATGGCTTTTTTTCTGGCCTGAAAGGCGCGCATAACTGTGAGGGAATAACAAGCAAACGCGTTCGGAGACTTCCAATGAATATAGATAAATCCATTCGCCACCGAGTATTTGCTGAACTTTATTGGAGAGCAATTAACCGCACACAATAGGCATCCAGCATTCACGAATAAACGAAGATAATTCATAATTAAGACGCAGCTGAAAATAAAAAAAGGATATTAGAATTAATAACGTCAATTATTAAAAGAAAGAAGAGTAATGTGTGTTCTTTAAGACCTCATTAGACTTACCAACAACTATTAACCTTAAAAAGTGTTCAAGGATAAAAGCAACACGCTTCATTACACAGTACCTGAACTGACTATGTTGTCTGTTCTTTGGTACGACAAGGTTGCGTTGAACAATTAATGCCACTTTTCCTGTCAGCATTAGGAAAGTAGCCTCAATAACTGTATTGTTTCGTTATACTTCAGTTGCTTCCCTATCATGGAGCTAACATTTAATTTTTCTATGAGATAAATAGTTATTCGAATATTATAAGTTATTGAATATTATAAGTTATTGAATATTATAAGTTATTGACTATTATAAGTTATTGAATAACATTATTTTTTTATCATCTCAACTGCATGATTTACAATGTTATAATACATCTACCTTGTGATCACCAAGATTAAAAAATCGTTACTATATATATATATATATATATATATATATATATATATATATGTTTATCTATATGTGGGTATGCGTGGGTATGCGTGTGTATAGGTGTGCATATAATATATATATATATATATGTTTATGTCTATGCCTATGTATATAAGTGTGTGTGTATATATACATATGAATGAATATATATATATATATATATACGACAACAACCAAAGAATTCGCGCATAAGCCTGAAGAATCCTAAAGTGGATGAAACGCTGAATATTCAGTGTAGCTTAATCGCCATATACATTTTATAACATACTAACTAGCTCTACCTACGTATTGAGCACTTTTGAAGTAAATACTTCAAGTTTACGCATAAATCTATACTTTCGTATATTAATTTTTTGTGAGTAAATTAAGTAGTTATTTATATATATATATATATATATATATATATATATATCCATATATATATATGGTTAAAGGGAAAATTATTCTCAACTCGCATTTAGGTAAAAATACACTTTCGTAAATAATTGAATTCATTCAAAACATATCGCAAAAACAAGAACAAATAACACACACATACATACATACATACATACATACATACATATATATATATATATATATATATATATATATATATATATATATATATATATATATATATATGATGGACTCTCCGTCGATTTTCGACGTATGGGACTCCGACAATTGACCTGAAGGTCTAGAACTCAGCGTGTCGACATTCACTTAGACGTATGTGGCACTTTAGTCCTGCTAGAGACTTGCAATATATATATATATATATATATATATATAAAAAAAGAAATCTACATTCTGTACCATTTTTAAAATCAAGAAGCAATGGGAGTAGCATTGTGGGAGGGAGAGTAAACCTTATCTTCAGACGGCCTCACTTGAAAAACGTTTGGATTAGCGACGAAACGCATTTTCATCTAAGCGGTTATGTAAACATGCACAACTTTAAACAATAATGGGCGCAGTGTTAGATGCAAAGCCAGACGTTTCGGCTGCACTAAGAAGTGTGTTTTCAACGTCCGGAATAATATAAATTAGATCATAATTTTACTAAATAACTGATCCGTTAAGCCAGGTGTCAACAATTACTACGGATGCAATTGCGAATTACTGTTGCATCTAAGAAAACGTTATTTAAAGGAAAGTGTTTCGTAATGAAGAATATGCTATTTTGATAATAAGCCTGGCGCAGCGACAAAAATACTATTTAAAACAAAAAAACTTTTACAAGGAATTTCACAGGATATTTCATTTTATTTTTGGATAATTATAATTTCACCAGGTAAATATTTTATAAAACTCAAATAGCACGCAAAACATGAGCCAACCAAAAACAGTTAAAACTCTACAGTGAATAAATATAGGTGTTATTTGGACTACTTTAATAATATTGTGTGCTATTTGTACAAAGTTCAGGTTAAGCAACCTCTCATCTTCTTCCAGCGTATACTGTCGGACTCTAGAATCTTTATGTTCATTTATGGAATGTTTTTATGAAACTCGCGAATATTTCTGTACATCTACTGAATCTGCATAGAGTTTCGAACAGGATATTTTATAGCATTAACAGGGTTGCACGCTCTCGTTCCGTCAGCCATGACCGGGTAGTAAACTTAACTTATTTGCAATTGTATTCCCCGCACTGAGGATTGAAGCTTTCACCTGCAAAAGTGTCATTTACAACTTAATTTTACTTTATACTTCGTGCGCAATTCTTCAAATGACTCTCAATATGAGAAAAGTAGTCCGAGTTATCCAAATGAAACGAATCGTCATGTCTAAAATACACAAACTAAGAAAATTGAGAAAAATTGCTCTTTTTAACAATTAAATTAGCCATTTTATTGACATATATCTTCGGATGTTTTTGTCATTTCACAAGTACAAATAATTGTTAAATCAGTTCATGCGGTTCGCAGACACATGAAAATATTCTGGTGCTAGAATTAAATCCGAATGAAATAATTTCTTTATAGACATTTTTTAAAAAATCATATTAATTTGTAGTGAGAATTTTATTTTAGTGATAAATTTGAAATATTTAATACTAGTTATTTAATTCAGAAATGTCATGGTGTAAAGAAAAAAAAGATGATTATTATTTTACAAAAATGACAACTCATCACCTAAACTATTAATCCATATATTCTTCGAAGGATTAATGTTTTGTGCAAAATAACTAACAGGTTTAAATGTAATTGAATAAAAATTTAAGCATGTCAGAATAACAATTAGTCGATGTCATAAAGTTGCGATAGCGCATTTCCAAGTCTGTTTGTTAGCATTTTAAAACAACTATTTCAACTATTACGTTTTTCTTAAGACAGTGTTTATCATATTTTTTTAATGATAGTGTTTTATATTCCGCGATCATTATTTATAATGTTTTAAGTAGTTTTTTGGAATGATGCATTTTGGTGTACTTCCTTTTGCTACTGTTTTTAGATCGTTGGAGATATTTGGGAAGATCTTTTGAAAAGTTTATAAAATCGATTACTTGATAGTAAGATCATCAACGTTTCTAAACAGGTTAATTGGTGCTGGTTTTTATACTGTAGTTCTGTTGGTTTTTTTTTCGTGTTTTTTTTTTCACATTAAATATAATCGTATAATCTTTTTAAGAAACCATTATGAGACCGAAACTTGCCTGCATCATGAACACTTCCAATACTATATTACGATGTGGAAAAACTATTAGGGTATCTGTATCGTCATACCGTAGAATCAGCAGGAATACTAGTAGTGTGCAGTATTTAAGACTACCCATATTGGCCACCACCGAATCGTAAGTTCGATTACTCTTTATTATATTCGTGTAACCTTTTCGGTTAATATATCTTTTAATACCTAATCCGGGTTCCGAATTTTCTTTCCGTGGTCCCAATCTTGGGTCCACATCAGAAACCCTATCATATTCAAATAGCAGGTTATTAAATAGCAGGTTGTCGCCTCTTTGATATAATGCTTAGGAAGTAATATAACTTCTATTTCCAAACAGATTAATTGATTTTCTATTTAGTTTCTTTTTCATAATCGTTTACCATACAATGCAGTGACACTTAAACTGAAAATAAGCGTTAATTAATTTGTCATTAAGCTGAATTCGATTTCCACAACTTTCAATAACCCAAGGAATTTATAACTTCTTATGAAGGGTTATTAACAGTCACACGTAACTATTTCAACGTAACATGAATACATGTCTAACGAGAGTGAATGTTTAATGTAAGTTGGTTGGTTGTTTTTGTTTTACGGCATATCAACCCTTTTCGCCGAATCCAAAGATTTTGAAGATTTTTTTTTTTTAATAGAATATATTTGTTGTTTTCACGTCGGTTTCTATTAAACCCATAGTTGGGACCCTAACAGGTACTACCACTCCGGGTCAGAGTGGACCTGGGAGCAATGGTAATTAAAGATTGGCTCCATACTCCCCAAAGCCCACAAGCTGGGGCCTCACCACTGGATATAGTTTAAGGTCATATCCAGGATCCCCATTGAGGGACTTTTACCCCCTGAAACCGACAGAAATGGTATTGTAAAATTAAATATAGTGAAAATGTGCTGCTTTGCAACCTGAAGTTTGACTTTTTAACGGGTAACTTTTTATGGTTATTCGAGTTTTATTATCACATTCACTATCCAATGATTTTTAATTATGGTAGATGTGGGTTTTACTTGTATCACGTTGAAAAATAGACGCTTTTATTTGAAAAGTAAATTGGAAAAGGGAAGATTGTTTTTGTTTTAGAAAAGCTATCTAAAAAATTGGATTTTTGATAAACAATTGGAAAAAATGTTAAATTTGTAAAGGTGTATTTTTTTATTAAGTTGGAAACTAAATGGACTTTTTTTAAATTTCGAAAGAAAATTTTACATGTAAAAATTTAGAATCACACTGTTGTCTGCCGTAAAAAAAAACTGTCCCTCAACATTTATTAATAATGCTCTGTAAACACTTTTTACCATCGTAAAAGAAAGTTTTTAAAAAATGGCGGTCAGGGAAAACTATTAGATCAAACATCGAAATAGATAAAATGTAAATATTATAAACGAGGAGCGTCCCAAGAGTAATTCTGCATACTTTATTCCGTCCGAATGTATCAGAGGGGGTTGCAAACTGCAAATCTATGGTGATTGAACTCATGCATTAATGGCGTGAATGTTTCCACGCTTTGTTGCAGGTATTAGCGAATTGAGACTCTGCGAAATACCCACTGTCATTGACGTGCGTCAGAAGCAATAATTCGCCATTGAAATCTTCCATGGAAAACAATTGAATCGATCAACATTTACCGACGCTTCTTGAACGTTTACGCAGCTAATGCAATTAATGTTAGAATAGGATATGGGTTATTCGATTCCAGAGCGGTGACCAAGCTGGAAGTGGCAAAGCGCGCGCTCTGGAACTTTAACCGAGGCATCAGACTAGGCTGGCAAAAGTGCACTGAGAATGCTGGTGATTATGTATAATAATAAGTTCTGGGCCACTATTGGTTGCTTGTTTCAATTGAACCATACCCGTCTTCGTGCCTCTTCAACGTTTCATTTTTTAGTTAAAGCTAGGGGGCGTTTATTTGGAACTACCCTCGTTACTATACTAAGTTCCCAGTTCCGTTAAAAGTGAAGTTTGTTCAATATCATATAATCTTTTATTTAGACGATGTTGTTAGAAGATTCTGGAGTGTGCTTTTTAAAACCAAATATGACTGACTTGTAGAAAGAATTCTGAACTTTATTAACGACTGAATGTTTTAAATTGAGGGTATAACTTGTATGTAAAGCTTTCTTTACTATCATATGCTAACAATCAATTAAAGGTCAAGATTACTAGGCGTTTACATGATTATAGCAATTCTAACACGAGAAATATTCGTTTGCTTTATGGCAAACTATATTTAGGCAATTAATTCCTATTTCAGTCACGTAAATAATTTTATGGTAAGAGCACAAATTCACGCGGTATTATTTTTGTCTCTTAACTCAGGACATGTACATTCGGCTTTAGTACCAGCGACAGTATTATTATTATTTTTACTAGCAACAAAAATAAATGAAAACAGTATTAAGGACACACAACTGACGTCGCGTCAAAGGGAAATTGATCCATTTTGAAAAAAAAAAAAAAAAAAACATCTCTCTCAGTCAATTATTTTGATTCTCAACAATGCCTTAAATTGTATAGCCACGCCTCGTACTCAAATTGGCCCATGATTTTATTGACTTGTTTCCTTAGAGCGAGCTCATGCTAACATTGGCCAGTTACTCCGCTGTCTATTATCACCGTTATCACACGTCCAACGATTCCAACATAATTCTCATAAGTAGAAAGCATATTAATCTTTCTCAGAGCCGTCTCAAAATACACGCGTTTGTTTTTTCAACAACATTACAGGAGATTTGTTTGTCAATTGTTATATCTGATTACGATTACGATAGTCATTTCGACACTATAAACTGCAAATCGACACGTATACTTGTTTATCCTAATAGAAACAGAATATAGTTGCGATGTTAAATCTGTTGCTATTTGTTGAAAGGCAAGGCGTAGATCTCGTGGTAATAGCAATAAGCTATTGCAATAGCCGAGCGGTAACACGTAAAGGTTGCCAACCGCCCTAAGTACAGTTTTTTTTCTGTCGAACTAAATTCGAATTTCGTACATCTACGTTTTCCGTTTGTACTATGAAGAACTTTTCCACCGTAACTTTCCTGGCAATCGCCTGGCGCACGTCTTTTAGTTTTCTAACATGTATAACTGCTCGATCTAAACTTTGCTGTGAAGCAACGCAGAGGCTAGTCAGTGCAATCTGGGTCACCATTTCTTTTTGCCAGGTGCTTATCATTGTTTTTCTTGTTGAATATTATGCATTAATCTATTATGAATTTAATTGAACCATACCCGTCTTCGTGCCTCTTCAACGTTTTATTTTTTAGTTAAAGCTAGGGGGCTTTTATTTGGAACTTCCCTCGTAACTATACTGTGTTCCCAGTTCCGTTAAAAAAGGCGCTCATTTCCTTGGTGTCGTTCCAGGTAGAATTTATTTCTAGAATGGCATTCAATACTTATAGGAGAGGCAACCTTAAAGTTTCCAATGTCCGAACTGAAAGTGTTTCTCTCGAACAAAATGGATTCAGACTTATAAAACTATGTTGTATTCCGTGTCGTCTATTATTTAACCACATTCCCTTTCCTCCAGTTTGTTGTAAAATAAGAGATATCATGACACATTAATATCAGAAAATTACAACAGCATACACAGTTTACATATACAATTTTTTTTAATGCATTTCTCTGCAGTGAATGTGCGAACCCCCTAACTACATTTATGCATACAAGTTTTACTGAGCTAAAATATTAGAGTATATGCTAAGGCGTACTTTAGCGTCTGAAATCTGCGTCTGTCTTATCTTAACTCCTCTCTTAAACCAAAAAGAGCAACCAATCCATCGTTTTCTTACACCCACTTCCTGCACAGGGCGTCACTTCCCAAGCAGACGCATCGCAAGCATATTACCACATTAAGATAAATTCTTAATATAGAAACTTATGGAACTTCGTGTGTCTTTCTTTATTTATGCTTACTGGGTTTATTTTATATACTTACGCTTTATAACTTCCCCATTTGATAAACAAAAACGAAATCTGATTTACAATCTTGTTTAGGTTTCAAAGTTGTGTGTATCTGGGTTTTGTGAGTTAAATAAGTGCAGCGTCGAGATAAAGCATTTTGTAAGGCAATTGTGTCTAGATGGAATCTTAATTCAGTCGCACACATTAAAAATAAATGTTATCTGCAAACGCTACATCGCAATTAAATGTTCATGAATCGACATTAATGATAACCAAGTTTACAATATTCTCCGATGGAAAAAAACGATCATGAAACACCCATTGGGAGATCATCTTGTTTTGGTCTATCATTTAAGCTGAAAGGTTATGCCCAAGTTAGACATTGGCTTTCATACACAACCGCACATTTCAACTGAGGTTAGATTTGACAATCTGAATAAAGAAAAATCGATGTGATGCAATTCCAACTAATGAGTCAGACATTATAATCGTTCATAAGGTCAACCTTTTCGTATAATTTACTTTCATGTAAGAACAAGAATAATAATGTCTGCAGATTATATTTCAAACACTGCTAAATACTAGCTGATTCGATAACATGCGATAGGTCACTGACACTTTCTATCTATTCAGATCTACTTAAACTCTGTAACGGCCACGCCACATTATATATATATATATATATATATATATATATATATGCATACTTTAGCAGCAAGTCCTTATACAAACACGTCTGATTGAACACGACAGCGTTATTCTTTTTTCAGATTTTTCTGGATATCATTTCGATTCACCGAGCGGTCTTTTTTTTTTTATTTCAGCTTGCTTTGTATATAATGGCGCTCAAAAGTTATTGTTCGGTCATATTTTCCTCAAGCGCTTTCTATCGGTGCATCCAATTGTCGTCAGGAGCGATTGTTGTTGCTACCTTTTTCATTTGAGTTTTCCCTGAAGCTTGGTGTATTTATAGTTTTTTTATTGGTTATAAAACAAAGAATATATATATATATATATTAAATATATATATATACACCCACACACACACACACACATATATATATATATATATATATATATATATATATATATTAAATTCGTTAATTGCAACAAGATGCACATTAAAATACTTATAGGTTGGATTAAGTTTTGTCTGAAAACAAAACATTTTTAAATATTTATTAAGGATTTCGATAAAAATAAATGCAGTCCAATAATAAAAACACCCCATTTAAGTTTTTAAATTAGCTATAATATTTTACTATTCTCTCGTTCACGCACACGTCCTCGGCCTTCTCTCGCTGTATGTGCTGCAACAAATTTCTAATATTTTGAATTGTCTTTGAGTGTCTAGAGAAATAAAGACCTGTTTTTCACTGCTATTTTTCATTACATTGTTTTGTCATCATGGTAACAGTATGTTCGTATAAGCCCTAAACTTTTAGTATATAATAGAAACATATTATAGAAATTTAATATTTTCTTAGTTCTATATTATTTATAAAACTACTACCGAAGTAAAGCTGTGATATTATGCGTAACCCCTAGAGCTAGGGACCTGCAGGGAGGGGGTTATAAACGGATTTATTAGAAGATAAGAAACGGACGATGTCGTAAGTTAAAAAACTGCTTTGACAATGGTTACGTAATGATTAGCACAAAGATACTAAAATGGCTACCGTAAATAAGATGCGTATTCAACTGGGAGAGACTAGGTAAGAAAACAGATTTTTTTTTGCATAAGAGTACATACTTAAGTATTGAGTGTGTTTACGACATTGTTGATCGCATAAATAATATTAAAGCCGACGTCTATATTGCGTATATATTGTAACTAGTTATTCAGTATGAAATACTAATACATGAATAAGAATCGTCCAATTTACTTGAATGTTGATAAAGATTTTAAATATGCTGGATTATATAAGAGTTTTTATTCCTTGCTTGGAAAAAATGGTTCTCTTAACGATATAAATATATAGATTAAAAATTAGTTTATATTACCTGGAATAATTGCTCTCTTCTCTGGATTTACAGTTCCGAGTAAAACTGTGTCATTTGAAAATAATATAAAACATGCAATCACAATTTAAAAAGAATAAATTACCGGAACTATATTCTAGTCGTCTGCCGCATTTAGCTTTTAAAAGAAGGCTATTTTTTTAATCTACATATATATAAATACGACAATGTATGTGTGTATGTATGTGTGCATGTATGTTCGCTTTTTGTATATATCCGCTAAATGCTTTTTTTCAGGGGGTTCTCGTGGGGGTTCGCTCCTTCTTAAAACTTTTTTATATGCTGTCTAAATGATAATATCTAGGAGTTAACAACGGGGGTCGCCTGTCTATTTAATTTGCCCGACTTTGAAACGTTAATTATTCCACATTTTTGGATCGCCGCGTGTTGCTTTCGTTTTTCGGTATAAAAGAGCGAACTAGATTCGCATCCCTGGCCCAGGGTCAGTGGTCTCTAGAAAGCGATGTAACGTTTGGTCAATGTCGGCTTATCATAGTCATATCAGACGATTGATTTAATTTCGAGACACTCCACTAATAAAAGACGGAGCAAGTTTTCCCCAAAGTTGGGTAAAAACAAACAAACCGGGTTATTGACCTCATTAATAACTTTCCCGCTGAAAATGTTAACTGCTGAATAGCTATTGCTTACGTCGTCGTAACGCTCGCACAAAATGTTAACTCTACAACTTTCACTTGGCACATTTATTGCGGGCACCTGTCATTTCTCTTCTTACTTAAATAAATTCAAACATCTTTCAGTAACGCATTTTTGCTGACCGAGCTTTGTTATTCACATTTTATTTTCTAACTTCGCATCAGGGCTTCGGTTCGATCCTACCTACTTACCAAAACTTTGTTTACCATCGCCCCGCGTTTCTTTTTGATTTAAGAGCACACAAACCTCGAAACACCCGAGCAACGCCGGGTATCTCCGCTAGTTTAAATATAAGTTTTTAAAGAAAGTTTTGTTTATGACGGGAAACTCGATTATAAACTGATTCGAAAGGTAATTGTTTCCCTTTGATTTACTTTATTCTGAATCGTGTGTTTAACTTTCATATAAATTTCGTTTCCTTTGCCAATGATCAGCATTGAAAACAATCCCATATTCCGTCCCTTTCATCAAAACGTTGTATTCTTAAAAAGGAAATTTTGAAAATATCTATGATACATTGTTCAAATTGAAAATCATAAATATAGGGAAAAGGGTTTTCAATGCTTACTATGACGTAATATCATTTTCGAAAAGGTTAGTCAAATTATTGATCGAAAAAAGCAGCGTTAAAAACTGCACATTCGACAGTACTTCTCGACCGTATTGGTTTCGCTTGCATTCATAAAATTGTAATAAATGAGGGCAGTCGCATTTAACGAAACAGTCAGCATTACCTTCTTTTGGTGCAACTCTGGCTTCGGCAAGTGTTGTGGAGTTTCGTTAGCGTTTAACCACTAAACTGATCGTCGCCTGTTGTAGTAAAGGCCCCACTTTTTTTCTCAAGTCAATCCAGTCGAGAAACAGGTCGTTAAATGGAACCAAGAAAATTGTGCGAATATGCTTTTTGGCATCGTGTATTCAACGTTCTGAAAAGAAGACACAATTGTTTCAAAACGATTGTAATTTAAACATATCACAACATTTGAAGAGACATGGCTGCCAACATTCGGAATTTCGAAGAATTATGGAAGAAAATACACGAGTATTGCAGAGTGAGAGAAATGTAAATAGGCTAAGGATACTCGAAGCATTGTACATTAAAACAAAGAAGCCTCAAATAAATGATATTAATTATGAGTGCAGCTGGAACATTTTGAAATGTTTGGGATAGATGTTTGAAAATGTATATGTGTTTGTATATATAAATGTGTTTAATATATGTAAAAAAAAGTCCGCCCACCTAACTTGTAACAAATTACCACGTGACTAGGAAAAACGTATGTATAAGTAAATTAAAAAACAATCTCTACATTTATTTCTATAATATGCCTGAGGATGATAGAAGTACTTCTGTCGAAAGCGCTCGCGATTATGGATCCAACATATACAATTTCGAGAAGAACACAAAAAGGGCTATTGGAGAAGATAAAAAGGAAAATTGTAAAACAGAATAATTCCGTGCTATTCAATAATATTTGTCTACACATATATATGTGGCCCTTACTTGAAACAACCGCAAAAACCATAACCGTGGCCGGAAACTTCGTTGAGCTGTGCCTTCAAGAGTTGAACCGTCTGGATGTGCATTTTGAGGGTGGTGGCAATTGTCCTGTTGTCATCTGTATGAGCAGTAGGGAGCATAATTTGTACAACTGCGCAGCTCCGATATCGCTCGTTATACAGTGTGTCACTTTCAGACATGATAGAAGACTTCTATCGCTCTTGGGATTTGTACCCAACTGGCCAACTAGATAACGGTCTGCAACAAAAAATAAAGCCGGTTTTAATCAAACGGAAATAGAGGCATGTCTTATTTACTAGGGCGATACAATATGTGTGACAATATTCAACACTAACTTCCAAATCAACCAAAAAATAAGATAAAACATAAACAAATAGAGATTAATGTCTCACGTGAAGGATAAATCGCACATTAAGAGTAGAAATATGTTTGTAAGCTTTTGTATAAAAAAAAGCATTAATGGTATTAATGTAAATTAAATTTAATAAGTAGATCTATAGTCATAGTGTACAGAAACACCTATATATATATATATTGTTTATATATATGTATATGTATGTATATATGTATGCACATATGTATCTATCTATATATATGCATATATGTATGTATATATTTGTATATGAATATATACGTATATATATATGCATATATATATATACATGGGTAAAATAATGTATGTGTATAAACATGGACATATCTGTATGTATATATGTGTAGATAGAATGGTGTATATAAATGCATGCACACATATATATATATATATATATATATACATATTATAATATAAAGCTTAACGTCTGTGTGTGTGTCTGGTCATGAATAGGCTCCTATATAGTTGACTATTTTAAAAAACTGATTGGATATAATTATAGGAGATGTATCGAGGATCAGAATGGGTATGTTTGATCTGGCTCACGTGATTACGTGCTTTTTTAAAAACATTTACATAACCTTTTATTTTTTTATATATCTATTTAAGATTTTTTGTCAGTGTACTAGAATGAATTCAGTTGATCACAAACCTTTCTGCATGTTCTTTACATTACAATAGTACAACTCTGACTCCGACGGCGGAATAATACACCGTTCAATACTGTAAAACTTAAACGACGCTGATCTGCTTGAAAAGGGCGCCATTTTCTTCTTATTCATATTTATATCGATACTTTGCTTTACAAAACTAAAGTAATTACGTGTTTACTTTTATAATATCCCATTTTGCTGTTTCGGATTATTTTACTAAAGTAAGTAAAGCTTCATTATTTTACAAAACTGTTTTTGTTTCTTTGTTTTTCGATATTTCGTCGATATTATTTGGTAAGAGTGTTTAGCAGAAACGCCAATAAAAGACTATTCGAAAAAATAAATATAAAAGAAATAAATATTACTATAGTCAATAAAAGTTCAGTTCATGTTTGTTTTTATTTATAAATAGTGTTAAATGCTCTTTACTTGAAATAATTTCAGCGAACCGAAATTAAAATGAAATTTGAGGCGATAACTGCTTAAATTAATTTTTATATAAACTACAAATGCCATAATCGAATACTCCTTAAGCACAAAATAACAGAAAACATTAAAATATGTTTATAAATATTCCTTACGTTGACGGAACTCTCTTAAATCGTTAACACAGAATGCTCAGATGCACCTCCTTCAAATTAAAAACGAGACTCTTCATTTCAAAGTCGCTGCCATTTTGATTTTTTTTTAAACCGGTTCGTGTATTTAAAAAAATCTTTTTTTATAAACTATCTAAAAATACAAACCAATGAA
>NC_136505.1:35576237-35858737 GCF_053919585.1 Euprymna scolopes | reverse complement strand
GTCCACCTTATACGCTTATATTCTGATTAGTTTTTTATAATGAAACTTTCTGGGTCATTTAATTTTATTTGGTATATACGTGTGTATATATAGCATAAAAATAAACATGTATGTGTATATATCTAGATATGTATATGTATATGTAAATATGTACGTGTACATATTTAAATATTTATATAAATGCAGTTCTATACCCACTTGTATATATATATATATATATATATATATATATGCATATATATATGGTTATAGATATGCATATATATATATATATGTATGTATACATATATATATGAATATAGATACACATATGTATATATATGCATATAGATATATACATATATGTGTGTATTTATATGTGAGCAAATAAACATATATGTATGTGTATATATATATATATATATTTGTGTATAATATATGTATATATACATATATATATTTATAATGTATATGCAAGTAATGTTCTTTAGAATTTTTCACTTACCCCTATTATTATATTTTACGTCATACATTATAGAAACTTTCCACAATCAAGATCTCACCATCAGTATCTGCTGCAGAGAGATAAATCATTCAAGTCATTGTGTGCATGCGTTTAATTATCATAGCAATACAAGTTACAATCCTACCCGATATCGGCGGAATTCGAAATACGTGACATTAATTTGAGTAAACTCTTCCTAATAACATATTAACATCTAAAAATATTTGTAATTAACCTTTTTTCTGCTTAAAAGTATGATAAGATTTTTATACTTTTGCAAGCATCTATATACGCCATTTTAAAAAAAAAATCAATAGACAACGTTCTATTTTTTTTTTTCAATCATAATATTATTTTTATAAAATAATGGATCAGGATATAACATGACCCGCCACAATACAAAGTATAACACGTTTATCTCAACTCTGAACACATTTTATATCAATCAACTCTTATATTACGACAAAACACATTATCGTATACAACAATACATAAATATACTGTCATATATAATTCATGGTCATTGCTTATTATAACTAGGTCTATTACAACGGCATATTCTTTTCATTGTTTTGCCTCTCGAGTAGTTGTCCAACACAGTTAGACACAAATTATCAACCGAAAGCCACATCACTCTACATAGAAACATATAAGATATCAATGGATATATACCCGAGAATCCAAACAAGGAAAAGTATATGCTGTTGTCATAGCCCTAATTATTACCAACAAAGCAAAAATCTTATCAAAAACAAGTACAGAACAAATGTTACCAAAGGTAAGAACTAATAAAACAAAATAATGGTATAAATAAATCCAATATATTATACAGTGATGTTTAAATTTTTTTTTCATCAGTTATCCAAAAACCGAATATTCCATATCTTTGATAAAACCATTTATATATGTTCTCGCTACACATTGGGCACTATTGGTGTCGAAGTAAATGAACGTTCGTATATATTTAAAACACTAAAAAAATCATCCAAATAGTAAGAAACGTAATTTGCTTTTCCTTTGCTTATTTTCTTGTTTGGGACCAATTTTTCATTTTTTTCTTTTTTTTTTTTTACAAGGTGGTCACCACTTATCAAGGTCCGGAAGCAACTCAGGATAAGGGTTATTAATGTAGAGATTTAATAAAGTGTCTACTTAAGGGGGCGGTTCATCAGGAATTTCTATGCGTTTCACTTGAAGACATCCAGGTTGTAGTCAGGTGGAAAGCAGGCAGATGGAACAGAGTCCCACAGGCGAGCAGTTCTAAGAATGAATCTTTGTTCATGGAATCTACGGTTTGATTTAGGCATAGATAAAGAGCGGGGAAAGTTTTTGACAGTGTATCCAGCTAGACTAGTGATTTACCTTTATTAAAACTGCCCTAATTTATTATTACAACATCAGGATTTAACTGCCAAAACATAATTAAACAGTGACAACTTGATTGTTATCATAATTTTTAATTTACAATTTAATTACGTTTACTATAATGACCAATCAAAACACGTTAAATGTATTTAAAAATATTTTATAAAATGCCCGTATTTGATTGGTACTTTTTAATAAAAAGTAAATCTTTGTGATGTTAATGATTCTCTTCGGCAATGAACAATACTAGATTCTTATTTTATGAGCTTAATTGACATTTTCTATACGGAAATCCACAATAACATCGTCTCTCGTCCTTCATATAAATCCATTATCAATTTATTGTATGATCGACTTAACTACTACGTGCATTCTTATCCTAACGATAAATGCCATGTTGAAAAAATTGAATTTAATCACTCGAACATTGTGAACAAATTTGAAGCTACGTCCATTACTTGACGAATTAATCTACTAAGTACTTCTATCTAATGACGTTAAATGACATTTTCTTTCCCCCATCAAAAAATCAATATATTGCTGAAATTCGTGATTTTTTCTAGCTTACGACATCATTGTCTATGGAACGATTTCGGATGATTTTGTTTTGTTTTCAAAATTGATACTGACAAAGCCGAATTGTTTGACTGCTGACAACAACTAAGATTTTCAAATCAATCTTCATTTCATTCAAGTCTGATGGAAATTTTCTTAAAAACTTTGGTATTATTCAAAACAAATGTTATTTTTGTGACAATTTAATTATTGTAATGCCATACCGAGTTCACTACGGCATAATCACGTTGAAATACCGGTTTCCGCTGCATCACCGACATTAAGCAGCGTTGAACCTGGCCAGTACAAAATGGGTGACTATTTGGGAATTCCATGTGCCCTGTATGCTCTACGCTCTTCTCGGTATTGTTTCCAGTTGTCCCGGACTTCTCCTTGCTACTGAACTCAAACAGTCGATTCAGGAGGGGTGTGGTTGAGGATTGCACAACTCTTGCCTCCAATTACACGTGCAGCTGCCCCTATAAGCTTATCACTTGCCTTTCGAGACTGAACGGAGGCATCCATACCGAGTTCAGTTCAGTCAAATCCGTAATGTGTCTTCAGTAAAAAGCTGACCCTCTGCTATTGGTTATTGTAACCGAGGAGTACCTCTGCAATCATCAAAAAAAAACAAAACAAGGGTTTATTTGAGACCAGAATGTTTTATTTTGGCTTTTTTTTCATAAAAATGTTATTCGTTTTATTATATATCGGATTCAAATTCCATCGAATCTGTAAAAAGTGACCATGAGTAAAACCCTAGTTCTTTGAAGTCGAGGTACTTCCGCGCATCACTAATTCAGAAAACGTATGAGCCTACTTGAACAGAATACTCTTTTTTATACACGGGTCTTATTCTTATAATGTGCATTCTCCACTGCATTACTTTTTTTTTTTTGATGGAGTGATTACTTTAGTTGATTGAGGCCCCGTTTATATGGAAATGCCCACGGGTACGTTCATGTTTGTTTTCATATCAAAACATCATTTTCGTATCAGCATCATTAGGGGCAGTGATTAAACTAGAGTTGTGATTTTCTCTCTTTCTTCCCTATCAGAAAGTCTTTGCTATGGAATTTTTGTATAATATTTAGACCCTCTACGATGTCAGAAATATGCTCACATAGAATGGCATTCTATATCGAATTAGAGCCAGCATTCGCACGCACATAAGGAATTGTTGCCACATCTAGGCTGGTACATCTATCACTGACACTTTTATAAACATAATTACTAAACTTTTAACACATATCAACAAAAAAAAAATAAATAACTTCCTCGAAATTAAAACTGACTCACCAATTGATAACAAAAAGAAAAGGTTGATTTTCTGTAAAACAAAGCAATCAAACAGAGAAACTAGTCCTTTCTCGCTAAACAGATTCCAAAACTGAGTATCCCATCTAATGGGTTAGGTACTATCGGCAAAGTTTCCAACTCTTATCACCTTGCCGCAATGTTGCATTCCTCTGTGTGTTTTACAATTACTTTAAAGAAACGTGTTCTGATGAACGTATAGTACTTGCGCCCTTTCGACTCACAGACTCCAGACTAACACTACAAGAAAGAAAACCCTACCCTTTCATTTTTCAGATTTCATAATACACAAAAGCGTCTAATAGTTCATACTACAACTAGTAGGTTTTGAATTCCTCTCCTGTTTCTTGCTTCTTTTACTCTACTAAAATACCGTAATATAAGCGTTACACGAACACGGATTTCACAGCTCAGTTCACCACATCTAGCAACATGGCAAGTGCTCAACTAAATTCCAAGTTATGGTTCCCCCATTACCAACGTTCCACAAAACACATCACTCGCTACAACCACTATATACGATTTCCCCATACTCTCTATATGTGTCTAAATCTAAACGTAGGTTCCATAAACAAGGCTTCTTTCCCAGAACTGCCAGCCTGTGAAACGCTAGTTTGCTGGCCTGCTTCACAGTTGAATACAACATGGTAGCCTTCAAATATAATGTAAACCAGTTCTTGGTTAGCCGTTCCAATAAAAAAAAAACCCTACCCAATTTACACCATTAACGATCACTAAATAACCACCTCACATTCATTACCCTTATCTTCTAGTGGCTTTCAGACTTTGATAAATGGTTTCTCCCAAGTAAAATAAACTCCCTTTGTAGACATCATTCAGTTTAGTAGTACCCCACGTTTAAATTCCAATACGCATTGTATGTTGTGAAAAGGTATAAAAATAAAGTGTGTTTCCTGAATAATAGAAAGTATGCACATGCAGTTGTTATATATATATATATATATATATATATATATATATATATATATATATATATAAAGATATTAACTGGTGATGGTAAAACAGCAAACAAAATAAAAACCTGTTTCCTCTTGCGAATTGCAGTCTCTATGTTAAACAATTCGGCCACAACTGAACAATCCGTTGGCTGAGGTGATGAATTGCACTTGCCCCCTATTTACAATTTTTAGCCACTTAGAGAAATATAGACAAGTCGTCAGTGGAAACTTATTAAGCAAGCAAGACAGATATCTTTCTCTAACCTGTTTGCACCCACTAATCGCAACAGCGTATCAAGCTTCGCTGAAGAAGCTGACGGCTTACTGGTCGCTTCAATATACCAACTTGCGCCTTAGAAACGTCTTACTTTCTCCTGATCGATCTACTTTATATAACTTTTTGTTTGATCTAACGGCCTCTATGGTTATTTAAGGTTAATTATGTTCTTTTTTTGGGGGGGGGGATTCTGTTTTTTTTTATTCAGATTTTTTCGGAATTTCAAGATGTTTTCTATGTTAGTATATTCAAATAAATTTTTCATATTATTACTTTTGAAGAAAGACTTATTAAAGCTATTTAGTGTTTCACATTCTATACGGATACGCTTAACTTTGATAGCTGTTTGGCATGTGCTACAGTTTTTTTTAAATATTTTTCAGAATAAAGGTGTGTGTGAGATTTGTGTACTCTATGTGGAGCCGGGATAGGATAACTGGTTCTTCTCTGGATTTTGTAAGGGCAGAGGTATTTTTTATCTATCTTGCGTCTTATTTGAAATAAGTTGTTATGGATGTTGTTGCTCTATTTTTGTTGCCAGTTATTTTGGAGAAATTTATTTATTTTTGACTTCAGATATGTACATGGAATTTCAAGATTTTCGGGGGTTTAATTTGAGAAAAGATTTGCCTTTCTCTCCTATGTGACTACCGGTTCAGCAGAAAAGTAATTTATTGTTGGACATATTGTTTAGGCCGCATAGAAGTTTCACGATGAACAGATTTTCCACATTTGTATTATGTAGCAATGTAAATACCAAATAGTGAATCTGAAAGTAATGAATTTTGGATAATTGCTGTTTTAGTAATGTCAAATGCTAGATTTATTGCGTACGCTTCTGCTGAAAAGATTGTGCATTTAGTTTGGTGGCCTTTTTTTAAAGATGTTATGCTAGATACGACTGCGCAAGCTGTCTTTTCATTGTCCTGCAAACCATCTGTACATATGAGGTGATAGTTTTGATATTGTAAAAGTATGTTGTGAATTTCATCTTGATATGTGCTTGGGTGGGTCTCTGCTTTTATTAATTCTTTTAAACTAAGATTAACGCTTGTTTATTTGTTCATTCTTCATGGTGGGGCATTTGGGATATGGTTGTGTATTTTTGAAATCGGGATTTCAATTCTTTTAAGTGTAGATTCCATGCTTAGTCCGAATGACTTTGTTTTTCTTTTCTTTCAAATAGCTATTAATTATTTGGGTTGAAAATGCTTACATGAATAAAATGCGGTGGATTTGATTTTTATAAAGTATTATAATGCTAGTTTTTCTGTTCGTAATTGTGCTGGGGTTTCATTTGATTACATGAATAGGCTATCAGGCGGAGATATTCTGAACGCAACTAAAATGTTCAAGCTTTTATGGTGAATCAGGTCTAAAGTAGTTTAATATAACTTTCTGGTCGAGCTAAGGTAAATCTGGCATAGAATTATTGGGACCTGATGAGGTTGTATATTCTATGACACGTTTGACGATCAGCTTGTGTGAACCACTGCTTCAGTGAGTTGGAGGGAGTTGTAGCTTTTACAATTTAGATGATTTATGTGGTATATGAAGTTAAATTTGTTATCAAATATGGGCCCGAGACACTTGTATTGATTGACCACTGATATTATGCTTCCCTCCAGTATGAGTTCTGTATCATTATGCATTTATTTTACGAACAGAAATGAACGCACTTGGTTTTGGTTTTTGAGAAACCTACACCATTGTTTATACCGCAGTTATTTATTTATTTTTTTTTATTGTAACATTCTTTCTATTGTATGGATATGGATGAATCTGTAGCTTATTACAAATTAATCAACGTACAGAGCACAGTCATTGTTTTTATTTTGTTAAATTTGGCAAGGATAGGTTATTTTTACATTACATTTAAATATATGTGTGTTGGAAAGCAGGAAATGAATTCGAACAGTAAGAGACTCGAGCAATGATATCATAACATCAGCGAATCTTCTGGTGTCTAAAGCTTTCAACAGGGCATATGAAGGATAAATAAGCTTTTCAAATGGTGATATGTTTATTTAGTAGTATGTGCAAATATCCTATGAGAAAATTTCGTCCTTCGAAAGGACATAGACCATCTGATACTCTTAAGCATAATGAATGACTTGCCTTGGGATGTTGTTACATGTGAAACTGGTTTGTTCAGAGCTTGCATAACGCTATTGTCCTAACCGTTGTTTATTGGGGGGGGGGGCAGGACAGGGTCCTAGAATCTGGAGGGCGAACCTAGCACAAGTCAGGGTCAGAGTGCAGTATCTGTTCTAATGGTACGCTCAAGGTAATTAATTTATAGTTAGTCAATGGAGGTGGAACATTCTATACTAAGTGTTGTGTCTGCACAAATAATTAACAAAAACACGAAAGTAAAGGTATACAATAATATACTAGGAAGAAAGTTATATACATATTTACATGTCTTCAGATATATTTCAGTTGGAGATATTCCGGCAGGTGACGTGTTACATCTCTTACTGGAGGCAGCATAAGCGTCTTGCCTATTTGACGGTCGTTGCCGGACTCTCCCGGTATTGGTGAATGATACCTTTATATATCTCACTCACCCGCCTATGTTAATTAGTAGGCGTCTCCACAATACTAAGGCAATTATATTTTGCCTACTCCCAGAGTGCAGCTTTTAACCTACATAAAAAACAACCTTGTGTCACATTTTGGCAGGTTTCGATGTCACAAATCAGACAGTGTTTTCCTTACACAATTTCGCGGACCCAACCGAGTTGTATTCCTGAATAGGACCGCCTTCCATGTCCTTAAAGAATGTTGCAATCTTTGGTTTCTACTTGAAAATGATACTCCTTCGTCGAAGCGATGCGATATCTTATTAGATCAGGTTGTTTTGTATTTTATTTACCTATACTTGATTTTTGTTCATTTTTCGAAACTTGTGTTCAATCGAGATTCCAATATAAAAGTTATGAAGACAATTAAACTTTTCGGGTTTTATTCAATTAAGGATCGATATTCTGAGAGTTGATACCGTTGGTCACTTTTGGCAAAATCATAATTAGTACTTAATGTAAATTAATATCCGCAGAAAAGTTAATTATCGGCGCGAGACAATAAGTGCAAGATGTAAACAAACTTCTTTTTTAGTGCTTCTCACAGAACAGTTAATTCTGTGTTTTAATGTTGTAAACATTAGAAAATTGAAGGATTTTCTATACTAATAAAATTGTATCTGTCCCTATTTAATTGCATTGTCACGAATGAATAGTTAGAGATAAGGTCTAATATTCATATTAATATTATCCAGTACCTAATTAAGAACAGCCTGGACCTGAACTGAATACGAATTGCCTCATTCTAGAAGGATTTTTCACTGTTCAGAGACAGATAGAACGAATAGATCAGTAACAGATGCTACACTTACCTCTTAGCTAAGATATACTTTTATGTGTTTTAAGCGTTGATTAACAGATAGAAACGTCGTATAATTCGAAGATATCTATGCTGAGTACAACAACTATTAGATCTATTGCAAATATTATTGTACTAATACTATTGGTTCACTTATCGGCAATAATTTTGTTCATGCCCCGAGGAAAGAATATAAGCAACTTATGTGTAATTATTTGTATAAATACCTTAAATATGTATATATGACATGTAGTGACCTAAGTAATATGATATCTGTTCGATTCACAGTAAAGCTATAGTACACCTATAGTTAGCTTACTAATTATCCACGGACACACAGAAATATATATATATATATATATATATATATATATATATATATATATATATATATACACACACGTGTGTTTGTGTTTATGTATGTCGGGGTGTTGCGACGATTAATTTGAATGAGAATCAGGAATGGAAAAAAGTGTCACCTTTTAATGTATTGGAATCACAACTAGGAATATACAAAGATTTGCTGACTTGATGATTAAAAAGGCAAACGATCTCTTACGCCGTGAACACTCCGAACGAGAAAATAAAGCTTTCCCACAAACTTTCTTATTTCTGTTTTCATATTACTCAGAAACTTACATATATATAATGTTATTTCTTTTTGTACGATGGTATTCTCATGAAAATCATATCCTGTGTTGTTACTAGACGAACACTTGACAATTTAAATCCTTCCTAAATAACAGAAGAATCCAGGTTGCCCTCGATTGTTATGCGTCTAAGCAATACGACATAAATGCGGAAGTACCTCAGGGGTCCATCTTCGGGAGTTTAATATTTCTGATATTCATAAATTACCTCTCTGGCACAATAGTCTCTGAGATGTGTATATTTTCTGACAAGAAGGAGGGGGAAACTAATGAACATATATCCCAAGCTATGGCGGAAATTCTAGAGAGAGAGCTTCAGTCTGTAGTGGAATGGGATAAAAAAATGGATCGTAACGTTCAATTCTGCTAAGATTAAGCTCGATTCTCTTAATAATTACAAGAAGCCTTCTCAATCAGCAATAGCCGTGGCAAAAGATACATTACCTGAAAGTACTTCGTTCAATCTCCTTGGCTTTACATTCATAGGGAACATGAGCTGGAACAAATACATCGAGTGCATTGTTTCGGTCGGTGCAGGGAAGGTGGTGTCTCGCTACTATTGCCAGAAAGTTACTTACACCTGAAAGAATCCTGTACCTCTATAATATATATATATATATATATATATATATATATATATATATATATATATATATATATATATATATTCGACCATGCATGGAATATTGTTGTCACATTTGGGCTGGCGTATCTGCTACCAATCTCTCACTCCTAAACGGGGTTCAAAAGTCGCCAATTTGAAAGGTCCTGAACTGTCATCTCAGCTGCAACTTCTGACTGATTGATGAAATGTTGCATCTCTCTCCCTGTTTTACAAGTATTTTTTATGGTGAATGATCCGACGACTTACAAGCTTTTGTACCCTCTCGACGTAAATACCCCCGGAAAATCTGACAAGTAGCAAAGTCCCACCTCTACACAGTAGAGATCCCTACATGTAAGAAATCCGTCTAACTCTAATGTTTTTCCCCCGAAATATTAGAATTTGGGTTTCCTTTCTGGGGTTCTGCTTCGCTAACCGTACTGACATGCAGAAATTCAATTGTAATGTGCACAGACCTTGCTGCTCAACTCCCTACATAGAAATCCTGCAACGTATGTCCCAGATAGTAGCCCCCTACATCAAATTGGCACAGTACTTTGTTCGAGGTGAAAATGTAATATTGAAAAGCCGAGGAAAAAACAAGGGCTTCACTGCTCACTTGATTTTAAAAAAATCAACGGTTAAACACTTTAAAGTAAGATAAGGAATAGTTCTGAGGCTCATATAAGTTAAACCCAACGCCGAAAACACGTTTTTACTGTCCGATCCCGAGAGTCACGTTCCTATTTTATTAATTTCCAGCTATTTAATTGTTGTTTGCTACTTTTCTTACTCATCAAAAAAGCAATCTTTATATATTTTTTCAAACTATCACAATATCATGTTGTTCCTTACATTCTGAAAATAGAGCTCTAACAAATTGCATAAACTCCTTCCGGGCAATCTTGATACTTAATTTATAGAGTAAATACAACGATACAATATGTCGATCACTATCACATTACACCTAACTTAATTTTGTTTATTTTTTTTTTTAAGTTAAACTTTTTTTCCATAAACAGCGGTCAAAAGATCGGAAAAAATACAGGAGTTATCGACACTTAAAAAGAGAGAATAACTCTTTTTGGACTAGGGAACTATTGAATACTCCTTAGGGTGTATTCACCTTGCCAATGATCATTGTAAAAGTAGACTCACAAACTAATAATATAGATACCATAGGCATTTGTGTTTATCAATTTTCATCAAGCTGATAGCAGCCACGAAAAAGAGGGTTACACGATAGTTAGTTACGAGACGAGACCATGGAAAGCCAGATAATGCCGCTGTCTGTTTCAAGATAGGAAATGTCGAACAGGCTTTAAATTTTCATCTATTAAATAATAAAGAAAGATGTGCCGCCTTGTTCAGGAACTTGAGGGAAAACACGTGCGACTGTCGTATCATACACGGGAATTGGAAGAAATGATTAATTTGAGCGTTCAGGCACGAACGTGCAATTAAAGCTAAATCACCCTGACGTTATCGCTTACTAGTCGCGTTTGCCGATATACTTAGTTAAGATAGAACATTTTAATTCTCGCACCGTGTTATGAAATATCAATCCACGTGCATTTAACTTTGAATATAAATTAGGAATCTGTATTTGTCGTATAATAGCGTGAATTAGTGGGAGATAAGCAATATGGAAGTATGAGTTCATATGTAAGACTGGTGTCACCTTTAATCAGATGAGTAATATATGTATATCAAAAGAGAATCTGTGTAATATTTTGCTTTTTCTGCCTTAGTTAGTCCGTAGGACAAGCTTTTAAAAAGTCCAAAAAGCATTTTGAAGACCAACCAAAAGTCTACATTCGCGATATTTAGATTTAAAAAAGATAAGCTGGCTCCATTTAGACAAAGTTATGAGAGAGAGAGAGAGTGAAAGAGAGAGTGTGAGAGAGAGAATGTGTGTGAAAGAGAGAGTGAGAGAGAGTGTGAGCGAGTGAGAGAGTGAGAGAGAGTGAAAGAGAGTGAGAGAGAGTGAAAGAGAGTGAGAGAGAGTTAGAGAGTGTGTGTGAGAGAGTGAGAGAGAGTGTGCGAGAGAGAGAGTGTGAGAGAGAAAGAGAGTGTGTGTGTGCGTGTGTGTGAGAGAGAGACCTCCGTTTTATGTAACCTCATTTTTTAATATCGTTATAATAATATACGATAATTGTTACAACGGTGTGATCAGGGAAGTCGTAAGATCTCGATGTGTATTTATATTCAACCGGAAAAGAAGTCAGCCTAACATAACGTCACAAATGAGAACATTTGGAAGAAACGGGGCACAGCAAGAACAGTATCTGGCGAAAAGTGCTGGACTTCAAGACTGCATTAAAGATCGTCTCTTACAAAGTGATTTTATTACTTGTATTGAATTATGTAGCACAATATTAATTTCTGAGTATCTATTAGTACTTAGTAATTTATTTTATTTGGACCAATTTTATATTTAAAATACAGTAAACACTATGTTCATATAAATGTTAATAAAAATTACTTGCTGTGTGTTATCTTTTGTTCTACCCCAAAACAAAACCCTAATTGATCTATTCAGCAAATAATATCAACTTTATCAAAACATATTTGTTGATTAAGTATATTTATCAATTAATCGAAGATACACGGGCCCTGCTTGTTAATAATAAAAACTGTAATTGCATAAGTAATATCATTGTTAAATGTATCAACGACTCTTAATAGGACAAAAGCTGAAATCATCAGCTTCTCTCAACCAATCAGAGTTGAGGAAATATTCCCCGTTATTTCTATAAAATTCAAAAAACATTTTTCTTATTTATCCTTTTTTTTCCAGATATCTTCTCCCATACACAAAACACGTTAGTACGTCGTTAAAAGCAAAACCTAGGGCCTCGTCGAATGGTCTAAAAAGTGCAATGAGAAATACACGAAGAGATACAAGCCGAATAGAGAACAAGGACACTTCTCCCACCGGACACATATACACAGTTAGTTCATACAAACATGCAAGAGTCGAAATGAATATGCATGCATTTTCATACAAAGTACGTCATATATTAGTCCGCAATTCTTATCTGCTTCTTTTCTGTACAGAATAATGGACAATTGTGATGATCCATATTTGGGGATTACACATAGCGTTCCTCTTTAAATCTGTGCCGGAATGGTAAATAAAAAGAGTTCAGATTTCTTCAGCGTCATCAAGACGATGGTAGTAAAAGTCTGAAAGGAATTGAGGATTCAGGAATTGACTAATAGTTTCACATACAAAAGAATGTGCGTGATCAACCAATTGTAAGATTGTGTCGCGCCCCAAAACCGCAGCTCGTTGATCACTACTTTCTTTTGTTCATTTACATATAATATACTGTATTGCTCAATGTAGAAAATCGCAGGCAAAAAAATATCTATATGCTTATAAAGTTGGGATATTTCTCGCTCCGACATTGGTATTAAAAATATCAATATTTTTTTGTTTAAACTACTCAGTCATGCGATCGATTACATGAATGTTAACTAATGCACGGGTTATTTGAAAAACTAGTGTCAATGAATTACTTATGAATTTAAAAAATATTTTATTAGATGATTAATCTAATTTCATTATTATGCTGAATTCTAATTATGTAGAGTCTGTAATTTCTATACAATTGCGTAGAATTTAAGATGAAAATTAGAAAGCGCGCGCACACGCACACACACACGCACACACACACACACACACACACACACACATATATATATATATATATATATATATATATATATATAATTACCCTTGTCGGTGTGTGTGCAAAAGTCTCTACCGAACTCCTCTCTGAATAATTGGTGTACAGAATTGAAATTTGATTTTTAGGATATTTTGTCCTATAGCACGGTTTCTATTTTGGATTTTAGCCGTTAAAATAGGCGTGACTCGTGACCATTGTGAATTCGACACTACCATGAAACTCCGTCCTTCAGATGAAGTCGGTTAAAGCCGCTTTAGGGTTAGTGCCAAACTTTTCTTTTTAAATAGTAAAACTTGGAAAAAAAACATTGACGTTGGCCGTGTGTAAGTTAATCATGCCCGTTTTATTCTGCGCATGTGCCAATTAAAAGTTATAGGTAAAACAACGTCATTATTTGATGTTTTTGTATACGTAATATTTAGGCCATACACTGACGGAGAAGGCTGGACATCGATGCAGTTTATACTTGCTTCAAGCTGATGTCACGTATGTGATTTTTTTTTTTACTTTTGACACCACTACTATAAATTAAGTGCAGTATAAACCTGGGATACTGTTGCCATAGGATACCGTTTTGTTTTTGAGTTACGAGGTTGAATACAATGTTTTTCCGGACCCTGGTTACGGTATTTGTCCCACGTATAGTGTTATTTATAATGTTATTTGATTATATACATATGTATTCGGTTGGCAATCTTTAGTTCGTTTAATAACGAAATAATACTACTAGTTTTTCATTGCATCTTTAACTTCTTCTAATTCTTACACTCTGAATCACATTTTAAAATTTAAAACTCTTGCTCAAGCGGCGTTAAAGAAACGGTACATAAACGAAACACATTTTTTACTGCATACTTCTAAAAGTCATGATAGGTTTCATTAGGGACCAATTTCACTATAAGTTAGCATGACAGAAATATCAGCCAGAAATTTCAAAAAATCATAAATTTTTCCCATTTTTTTTATTGATATGCTTCCCCTTTCGATTCTTCTCCACATTAATTAGCTATAAAATATGTGACGGTATCACTGTTCTGTGTCTGTTAAAATCGGTTTGGAACAGGCTTTTATGTTTACTACAACTACTTAGAATTGTTATTTTATTTTCATTTTGCTAGCCTTCGTACAAGGCAGTGGTCGTTGTTAAAACGATAACAATCGCGTGGGGAAAAAGAAAGTTCGAAACACGTAAATAAAGTATATGATACAAATACAAAATATTTGGGACAATCCATTATCTCTTGACTCAGAAAGGGGCCTAACACTTAAAAGTAGGGACTTATTTTTTGGGTGATATCAAGTGTACGTCAATAATGGTCAATAACAAAAAACTATTAAACAAAAAGACGGACGCTTTTATTTGAAGTGAGGAATGGTGGTAGCGTGTTGAATAATGGGAGGTAAAACCATCCCCCGAAATAAGCATAAAACAAATTACACGTTGACGAGTTGGGGCGGAAAGAGACTTATAGTGGTGACGCCTACACGCGTAAAAACAGGAGATAAATCTTTTCCCTCGATCCTATATCTCCTGCGTGTTATATATTCGCATTCTCCTAGATCATTGTCTTCCTTTGCTATATCTCCATTTTCTTCTGTATCTTCTTTGTATTTTATATTTTCTTTTTCTCCTATATCTTTTTTTTCATTTTATAACTTATTTTAATTTTTTATCTACTTTTTTATTCTACATCTTATTTTATTATATATCTTTATTTTATATTTTTCTTTGTCTTCTATATATAATTTTCTTTCTTATCTTCTAATCATATATCTACTTATTATTCAATATCTATGTCTGCTATTCGTATATTTTTTATATCTTTTTTCTCCTATATCTTCTGTTTCCTCTTTTTTGTTTTCTTTTAGTTCTTCTATATATCTTTATTTCGATATCTATTCAATCCTCTTATTCTATATCTTCTTCATCTTTCTCTCTTATATTCTTATATTTTCGCCCGCTATTTTTTTTCTATTATATCTTCTTTTTTCTATTATTTTCTATTTTATTCCGTATATTTTTGTCTTCTGTATTATATTGTTCTATATGGGCTTCTTTATTATATCGTTTCTATATCTTCTGTTCCTGTATCTTCTTTATTATATCGTTTCTATATCTTTCTTTTCCTTATCTTCTTTATTATATCGTTTCTATATCGTTCTTTTCCTGCATCTTCTTTATTATATCGTGTCTATATCTTTCTATTTTTGTATCTTCTATTGTCTACAACTTCTTTTTCCCATATCTTTTTCTATATATTTTTACCTATATCTTCTTGTTTTATATTATTTGCCGATAGGTTCTTTTTATATATATTAACCTGTATATTCTTTTTATATACTTTTCCTACATAGTATTTGATTATATCTGTTTTTCTATCTTCTTTTTCTATACGTTATTTTTCTGTATCTTCTTGGAATATATCTTTTTCTTTATTTTCTTTTATATCTTCTTCATCTATATTTTTTCATCTATATCTTTTTCATCTATATCTTATTAATCTCTTTCTTCTTTATCCATATCTTCTTTGTCTATAATTTCTTCATCTATAACTTCTTCATCTATAATTCCTTCATTTATAACTTCATCTATATCTTCTTTTACTCATAACTTCTTCATCTATATCTTCTTTTACTCATAATTTCTTCATCTATATCGTATTCATCTATATCCTCTTAATATATATCTTCCTCATCTATATCGCATTCATATATAAACTTTTTTCTTCGGGTTCGTCTTCATTGTCTTTCGCTAACGCCTACGCCTTTCACTTCAAAACATTCCAAGTAAATATTCCTTTTAATCGATTGCCCCTTACCACAAAGAAAAAGTGGGCGACATTTTCCTATTTTTCATTTTGCTTTTTAGATAAATTTCTCGCTTAATCCGCATTAAATAACGAATAATAACGCTCTCTTTCCGGTTGCAAAATGCTTTCAGTTAAAATGACGAAGAACATGTACCACCCTGCTTCTTCGAGAGTAAGTGTATGACTGTTATGATTGAATCTTTATGATAGAACGGATACTACAGTCGAGTAGAATGAGGTGGTAAGTCCTCTCAAGCTTTTCTCATGGCTACGGAGCATAAGTGTTAGAATATCACTCAATAGATACTACACTGTTTTCGAAAACAGGTTTCCATGAAAGAATTTCACAATGATAGCTAAACATATTTTGCCTTACACCACTAACCACCTATAGTGGGAGATGATATCAGGACCTCTTAAGAAAAATAATATACCCCTATGCCCCAAAATATAGTTGTGGTGATATGATAACTGAAATGATACTGCTTATTAGTCATTAATCTTATTAAAAATAAGCAGAGTATTTTGGAGTATATTTTCTTTGTCGTATTTATCAGATGTTAAAAGTGTTTAAACCGAGTGCTCATCGGCTGTGATCTTTTGCCAGGCTGCATAACATACTTGCTCGTTTGATGTTAGCCGATAGAAGAGATTTCGATCGATTTGTAAAAAAAAAAAAACAAACAAAAAAAAACGACTCACTGAGCGATTTAATTTTAAAATTATTGCAAAGCAACGTAAGCTCTAATACAGGGTGACCCCAAAAAACAGAGGACATTCAATTTTTTTTTTTTTTGCTGAGCATTTTACAGTCAACGGAGAAAAAAAGGCCAAAAATCCTAGTGTTTTGATGTGATGTTTTGAATATAATAAACTAGTTATGTCCAAAGTTTCATTTCATTCGGACAAAACACGAAGAAACGTGGCCTAATTAGAGTATGAGCCGGTTTTTTTTGGTCACCCTGTATAATTTGTAATGTTGAATTTGATATACATGATAGAGTAACCGCATATAAGAATTTTTCGCTTCATTAAATATAGGATACGTCTATTGCGATTAAATGTGTTTACATTTAAATATCTTTATCTCTTAGTTAAATACATTTTCGTTCGATTATTTTAATTAGTTTTACAGCATACTGCCATGATTTCTCTCAGTATATAGAAATTTTAGATGTCATTTATGCCAAATAAGTTTATTTTGTAAAGTTATACTTTGTTCTAAATATATTTAAAGAGATATAGGTTACTTTGTCTTCTGAGCTTAAATTCTTTTAAGTAACAACTAGAATAAATGTGACACATCGTGTCATTCATTCGGATCAGATGAAATTGAGTGAATCACGAACAAGTAAGTTTGTAAAACCAGCTAAATATATAAAACATAAAAATATGAAATAAAGTCATTTATCTTTGCTATAGTGTGTCTCCATTTCCATTTTTGTTTTAGTTATTCATATGTAAATATGTATGTATATGTAAGTATAGATATTATGTATATTTAAGTATAAATATGTATGAGGATGTATAAATATGCATGCATATGTATATATATATGTGTGTGTGCACGCCCATGTATTATTGATATGCATGATTATGCATGTACATATATGTATGCACATCGATAAATATATGTGTATGTGCATCGATTAATATATATATATGTATATATATTTTTTTTACACAGTGATCACTACTTATCAAGGCCCGGAAGCCACTCAGTGATAAGGGTTATTGCAAGTACATTACGTTAGTGTGGAGATTTGATGAAGTGTTTAATTAAGGGGGCGGTTCATTAGGAATTTGTTAACATTGGACTTGAAGACATCCAAGTTGTAGTCCGGAGGGAAGCAGGCATACGGAACAGAGTTCCACAGGCGTGCAGTTATGGACATTATACACACATACACACACACAAACACACACACACACACACACAAGAGGGTGAGAGAGAATAATGGGAAGAGTATTCCGACGAAATTGAGAAATAAAAAACAACAAACAGAGTTTATAAACGTCTCGTCTTTATTTCGAAACTTCCTCTGGGTGAATGAAATTAAGAAGAAAAACACGAATACGAATGAGAAAATTTTCAAATATTTGTATTGGGTTTTTTGTTTTCTTGATTTCTTTCACCCAGAAGAAGTTTAAAACTAAAGACGTTGATGAACACATAACTCGAAAATCCATGTGTAGATATGTATATATGAATATGTGTGCATATTATATACATGTGCGTGCGTGTGTGTTACCACACATGCGAGGTATAAACAAAGAAAAAGGCAACTTTACCAGTAGTTAGTGCCCCTAATGTTGGTGAGAAGTCTGGTATTTCATTATTTTTATGTACAATATTAAAAGCAACTGAAATCATAGGAAGGTATCTATGATTCCAGCAATTATAGGAGCAACTGGACTAATCATAACGAAGTTCACATAATACCTGTTAGATATACTCATTGAACCAAGTGCAAAAGAAGCTTAAATAAATCGCACTTAGAGATCTTTGACTTAGAATATGTGATGGGGGGGCAGAGTCGTCAGACAGCAGCTGCTAATGTTTGCATGGTACAAAAAGCATAATTGATGATGGAGGGTCATCATTAGTGTGGAGATGGATGGTTATTCCAACAGATGATCTACACTGTAAGACGGACCTTGAGCTTTCTACAAGAAAATGGGGCCCATCTCTTTGGACATGCTGCATGCTCACCGGACTTAATCCCAATTGAAAGTGTTTAGGGATAGATGACAAGAGAGGTTTATCAAAATGGCAAACACTAGTCAACAAATAATGAACTTCGTGAAGCCATCTTCAGAAACTGGAGCAGGATCCACCACACTTTTACGGAAACCTTTATTTCTAGCATACCCTAAAAAATTTTTTAATCAAAATCAGTGAAGGTAGAACTCCTTATTAAGCTTGATTGTTGAATGTTTCCATGCACTTTTCCTGGACTTGTGTACAGTAGAATAGAATGTTTGTCTCTGGTCTTATCATTTTCGTCATGTACTTCTATCTACATTGTTAATCTTCTATCCTTCGCCTCTATATGAAACAACTGATCAATTGACTGGCTCTCTTGATCTCTTGCTAACTGACTAAAATCCGAACGCATAATATGGAGAAATCTCCTTTGTCTATGACGTCAAAAGTGTGGTTTTCAAACGTGAGCAATTTCACGTGGCTTTACATATGTTTGTCGAAACACACTTTTGACAAACAAAAGAATGCTCAATGAACAATATAATTTAATTTGCATTATTAATTCTTTTAGTGACATATTTAATATTCAGATTTCTAAACGAATTAACAATAGACCTAATTTCATACATTCCATTTCTTAAATTTGCCTACAGGGTTCAATGTGTACCTCTGTGTATATATGTAGGTATATGTATGTACATATATATAATGTATGTATATATGTGTGCATTTATATATATGTATGTAAATGTGTGGACATACGTATATATATATATGCATATATATCGACATATGTATATTTATATGTATATATGTGGTCATGTGTGTATATATATATGCGTATATGTGTCAGGTCATGGCATGTGCTACTGGTACCATGTAACCCAGTACTACCTGCCTCATGGTCGGGTCACCGGCGACTAAACTGGTTCCCCCACCAGACTTGTTTGGTGAGAAGGGCGGCTAGTCTCCCTGAAAAATTAAAAACAAGACCTTCCAAAGGGCGAATGAACACCTTTTCTGGGTCAACGGCCAAATAGCACCGTGTATATTTGTGTGTGCGTATATGTGTATTGGGGTAGACAGAGCTCCCGTAAGCCGTGGTGAAGGCAACCTTTCTAGGAGAAGCAAATCTCTGATTTAAAAAACCCATAAAGCGGAATATCAGTACCCGCATTAAGCTGGTCTGCAGTTTAATTTGTTGCTGGCTATCTAGCTCTTGCTTGTTGCTGGATCTCAACATTTTGAACCGAGAGAGAGAGAGACTTAGCTGTCGTACAAAGCTAAGACTCTGTAAGATAATATTTGTATAGATACTCCCTCAGACATTTGGGCTCATGGATTTTAAATGGCTGAGGGAGTTGCACTCGGCTGACAAGACGTTGCAATCATCATATATGCACATATATAATCATATATATGTGTGCACATATATATGTATGTTTATATATATATATATGTACATAAGTGTGTATATGTATATATGTGTACATATGTATATACAGGGTGGACCATAAGTCGCGCACCAAAGGATTTGAAATAATTCTAATAGAAATAAACGTTATTTATTAAATCCAAACTTAACCAATAAAGTGAAAAACAATCATAAAAGAAGATGCATCTTATACCCAAAGAAAAGAAATATGCTTTGCACCGCAGAGTTTACAGTTTCATATCAATTAATTCTTTGGTGCGTGACTTATGGGCCACCCTTTATATATATGTACATACATGTGTACATATGTATATATTTGTAGGTATATATATATGTACAGGTGTATATATATATATATGTATGTATGTATGTATATGTATATACGTAGACATATATATATATATATATATATTAATATATATATATGCATATATGTTTACATATGTATATATATATATCTATATATATTAGGGACTCTTATAGGCATAATTCAAAGTTGAGAATATTGATTTCGAAATTGATTAGAAATCAAAATATCATTTATTCTCTAAAGGTATAATTCAATTAGGAGTGTTGGGTAAGTCGAAACTATTTATACTATGGTATCTAAAAGCCATATGCTTGTCATCAGAAGAAGAGAGAGTATGCTTGGTAACATAATATGGCTGCGTTTTTATTGATGTTGTTTAGGGGAACTAAGTTGATCTCTGTTATATAGGTTGAGTATAGCTTTTATGAGAGTATAAATGTTTTTTTTTAAGTTGACCCACTTAACCTATACACTATAATGGATGTTTACCCTTACTGAATAAATAAATTTCATATATCAGTATATATATATATATATATATATGTGTGTACACACACACACACACAAACACATATATATATATATATATATATATATATATATATATATATATATATATACAGTAGTGTCCACAACATAGGGACAAAATTTTAAAACCTAATATTTATTAGAAATAACAACTGAGAAAAGATGACATTTTTACAACTGGTAGTCGTTATTATCCATAATAACATACTAAAATTTGAATCATATGCAAAGGATATAATCAAAATAAAACGCTCTATATAAGGGGCAAAATAGAGAAAAACTATGTAAACAGTATTCTAAATTAAAATGTTTTTATTGTCGCTGAACAATAATCTTACTTTGTCATTTGTAAACGATGCATCAGCCGGCACCATAGCGAACCGCTAAAAACCTGATTACTCTGTGAGACAAGCTATTTTTAAAGATTCACAACGAAAAGCACACAATTAATGTGATTTCAGAGAAAGTGGAACATCCCCAGGGTGTTGCAGGCTGGGTTGTTAAATCCTACAATGATACTGGCAAAATAATTAATGCTTTAAAACCAGTAGACCCCGCAAAACTTCAGCAAGAGATGTAATAATGCAGCGTATGTTATTAAAGGACCTTTTAAAATATTGCACAGAAATTAAAATTATTATGAATAGTACCTCATGTGTTTTATGTGTTAAGGAAGACTGTTTGTAGACGACTGCAAGAAATAGAGCTGTTTAATCGAACGCCATGGATGAAACCACTTGCTAGTTCGAGGAATAAGAAGAGATTAGAATTTGCAAACAGGTATGTAATGTGGACATATGAACATTGGGCAAACGTATTTTTCAGTGATGAAAGCAAGTTTAATTTATTTGGAAATGATGGAAAAAAACAATGTAAAGAGATGTATTGGTGAAAGATTAAGTGCAAAGTATACTACGAAAACTGTCAAGTTTGGGGGCAGAAGTGTCCTGGTATGTTGAATGTTTTCTAGCTAAGGTACAACGCCCCTGGCCCGATTACAAACGCGTGTACACGTTCAGATCTATAAAAACATTGTTCAAGATCATTTTGTGCCAATCATACAGAATTCAGGTTTTGATAGGGCTACATTTATGCAAGATAATGCCCCATGTCACAAGACATGGGTGGTAATGAGTTACCTTAGCGAGCAAGATTTCGACATTTTGGATTGGCCACCGCAAAGTCCTGACTTAAAGCCAATGGAAAAAAAATTTGGAAGACCTTAGGACTGAAAGTTATAGAAAGAAATCCCACTAACACGGAGGATTTGAGAGTGAAGCTTCAAGAAGAATGGTCTAAAATTAGTCTCGAGAATTGTGCAGCTGCAATTGAGAGCAAAGGCTCATTTACTAAATATTGATTGTAAATGTATGTTTTGTGTTCCTTGGCTGTTTTTTTCTACATTTTTGTCCCTTACTTTTGGACGTTCCTATTTTAAGAATGAATAAATCATTGTTATAATTTTTTTCTATCCTTTACAAATGATTCAAATTTTAGTATTATTATGGATGATAACGATTCCATGTGTCGAAATTTCAGCTTTTCACATTACTACGTGCACGCACACATATATATATACACATATATTTATATATAATATAATATATATATATATATATATATATATATATATATATTATAACAAGTGTTTTCATTATGAGTAATTTTAGATATTCTGTTTTTTTTAATTCTTGTCATTTGACAAAAAACTATTATAACTACAAACGCTAAGATTCTACTGAAGTGACAAAATACAAAATACGTGAAATAAACATACACTCTGAGAAATATTAGATAATACACAAAATATTAAAAGCTAATAAATGTTTGTTGCTTCATATATATATATACATATATATATATATATATATACATACATATATATATATAGTGTGGGGGGTGTTTGTGCGTGTGTATATAGTTCAAGCGGGACGTTTTGACATATTTCCTCGTAAGTTGTATAAAAAATGTTTTCGTAAGTTTTTTAATGTTCATAACTGATCAATAAGTGACTAAAATGCAACAAAGATATAATTCTGCAGACTTGTTTGTGGCAATGGAAACAATATCTTCATAGCTTCTATTATAAAGATAATACATGACCAACTAAGAAAACGTACTGGTTGCAACTTGGAGAAGTATTATATTACATTATATTAGCTATGGGACACATTAAAAGGGCATTTATTGAGTTTTGATGTTTTATAAGTTCATATATAAAAAAATATTATAAAAACTTTGTGCATTCAATTTTTTTTAATTCACCACGTAACGTTTCAATAACTGTTTAAAACATATATATGTGTGTGTGAGTGTGTGTGTGTGTTAGTGTGTGAGAGAGTATGCATATCTAGAGAGATATACGTATGTATATAGATATAGAGAGAAATAAGTCCATTTTTAATTCCGACATTATTAACAACTTCTTGACCATGAACTACGAAGTACATCCAAATCATGTGTACAATTTGACATAATATCCAGCATGATACTAGAAGAGCAATCCGCGCGCTTTTCCGCTTCTCCGTTGACTTCTGCACTAATTACTAACAATGTCTCGGAAGAAATTTTGAAACGAAAATAACTGGAAGATAAATGTTTATCGGAAGAGTCTCTCTAATCCAAGAATAACGACGTTTCTCTCCGGTTTTATCCAAACACTAGACTTTGCTAATAAAAGGAGGAACAAGAAAGTCTGCGATGGAAGGCTTGAGACATACAATTTGCATCGGTAGAAATCGAAAATCACATACGACGAAGTGGTTCGTTATTTTTATTGAATTTGACCAGATCAGTGACCAAGAAGAAATAATAAATACAAAATAAGCGAGAAAAAAGTCCCCGCCTTCTAGGATCAAAGTATCGTATCTGTTCGATCTCAGATTCTCATCTAGCAAGGTATAACCTCTACTTTGCTATGATATTAATTTCAGTGCCCTGAAAATAAAGTCCTCACTTGTTAAGAAACACCGTATGGACGATCTTAATTGTTTTGCTTTTATCAATAAATATTAAAAAAATATATTTCTTCCTAAAAATCATTAACGCGAAAAAAAAAACAACGGATATACGTGAACATATTATAGAGAAGGACAATGTTTCTAGCTCAGTCAAAAGTTTTTCACTGGTTTGAAATCTTTTTGTCCACGTTGGAAAACAAAATATCTATTTCCATGATTTGCATAGTGTTTGAAATAAATTGTAGCAATAGATACACGATTTTTTCATAACCTTGGGTACAAATTTTAAGTTAAATACTAAAATATTTCAAGGAAATAAAATAAAAATTAATTAAGAATTAAACACTAAATACGTACGAATAAAATGAGAATTAAATACGAATTGAATACTGAATTTACTTGGAACAGGAAACGTTATTCTAAAATGTGTCTATTTAACCGACACTAACCAACATATCAGTTAGTGTGAAATGATTTATAGACAATACATTACGATTATGTAATCCCTAGAACCATCTACCTTGAAAATGCAGCTGTGAAACCTGACAGAGTTATATGGAATAAGTCAGAGAGAGTTGCAACCTTGGTTGAAAGTGAGTGTTCCTGATGATGGAGGTGTGAACGGAGCTGAAAGGGAGAAACAGAAGAAATACCAAGGTCTTATGTATGATATAAAAACGAACTAGAATCTTAGAGAGATACCAATCATACCAGTTATTATATGTTCCAGAGGACTTATGAAAAAGGACCTAGAGTCCTACCTAACTAATATTCCTGGTGAACCAAGTGCAAAAGATATCCAGACAATTGGACTTAAGGGAACAACGAGGATACTAAAAAGAACTCCCGGTGTGTTTCAATAAAAAGCAGGGCAATGTTGGCAGCTGGTTTGGCTGCCCCATATCCACTGTAACAATCTTCAAAGGAAGAACATAAAATTATATATATATATATATATATATATATATATATATATATATATATATATATATATATATATATAATATCTGCATATACGCGGCGTTGCCAGTTCGAAATATCCGTCATATATCTATCATCGTTAACATATATTGCCAATATATATATATATATATATATATATATATATATATATATATATATATATATATATATATATATATATATATACTAGAAGGGATACTTGCCGTTGCCCGGGATTGAATGATGATCAACGAATATTTAACACTCTTATATTTTTATTGTTGTCGAAATCCGTGAAATCGTCCCGGAGGAATCTTCACATGCCTCCATGCAGTAACTTAATCCAAATATATTATTCTACACTGCACTTTAAAGAACCTACTGTTTCTTTTATAAAATTCGTATATATAAACTTCTTCTTAGTTAAAGAAAAAGAAATTAAGACATTTATGTGCAGGGTTGGAATTTACAGATCACGTCATGTAAAAAAAAACGTAAATTATCAAGTCTTATAAAATTCTTTGCAGTTAATGAAAAAAAAAATTCGTGCGGAGTTTGAACCTACAGACCACGTCATGCAAAATAAAAACTTACTATCGACTTACCTACAACAGAATTTTCACGTCCCGTTGGTCTATCATTGCAGCTTAACAACGGCATCCAAAAATGGCTTTACTGATATTAGATAAATTAAAATAACGGTTTCGATCATCGATTAGTTGTAAGTATCAGGGGTATTCTGAGACAAAACGTAACTACAATCACTCGCAGACATACACTAAATCTCTGTAAATTTTTAAGGAAATCTGTTCAGCCGTTTCGGAGTCTATAAGGAACGAAAAACCCACCGGCAAACTTGCATTTATATAATTGTAGAAGATGCACATATATAAATATATAACGTTTCCCTTCTTAGTCTGACGAGGTGAGCCTCTTTAAATTAGGACTCCACTGAAACATTCATGCACATAATATTTGTATATTAAACAGACTATATACACACACATACACATATATATATATATATATATATATATGTGTGTGTGTGTGTGTGTGTGTGTGTGTGATACATTTGCTGATGAATGCTAGCACGTCGTCTATAATGCTACTGGACGCGTCCGGCATTTCTGGTCTTTTTACATTTTCACATCCTTGCTTGTTCATACATGACTGTAACTATTGCAACATCGTCCACACTCGTACTGTGCATCCTACTTCACTTCCCTGCCCCCATCCTTTCTTCACTTACAAAATTATTGAACACTCTGGCAAGATAAAATACTAAAGGTACTTTGCGATCTTCATCAACTTCATTTTGTGTTGGAATCTTCCTCCCTGTATTTTTTTATAATTATGAGTTTAATCATCGCTAATTCGATTAATGTACTCATTGCTATTGCATACTTTTATCTGGTTATAAGCTTTTTATTTAGTTCCACGCTCGTAACATTCTTTTTTGTAAAAATTAAATTTCTGAAGCTCTTTTCTCGCGTATTTTTGTCTGCTCCCATTTCCTTTGTAAAAGTAACTTTGGAATCTTAATCTAAAGGCTATGGTGAGTGAGATATTATATTTACATTATATCTAAGATGGTTGCTAATTGATTCCGTGTAATGTAATACAATTTTAAGCATTATAATATACTACCACATGAATGCTATAACTGTTTATTGTGATAAGCTGTTCCGTGTCCAACTGAATCGAAATAGCGTTTGTAAGTGTATCTATGGCTGTTTCCTAGTTTTAATCGTAAAACAACACAGAAATATTATATTATATTGTAAATGAAATAAAACCTCCCTATCGATAAACAGCTTTAATATAATGCTGTTCTATAATGTCTCTTTTATATAATAAAATTAATTGTATAGCATAATAGCTGCTACACTATTTTCCTTCTAACTTCTATGTATATATCTACTGAGAAAAAATGAACAATATCTTCAAATTATTTTAATTTAAGTGTCTGAATGGATGTTGATATTTCACAGGCTGACATGTGTTATATGGTCTATGTTTCTACAATAGCCACATTTAAATGATATATTAAAAGTTACAACCTATCTTTGCATAGCTATCTGCATAGTTGGTTTCTTAAGTTCATTTTTGTTTCCGATTCTTTGTGTGCGGAATTCGGCATTAAATAAAGCAAGAGGTAACTAAATTTATTGGTGAAAGTAATCTTATAAACAATCATTTCATGAAACATCTGTACTTAATTAGCACAGAGAAAGCAGTCAACAAAGGTGAATGTATTTAATTGCCTTTCTGCTTCCTCACGTGGATCGGTGTTGTATTCTGAAATTAGGGTTCGCGGCTAAAAGTAATTAATGAAGTCTTATAATTCCCACATCATTGGAACCACAAACTCGGATCAGCATATTGCCTCTTGACCTTTTTATTGAAAGAGTTTAGCCTGCATACACATACAAAATTTGCTAAAGATCAAAGCATGGGATGCGTGTGAGTATTTGATATATACATGGCCAATGGTTAAGTATTCGATACTTCTCAAATGTGCTTTATCACTAGCTACTTCTGGGTATGATTGCATAGGAATCACACTAAATTGCGAAAATTTCTCTTTGATAAGTCTTTCATTCTCTCTGACACAAATCCCAATGCCTATGTCAATTTTATGCAATTGCAACACGCATTTTTAAAAATTATTTCTTAGTCTATATTACCTCTTTCTCTAAATATAATTACATATGTGCACATATCTATGCGTGTATATATATATATATATGTTTGTATATATATATGTTTGTGTATATATATATATTTATATATACATTAAGATTTTTAAAACATATTATTGCGTTCACGTCAACAAAAAGAAATAAACAGAAAATATAAACATATACGCCTAAAGTATTAATGTTTTTACACAAACTAATGTACATATTTTAAATATGTGAATACGTTGATATCGATACGAGTAGGGCTCGTGTATTGGCGTTGCCCAATAAAAGAATACCCCTAACCTGTGTAAAAGAAATTTCTTTTTTTAAGTTATTAGTGGGATCCACTAACGGCCCAGTAAAATAGCGGACACTGGTACCCGTGGCCAAAATGACTCTACCGCACAGAAGTAAGAAAGTAAGTATCTATAAATCCATTATTAACACGAGGATTTGAGTATGTGATGTGATTATTCTGTGTTTTCACATAATTAGTCAAATAAAAGTAAGATAGAGTGGCCTATTAGATATACATCTATATTTACATATAAATCTATATTTGCATATAAGTATATATTTACATGTATATATATATATATAAACATAACAATTTAGTGAATTTTATGATGTGAAATAGTTACATTTCAAATCTAGATTTTTTATTTTATGCGAGATGAAGAATACATTTCAATAACTATATCTACTAAATCTATAGGTTTTCAATGTCTACCCATCTCCTCAGGAGAAAATTTTAGCAAATATTACAATAGTTTATACATAATTTGTTAAATACTATAGACATAGAAAATCATAAGTAAAGTCTTTTTAAGTTTTAAAATCATAGAGCAATGGAAATTATATATTGGTTCAAAATGAAAGGGATATTGAAATTCATATCGAAATTGTAGGGTAAATTCCGACGTGAAAATCTTTGGTAGCATATCAGGTGTTGTTTTTAATTTTCTATGGCACGAGGTAACAATCCGTACTAGGTATAATTCCTTGATTTCTCATTTGTTTATATACTTATTGAAATGTTTCCTTTGTCTTGCATATAAAACATACTAAATTTAGAATTTTACCACTTTACCTCATAAAATTGACTAAATGGCAAGCTTTAGATAATTATATATATATATACATGTATATATATAGTTATATGTAAATATAGATTTCTAGGTAATTATGCAGGTATATATATACTTGTATATGTATATGTGTATATATATGTATATATACATGTGTATAGTTATATGTGTATATGTATAAATATATATATATGTGTATATGTATATATACGTGTACATTATAGATACATTTTATGTATATATACTTAAATAAGTATATATACGCATCTATGTAAATATATGTATATATACGTATATATTTAAATATATGTGCATGTATAAATACGTGTGTGCATGTATACATATATGTATATATGTAGGTATATGTATCTAGATATCTATATATATAAATATATAGATGCATATGCATGTGTACATCAATATATATATATATATGTCTATATATATTTATATATGTATATATTTGTACATATATATATGCATGTGTACATATATGTACGTGTGTACATATATGTATATTTATGTTTATTGAGGTATATATGCATAGATAGATAGATAGATAGATAGGTGTATAGATATGCATATCTATATAGTTGTTTATTGTTGATATTTCTGACATGTTAATATCCTTAAATCCGCGAGTTAAAAAAATAACAATCGCATAGTTGCTTATTTATAACAATGTCAGAACGCCTGTATGTATATTTATATATATATATATATATATATATATATATATATATATATATACACACATCAATAGCTCACCACTTAAATGATACTTTAATTTTCGCAGATTTTGTATTTCTTATAAAAACCCAGTCTCTATTGATTATTATATTGTACCCAATATATAAAAAACTAGTCCTGGACAAGACGTTAAACTGTATCCATTTTTATTTGTATTAACACTTTAACCTACTAATACTTTTGTTTAGGAAAAAATCGGGTCGTCTTCTATTTCTTTTGGGATATCTCTCGACTTTATCATCGTCATCATCATCATCATGGACACTCGTCTCTTTTCATTGTTTTCGTTTGTTCTAATTATTTGAGGTAATATAATTCCATCCTCTTCATATGACGGGTTTTCGTCTTTACAATTAAACGTGTCTGTGAATTTTACACACCGGATTCTTTTTATTTTATTTTTTTCGGGAAAACATATTAAATTGGCTGGACTGTTTTTATCGTATCTAAGAAATATACCTCTGTCAGCTTTAATATTCAATTTACTCTTTTTCTCTATATATGCGAAGCAAGTTGAACCAAATATATGCATTCTGCTTATTTTTTTTACCGCAAAAATCTATATGGAGTTTTAGATAGTGTTTTGTTAAAACACCTGTTGCGTATATAGGCTGCCGCCATAAGTCCATACGTCCAGAGGTTTTTTTTTAGGGAGTTTTGATTCAATGAGTAGGCATCTTGCCATTTCAAAAAGTGTCCGCCACACACGTTCAGCAGTCCCGTTTTGGTGTGGCGATCTAGGAGCTGATGTTTCATGCCTGATTATGATGGTTAATTAGTAAAAGTTCAAAATCTTTATTGGTAAATTCCGTACCGTTGTCAAAGCGAATACACTTTACTCCACCGTAGGGGGCCATGTCGGCCAGATATTTCTTAGTTGCTAGCAGGGTATCAGATTTGTTCTTTAAAAAGTAAACCACTATTAAACCTGAATGGTCATCTACGAAATTCAACACATATCTATAATGTTCTCTGGCCATCGGTTCTACAGGACCGTTTAAGTCACAATGCACCATTGATATAATTTTTTTCTGGTATCTTGTTTTGATAGTTTGTCATTTTCCCTTGCGTACAGACGTCGCAGTTGAAGGTTTTTGATTTTTGTATTTGCATTCCATCAACTACAGTCGGCAACTCTTTGATATCAGGAATATTGCAGTGTCTAAGAATTTTATGCCATGTCTGTAGATCATGGCAAGCGGTATTTGATAAGACTACGCTATTTAAATAATATAGTCTTCCATTTTCTTTAATGTCGAATACAGTTCCATTCGGGTATACCAGTTTTGATTTATTGGCGCTAAAGTTTATATTTGCACCTTGTTTTGTGGCAGCTTGTACAGAAAATATATTTTGTTTAAATTTTGGGATTAGAAGAGCGTGTTCTACTGTATTATTCTTTAGCGAGATTTTCGCATTGCCTCTTTTCAAAACGATATCATTGACTCGACTCCCGTCAGCTAGTTCTACAAAATGATTATGTGGCTTAAAGTTGGGATCAAAATTGATAAAATCAGATTCCTTTGTAATCACATGAGCCGTGGCCCCACAATCGACAAGAAAATTATTGTTTGTTGAAGCATCAAATGTACACAAAAATAAAAATGTATGTTCGCTAACAGAGCCCTCTGCATTTTTAATGTAGTCGCCATTTTGAGTCCTGTATCTACATTGGAAACTCTTGTGATTAGATCAGTTCAGTGTATACAGAAATAATTTTGGGTTTTCCTTTCGTTAAATAATGCTCTCTCAATATGTTTAATGCTTTGCAGCCGTCGTCCAGAGCTTCTCTCATTACCAGTGATAGACTTCAGTCATCTAAACACTGTATTAATTCCGCAAAGACAATTGCGTTCTTTTTAATGAAGTCGGGGTCGTTTCTGTTCCCAGGTTGTGTTTGTAGTACTTTGTGTAGCTTTTGGATTCGTAGATATCCCAGAAAGTTAACTTGCCACAATTCGAATTTGATTTGGATCCATCGAAATAAAGACGCACGCTGGGCCAATAACCTCTAGAAGTGTAAGGCATTTTGAGTTTCAGAAAAGTGTCAGATGGTTCGCTGTTACACACAAGTCCTAGGAGGTGACTTGTTTGTAGTAGACAGTCCCACAGAACAAAATATTCTTACCGTGTCGAAACCCGGGAAAGAACATGTGAAATTGCTCCAGAAAAGGTTTAATATTTATGAAGCAATTCTGGTTTCTGCTTGGTTGGTAGCAGAACGTGGATTAATTTGATTCGTCAGTTCTTAGCAGCATCGTTTATAAATAGAATCTTCCGACTGTGTGGGATCATACTCCATTACTCTTAAAATATTGCAACAATATATGTATATATATATATATATATATATCCATTTAGTGTAATTTTAACAACTCTTGTTGACATTTTCTTAAATAATAACCTGTACATTTCAGTTGGCCTTTTATTTTGCCTTATATATTTTTCGCGCCTTTTAACATCTTTTTTGCCTGGATCATTTTGACATTTGCTTTTCTATTTTATATTTAATTCAATCGCCATTTAGTTTTTTCCTCTTCTTCTTCCCTGATCTTTCTTATTTACATTATGTCTCGGCAGCCACGTGAAAAGCATTTGTTATTTTTCTTTTATTAATATTATTGGAATTTTTCCTCTTTTCCTTGTATATATTTGTGAATTATTCCATGGATTTCGTCGTTTTGGATTATTTTGGACACTCTTCCAATTTCGTAATTTCCTTGGATTTTACTTGTGCGAATGGAAATTCAATTAACTTTCTTGGAGTTATATTTTTGGATTTTACCGTCAGTAGATTATTTACCTTTCACCAGATTATCCATCCGCGTGTAATAATCTTTTTCTACGCCATATTCCCTCTGCTACACTTTTGTTTATCAAGTAAGATATTTGACTTACTTGCAGTTTTATCAAATACTTTTGTATGCAAAATCCGATTCCACATTTTGCTGATTCCGACTTTTTGATGAGAAGGAAATTATTTCTTCAACCTCCGCGGATTGAGGACTAACAACATATCAAGTGTGTCCTTTTCAGAAAAAATATGTTTGTTACTCTTTTCCAGAGTGTTTTTAACATGTTTTATTTACTGTTTACACTTATTATAAGCTGTCTCCTATTTGGTTTTATCGAGCTTTTCCATCTGGTTGAGATTACTTTATAAATATGAAATCTTTAATATTTATAATATACTTTACTTTTACCATTATGTATCATTTTGGTAAATTTGATTGTAATTTTTATTTTATTATAAGCTCCCGCTTGGTTGAACTTTTTATTCTCTCCAGATATGTTTGAAAAGGAATAAATTCCTCTGTCTGCCAAAAATATCCTATTCCTTCCCAACAAGAATACATCCATACATTTTTCTAGCTTTGAACACCTTCCTAAAAATATAAGGTGGAAGGCTAATCACCATGACTTACGCATTAAAAATAAACTTAAAGCGCCTATTTCCTCTGAAGATCAACCTCACCATGAAATCTTAACAAATTAACTCCCTATAAACTCTCGTAGAAAACAAAAGAAAATCGAAAGAATTGCTGCCAAATTTTACTGATTAAAAACCACTTCCCATTCCAAATACAACCCTTACCTTGAGGTGTTTGAGAATGCCATGGAAAATTTAGTCAAAAAAATTAAATTTAAGAACCAAAACACCATTATAATCCGGTTATTCGAAAAATGAATAATTTTGCCGAAAAAGTTAAAAAGAATAAACATCGCCCCTGCTGATAAGACAAAAAAATATTATAAACTTGACTATCCTACATATAAAAGACTGTTGTATAAAGAACTTAATAAATCTTATAAAATAGTCCCTTCTAAGACTTTAGATTCCATTAATTCTGAAGCTAAACTTTTACTGACTTCTATGAATATTCATAACTTCACTGAAATAATTTCTCCGGGTACCCCTAGATTCACCCTCAAAGATCATAAACCTAATTTCTATGACAGCCCCTCCATCAGATTGATCTACTCATCTAACTCTGACTTAGGTGCTGTAAGCAAAAATATTTTATATAGAACCATCCCTTCTATTAAAGAAAAAGTAAGTTTCCCTCTTTGGCTATATTCAGATTCCGTAATTAATTGGCTTGTCTCCCTTGAAAATAAACACCTACTTAACTTTATAACTTTTGACATCCAAATGAGTATCAATAATTTCTCTGATCCTTTTAAAATAAAATCTGACTTAACTAATTTAGAAATTAAATTAATTCTCATAGCGAGAAATCCCTTATACAATTTAACAATAAGCTTTGGGCTAGAAAGGACACCCCTGATAACTTTGACATCTTCATGGGTCGTTCTGACTCTGCGTTAGTTATCGATTATGTGGGACTCTTCTTACTGAAAGAACTTAAATACCACTTTAAACATATCCAAGGGGGTCTTTATAGAGACGATGCCCTTTTTACTACAACAGCCAGTCCAAAAGAGTACAACAACACAATTAAAAAAGTACATAACTTCTTTAATAACTTTGGCCTTTCTATAATTATCGAATCAAACAAAAAAAACTTCAAATTTTCTAGATGTTACACTTAATATTAACACCAAAATGCATAGCCCCTATCATAAACCTTACGTTACGTTTTTATACGCCCATAAATCTTCTAACCACCCCAACTCAACTATAAAATCTATCCGTCTCTAGAATTACTACTCTTTCTAATGATAAAAAACTTTTATCCAAAATGCTACTTTCTTCAATAATGCCTTAAGGAACTCAGAAACAAGGAAAGGATTAAATACAACCATTATGCTCCTCCTGCAGACCGCCTTAAATCTGTAATCACACACAATATGACTCATAAGAAACCAGTTCAAATAACAAGATATGCCGCTATCAATAACAATGAATCAGGCTACATATATAACCAAAACCAAAATACTAATCGCAATGTCTCTAACCCACCCAGTCGCATCAGGAGAAAGACAAATATTTGGTTTAATCCTCCATTTAGCGTAGATGTCAAAACTAATATACCTAAGGATTTCTTCAACATTGTACAGAACTCTTTCAAATACCCACACAGATATAGTTCTATTTTCAATAAAAACTCAGTCAAGCTTTCTTATTCAACAATGCCTAATTTAGCAGAAAGCATATTAACATCTACTAACAAAAACTTAAATCAGCCCCCAAAAATCCCTTTCCCAATTAAACCGAAAACTAACTGTAATTGTAAAACACACATCTTTGCCCACTCAATAATGATTGCGTAATAAAGATGTTATAAATTCATGCACAATTACTGAGCTCCCACGCAATCCTCCCATAACAGACACTAATATTTCGTCTTCAAGTTATCCTTCTTCCCATCCTCCATCTGATATAGTTACTAATCCAATATACCACTCGAGCATCCCCTCCATCTACAATCATAAATCTAGCAATAATAATAATAATAATATTAATAATAATAATAATGAGAATAATAATATTTCTCCTAACAGCCATCTTAACACTAACAACACTCGTTATCCCCTTCAAATTACTCCTCATACAATCATTGCCCTACTATTTGTTGAACACTATGAAAAATAGTCAAACTATTTAACTAATACAAATCAGCAAATTAATATTGATATCAGACCTCGAGCTTTTAATAAAGAACATACATATATCGGGGCTACTTCAACATTAATTACGAAAAGAATATCAAACCACATTTCTTTTTTAACAACCATAATTCTATTAATAACCAACTAACTTCTCTAACCACTTTAATTAAAAAAAACTTAAGTCTACTAATACCCTCACTCAAATGGATTATCATAAAAAGTTAAGTCTTATACTCCAGGCTCTAAGTCATGCCGCCTCTGCAGAACCGAAGCTATAACTATAAGTAATTCCCCTCAAAGTAACAATATAATAATTCTAATAACGAACTGATCTCTTTCTGTAAACATAAGTCCAAATTTAATTATGATAATTTTAAAATTACATAGTTATTACCTCAACCTTTCAGATAGCTATATAATTTTTCTTAACATTATCGTTGTTTCTACATATTTCCTAATACTTTATAACTTAATAATCCTTTATTTAATTCTTTATTTCTGCTTTGCTTGGCCGGTTTTTTATCTGCAATTTCTGTTTTTTGTCTTTAAATGTCCTACGCAGATACCGACCATTCTTTCCACTTAAACAAAACTATTTTTTTATTTTATATCTTATTTTTATTTATTATTTTTTTATTTATTGTTTTTTGTTTATTTATTAATTAATTAATTAATTTTGTATTCCATTTAGTGTCTTTTAACAATTCTTGCTGACATTTTCTTAAGTAATAACCTGTACATTTCAGTTGACCTATATTATTTTGCATTATATATTTTTTGCGCCTTTTAACATCTTTTTGCCTGGATCATTTTGACATTTGCTTTTCTATTTTATATTTAATTCAATCGCCATTTAGTTTTTTCCTCTTCTTCTTCCATGATCTTTCTTATTTACATTATGTCTCGGCAGCCACATGAAAAGCATATGTTATTTTTCTTTTATTAATATTATTGGAATTTTTCCTCTTTTCCTTGTACATATTTGTGAATTATTCCATGGATTTCGTCGTTTTGGATTATTTTGGACCATCTTCCAATTACGCGATTTCCTTGAATTTTACTTGTGCAAATGGAAATTCAATTAACTTTCTTGGAGTTATATTTTTGGATTTTACCGTCATTGGATTACTTACCTTTCTCCAGATTATCCATCCACGTGTAATAATATATATATATATATATATATATATATATATATATATATATATATATATATATATATAGTGCAAAACTTTGTTGCCATTCAAAGACTTACATTTTTTCTTTTTTGTAACTTTTGTTTATTTCATCCCGGATTTCTTCATTACAACCGTTTCGGTAATGAGATGGCAATTTTATGATTTTATGTGTCCATAAAATTTCCTGTCCTCACCAACCCGTCAGATGTTGTTTCCATTTAATGTTTCCAACAAAAGGCTGATTTTGTACATTATAAACCTGGTGTTTGGGGAAAAAGAAATTCCGTCCCGTCGTTGCTACATGTCAGCCATCTTGGGTGTCCTTTATATATATATATATATATATATATATATATATATAAAATATATTTTAGTTATCGACATACAGACCTGTTTCGTTGTTTCACAACTCATCAGTGCCGCTAGACTAACACCTCTCCCAAGCCGAGGATCGAACCTAGAACCGTCGTGATGACAGTCGGCAGTCCTACCCCTTGACTACGGAATCGGTGGCCGAAATTAACCTGTCCGAACGATTATTTAAATAAACATCCGTCCGCTACTCGTAGAGGGCTCAAACGTTTGTTTGAATGTTTGTGAAGGATGAACTTGTTTTTCTCTTTAATATGTGTGTACGTTACTCTAAGAAAAAGTTTAACACTTAGTAAGCATTGAACAATAAGGAGGTTCCATAGTTTAGAATATCATTTTATGGGTATATACTTATTTATTTAATGTGTTTAGTATAACCCCATTTCTCTGACGTGCAGCGATTATTCTACGAAGAACAAAGTCGGCGAAAGAAGACGTTATCTGTAAAGAGTTGTTAGACTGAGAGAGTAAATAAATGATTGCATCTTATAATGTGATGATATTATTTGTATTGAAATATTCAGCACAATATTACATTTTGAGTATTTATTACCATGTATGATTTTATCTCATTTAGGCCAGTTCTATACTTAAAATACAATGGGCACCATTTTAACAGAAGTGTTAATTAATCCGTATTTGCTACGTCTTGTTTTTGTTTTATTTTTAAATGAACTACTTTGGCGCTATGCATTTAAATACCAGCTTTATCGAATCATAGTTGTTAAAATATATTCCTCATTTTATAGAAATTCTAGCGTTTTGCTAGTATGAATTTGAAATAAATAAAACGAGTCGAAAGGGAAACAACCAACAACTTTACAAATGTACGCGTGTTGATGAATTATTGGTTTTAATTTTTTCTGTTTCTTATTTTTTGTTTCATATAATTTCATATTTTTTATCTTTTTATTGATCTTTTTAATTTTCATCTAACGAGCAAGTCGTGTGTAAGTTATAATCATCTACTATGTTTTTTGACAGTTGTTTTTTTTAATTTTAAAACCGTTTCGACTATAATCTATTCATTCTCTCAAACAAAGTGTACAGAGCACAGTGGGATTTTCTAAAGTAATTAAGTTAGACTAAGTGTTTATAATATCCTCTTATTTCTATATTGTCGATATACGGAATTAAATAATAGCGATTAAAATAGAATCTTAAACAAAGAAATTGAATTTAGTCCGGAATTATCTTATGCTCCAGAAAAAAATAATTCAATTATATTAAAAAATTGCTCAGTCGCTTACAAATAGAATTAAGAAGATTGATTTAAATCCTTGAGCGAATGATATCCCCATGAGACCGACTTGATTCCAATTTGCACAAATACCAATTGTTCAATCATTTGCAATCGCTAAAATAAATTAATTAATACAATATGTGTCACTTAGCGAATTTTTTTTTCGTGAACCAGAATCAACTTCCTTTTTATCCTGATTAACCTCAGTTTACTGAAGTCTAAATTTATCCCCTGCCGCTGCTCTTATGGGTAGTGTTTAGTCGCAGACATGCGCAGCAGTATGCGATTAGTCTGATTGCAATTGAGTTTCATTTTAATCACGCTAGCCATCGCGATAAGCAGACAGCGTGACTCTGATTAAAGATGCCCCCCCCTCACGACAAGCCAAGTTTGCATTCAATAAATGTGAGCTGACTGGCTAATATATTTCTCTTCAATCTCTGCCATATCCCGACCATCCATTTCCGAAGTACTTCCGGTTTTCACAAATAAATTATGCAGAAATAAGTTGTATTTTCGTTTCCAAATAATTAGAAGCAACGGGATTTTAAAATAACTATAAGTAGGTTTATTTTTGTATGCTTAATAAAAAAAAAATTCACATATTTATTATTTTTCTCTTATGTTGTTTAGCTTTGTAACCTATTATTTTGTAGAAAATCTCTCAGACAACGTGTAAGTAGCTGACAACGAGAGATGAGTATCGCAAAGACAGGAGATCCTATTGACCTTACTCTGGAAAAGATGAAGGCTATAAGTACGAAAAAAGTCAAAACGCTATTTCATAGTATTTTTTTTCACCAGATGTTGCACAAGGCCAGAAGGTGGGTGGAATAGACCAGCGAATATTTGCTGGTGTATCGTGGCCCCTTATAAATTGTTTAAGTAGCCCTAACAGATTTCCCTAGTAAGGGCGTATCAGACAATTAGCTATAAAATATACCTTCCAAAGAACGAAAATGGACCCACTAAAAAGTATGGGCATCCTAAAAATTAGCTGTCCGACAGAAAAATATACGCCACCGCTTTCATAATGTCCCAGTCTGCCGGATTACTTGTCGGGGATCTTAAACTTGAATGACTGGTGTAAGATAAAAGAAAGACATTCCTTTTGCTCCGTGTATTACTAGCTAATTCTTATTCTTTAACAGTCGTTTGTACATCATCTAAACATGCCCATCATCACATTTTCAGATCTTCTATTAGCAGTAATGCTACAAATAGCCTCACCTCAAAAAAGCAAAAGATATATTTATTGCCAACGCGGGAAAATTAGAAGAAGACGACACAATATGTGTTGCGTGTTTTATGAAACGAACCGGGAGAAACCGCGTAAACCGGTGAGAGTTGCAGGACATAAATGGTCAAACTCTAAAGGAAAGGAGACGTTTTTTTGCTCACACTTCATGGTGTGTATGGAACTAAAACCGATGTGAAAGAAAAAAAATAGTTCCTGTGGTGTGATCTATAATTATTTAAACTATAAATAGCATCGCTTTATAAAATGTTTTTGAAAAAAATAATACGCTATGAACGGATGTAGAATGCATTTTTTGTTTATTATAACGGCGAATTATCAAGGAGTTATTAATAAGTTTATAAAAATATTTACTACTATTTTTATACTGGTATTTTTTTTTTTACTTCATAAAACATATCTACTTATAATGGCATTTTGACGTACTTGCGATTCGAAACAAATGTACCAAATATAAAATGAATTTGCATTTTATTTTCAGTGCTTTACATATTTGATATTATAAGATGGACTGCCTTAATTATGTGTAACTTGCCTACTTCTTTTTGTTGCCAATAATCTACCTGTTTCTCTTCGTATACAAACAGTTAAACCCGCAATATAGAATCGGCTGTAAAAACAGGAGAACCCCGAAATACGGTGGTTACAGGACACGGTGTGGAATACAATGTTTTCCTGACACCTCGTTACGGTATTTTCCCAGTCTTACGGTGTTATTTATAATATTGTTTGATTATATACATGTGTATTATATTATACTGTATTTTGTTACTAATTTTTAATGCCATATGCTGGGGTTATCCTGTAGTTTGTAGATGGAAATTCATCCAGGAGAAACTACTAGTAAAATTACTAGAACTTTTTATATAATATACGAATTAGTCAACGTCTGTTTACGTAAGGTTAATTTCTCTCTATAGTCAAAAGCTAGTTCAAATACAGTTTGGCGGCGAGATTAAGTGGTGTTTTAAAGTATGTTTTAATTTATCTACTCAGCCGTAATTTATACTACACTGACTAATTATTAGTCGCTTTATCTAAGCTATCAACGTATCCATTCCACTAACTATATGCTTATTTAATTAGCACAATATTCTGTGTGCATTTACCAAATGCACTATTGTCTTTTTTGTTTGAATAGGTAAAATGTACAGATATGTATGTGAAATAATTCCCACAGAAGAAAGAGCGCTCAGATTTGGCGGTTTAATGCTAGACTGGCATAGCTGCAAAGAACACAAAAAGAAAACAATGAATTGTACTTTTAATGCAAGACACAAATATAAAAATCAGAAAGTACCTAAGTATATAAACAGTTTCATATAAAGGTCAAATAATCACATTTTACCGCGAACGCTTCAGAGAACAAAGTAGACAAAAAAAAATTCGAATCGGCCTCTTTTTTGTCCAAGATTGCAAAGTAATTGCATTCCTATACATGCATCCTCTTAGTTCCGGCTTAGTATTTACATAAACCATCGAAACATGATTAAAGATAGCAAATAAAATACATTTTATTTTCGTCATATAGTGAGTGAGTGATCATTTTACCGTTCGCAGATAGTTGGTATTTAATTACTTTGATTTAATAAAAGAAAATTGTAAAAAAATAATATGATGAACTATCCAACTAATATTCCCAGTAAACCTCATCTACGTATGCTTATAGGTATTAATTTAGTTTTAATAGCACATTCAGTTTTATATATATATATTTTTTGGTATTTATTAAGAGTAGATTTATTTAAAAACAGAAAGTATGCAGCATTAACTAAGACAATTTCTTTTAGATAGCTAAGTTTAAATTCATTAATATTTAGCCTTTTTTCAATTGCACAAATTTATCATCATCTAATTAATTACCAAATTCCACGTATTCTTCACAAATTCCACATTTATATATTTTGGTGATTTGATACACTGACTCTTAGCATGTGCTTTCTACTTATATAAAGTTGTATATTTTTAGAGGTGTATATATTTATATGCAATTGATTCAATCTAAAACTAATTAACCGATCATAATTAATTACAGACCACGGCCGATGGCACCAGGGTATATAATGATGGGTATATTATATTTAATTATTGTATGGAAATAGTATAAAAAGAGGATGAATGCACTTAAAATTTCAGATACCTCCGAGAAATTTAAAGAAAATAGTTTTAAGTCATTAATTAATAAAAATTCCCTGAGTTTCAGTTTGTTTAAAATATAATTGAAAATGAAATATTGAAATTGACAATATTAGAAAACACATTGTTTTTAATTAAATATATTTTTTTAAATACAGGAATTTAAAAAAAATGATTTTTAGCAGTTTAGATCTTTTTTAATTGAATCACTTCCGCGTAATCTTCTCTTCTCTTCTCTATATAAATAAAATGAACTCATTTTTTCCCGTCTGATTTTGCCATTAATAGGATTAAAAATCAAGATATTTCATGCAAATATGATATGCACAAACGGCAGAACAATATCTGAGGTGTGTTATAGGCTTATTATTTCTCAAATTCCTCGATAATCTTAGATTTCTATACTTTTTCTGCTGAGAAGTCACGGCCAAAATCGGTTACACAAAGTTAATCAACCGAGAACCACAAAAGCATATAAGATATCAACGGATCCACACTCGAGAATCAAAACAATAAAAATAATATGCTGTTGTCCCAACCTTAGTTATCAATAACGAATCCAACGCGGCGCTTCCGAAAAGTAAAATATTTTCTCTCTAATAAATTCCCCCTCCCCCTCTTTTTTTTTACAGTTTATTTTCCTACTTTTACTCATGACTCCGGGTTTGATCCTTCCTACTCACCTACCATAACATTTTTTAAAACTCCCCCCCCGTCCCGGAAACAAACACTCGGGCAACGCCGGGTACCCCCGCTAGTTTTATAAATAAAATGACAAACTGTTATGTGGAGATAGGTAACCAACCCGGAACATTCTACAGAAGGAACCGACTCATCGGATTTCACCGGGCCCTTGAAAAAACAGAGACTTCGCCTTGAACGTTAATGCACTGTATTTGTCTCTATGTAAATACGTAAATAAACTTCTCTGCTAGTATTCAAACCACGGTGTATATTTATTTATTCCTTTCACGGAATACTTTATCTTTGATTACCTGAATAATAGGCCACATTAGGACATATCAGAAAAAAATAAGGATAATTAGAAATGATAATAATGAAACGGTGTTGAAATTGACAATAATAGAAAACAGATTTTTTTACAAAAAAATAAAGATAATTAAAAATAATGGTACTTGTACTGTTTAGTCAAGACATTAAAAAATGAAAATATCAAAAAAAGTTTAAATTTTATTGAACAGCTCGGTAATCAACCAACGTTTATTAATGCTTTCTGGTACACAGTTTCTAAAGAATTAATTTTTTTCCAGAATTAAAACTATGCAATATCTTTTTATTGTAAACAAAAACTGCAATAAGATTTTCTAGCGGTCAGATGTTAATAGTTTTACATGTTGATTTTCTCTTCATAAGGGTACATCAACGTGTTACAGAACTGCATTATTTTGGGAATTAATTTACTTGTATTGAGATAAGTATTAGTCACATTAGTTATATAGATTAAGATGTAAAAAAAATAGTAAGTATTTATACGATTGAAAATAAAAAAGCAAATTAAAGATAGAAAAGTAAAAAGACTTTTCGGATGCGCCGCGTTGGATTCGTTATTGATAACTAAGGTTGGGACAACAGCATATTATTTTTATTGTTTTAATTCTCGAGTGTGTATCCGTTGATATCTTATATGCTTTTATATAGAGTGATGTGGTTCTCGGTTGATTAACTTTGTGTAACTCTGCCGGATATATAGTCGAGAGTCAAAACAATGAAAAGAATATGCTGTTGTCAAAGCCCAATTAATAAATAACTGTAGAGAGGGGACGCCCGGTTATGCCGGTTTGTAAATTACGCTTAATCATCGTATATTTTTTTTTTACATGGGGGTCAGTACTTATCAAGGCCCGAAGGCCACTCAGGGATAAGGGTTATTGCGTGTACAGTAATCAATGAGATAGTATTGTAGTAATCATTAGTATTGGGGGTTTTGACAGAGTGTCTTACTTAAGGGGGCGGTTTGTCAGGAGTTTGTTTATGTTGCACTTGAAGACAGCCAAGTTGTAGTCAGGTGGTAAACAGGCAAGCGGCAGAGAGTTCCACGGGCGTGCAGTTCTAAGAAAGAACCTTTGCTCATGGAATCTACGTTTGGATTTAGGCATAGATATTTGTGCAGATTTCCTGTTTGCTATTACGGAGCCACTTTTCTAATAAATATTATTTGTCAATAATTTATAGTAGTTTTCCAAAAGTTAAAAAAAATAACTTGGGTTCTGGAATCGAAACTAAACATTCAACATTCCAGCTGCGTCTCCTATCAATGTAGCTATCGTGGGATAAGACAGCTTTAATATTAGGCAATTTGAAGAAAGGATTTAAATATCGGCATGTGCAGAAAGATGAAAAATATGTCGGCAAATTGAAAGGAACAAGTTTAATTTCAACTTGGCAATATATGTACGTATACGTTTTTTTTCATCCAAACAATGATTTTACTCACTGTAAAACATCAGTATTGCATACTTACGATTTCCTGTTTATTTCAGTCTAATGTGACAAGTAGTTTAGGAGTTAATCTGTTAAATATTTATAGATAAGAGGAAAACTCACAAACACACCTGCATCTGCTGTTTTATTTTATATTAATAACCAGTCAAAAACTCCTATATGTAAATTATTATATCTACTCATATATATATATATATATATATATGTTTATGAAATCATCCTAATTTTTAATCGAGTTTTTTATCACTCGTAAATGTATATGTTAGTCGACTTTTCATTGACTCTTTTTATCATTCGTAATTATATATTTCACTTCTATTTTTAATATTTTATCTCCACCTGATGATGATTCAGAAAAGAATCGAAAGCGCTCGTGTGAACCATGGAACATTTGTAAATACCTTCCATCTTGAAGTTAAAAAAATCTTGCGAAAGATCGAAAAAATGAAAAAAAGAATCATTAAGCAAGGTATCTCTGTTGTTTTTAATAATGTTTGCCTGAATGAAGGAATGCTGCCTTAATACACTAATCCATAAATATATATATACATACATGTATATATATGCATACACATACACACATATATATATTCATAAATATATATATATATATATACATACACATACATGTATATGCATATATGCATATTTATACCTGCATATATATGTATATATACATATATATTTATATATATATATATATACATATTTATATATACGTATATATATATATGTGTACATAAATATATATACATATATAAATACACACATGTATACACATACACACACACATATATATATATATATATATATATATATATATATACATACAAATATTATTCAATAGCACGGAGTTATTCTGTTTTACAATTTTCCTTTTTATCTTCTCCAATTTCCGAATAGTCCTTCTTGTTTTCTTCTCGAAATTGTACATATTGGATCCATAATCCCGAGCGCTTTCGACAGAAGTACTTCTATCACCCTTAGGCATATTGTAGAAATAAATGTAGAAATTGTTTTTTTTTATTTACGTATATATACATATTTTCCTACTCTCGCGGTAGATTGTTACAAGTTAGGTGGCCGGACTTTTTTTTTGCATATATTAAACACATTTATATATACAAACACATATATACATATTCAAAAAATTATCTCAAACATTTCAAAACGTTCCGGCTGCACTCATAATTAATTTGAGGCGTCTTTGTTTTAATGTACAATGCTTCGAATATTCTTTGCCTATTTATATTTCTCTCACTCTGCTATACTCTTCTATTTTCTACCATAATTCTTCGCAATTCCGAATGGTGGCCACACTACTTGGCCACACGGAAAACAGATAATGTCTGGCTGTGGCTCCCTACAGTCTCTCATCAGGTGTGGTCCTTGGCATCGAAAGCATTTACCGGTAAATCCACGGCCTTGCTTCATCACTTGTCGCTCCTTTCAGCTTGCCACAGCAGCCGCGACCGCCCCCAGCTCACCGGACTGTTTCGCCAAAACTCTAGCATGCCTTAGAATCTCCTCCACCTCTATGGTTTCAATATCAGTAAGTCGTTGCATTTCCATGGAGATGCGATCAGGGAAACCAGTTACAAGCGCCAGCTTTACAGTCTTCTCAAGGCTGCGTCCCCCATATCCAGCCAATCCTCCTAGTCGCCTTATCTCTGCCAGGTACACGTCCACGGAATTCCCAGTCCAGGTGACTCTTTTGGGCTTGTTGTAAGCCTCAAACGCGCTCTCGGAAAATGCGGTCTTCAATCGGTTCTCGATGCTCTCAGCAATGACCTGATCAGTCTCTCCCATTTCTATATAGACCGCTAGAGCACTTCCTTCCAAATACATAGGTATTAACGTGGCTACATCCTCGATCTTCTGCAGCCTTGACACCAACTTCACCTTGTTAAGCCACGCAACCACGTCACCTTCTCCAGTAAATGGCATCAGGATATCGCTGCTCAATCTTACTCGGTCACCCATTTTTGTCACTGCGCCGAAATAGCTTGACGTTAAATTTAAACTCAACTCAACTCCAAAATCCAACTGTTCTCTTCTCACTGCACTTTCCACACTGACACCCAAAATAAAGAAGACGGCTCTTTTATAGAGAGACCCAGCCACATCTCATTTGCATCCCCCTCCCCCTCTCCTCACATCATGTGATCATCAGTCCATAAATACCAGGGAGCGGCCATTTTTATTTTCTCTTTTTTCTTCTTTCCTAACACTGGCCACACGATGCATGAGGTAAGATTCTTTACTTTTAACCACAGAAGTGGGAAATTAGTTTCATATGTTTTTATGTTGCCATATAAATATCCAGGTTTATAATCTACAATTATTAGGCGCTTTTTAAATTATCTATTACAACATTATTCGCGGTGATAAGTTTGTTAACTTGAATTTTAAGATCATTACCAGAGCCTTTTTTAACTTTCTTAAATTTTCTGGGACCATCTAAAATTGATTGAAGTTTACAAAAATATTCGGTTTTATTAAGTAATGCATACATATTGGTTTTATCCCCTTTTCTAATAATTAAATGTGGGTGTTTTTAGTTCATTGGCAGCCTTTTTTAAATTATTGGTTAAAATAGTTTAGATTTGTTTAATCTATTTTTCATATCCTCAGCCCTAACTATATCCTTAATACCTGGATGTGTAGTAATTTTCTGTTCTTTTTCTAAGTTATCAAGATTTTCATATAGGAGTTCTAGTTTGCCCTTTTTATTTTGGTTGTTGTAAATGCTAAATAAATGAAAATTAGGCCCGAATGCTAGACATTTTTTTGACGCTCTGTTAGTTCTTGGTTTGAAAGATTAATATAACTTTGCGTTTGCTGGGGGGAGTAATATTTTGCCTTGCTACAACGTGTCCAGTTTCTTTTGTAAAGTTGTTCTATGTGAGAGTTCAAATTGATTAAGAATTTACGAGAGATTGTGTTGGATATAGGTAAATTGATCTGCAGTAATCATAATTTTTAGTTGGTTTTCTAGATCGATGACTTCAGAGTTATAGTTGTTAATAAGTTAATGGGCAATGCCAATTTGCCACTTAATTAAGATGACTCTGACATTCCAAGTGTTGGTTTCATTTTGAGCGCTGCTCGTGCAGTTTAAATTGTATATATTTAGACGGCATTTTCTCATTTAGACAAATATTATTGAAAAGAACGGAGTTATTCTGTTTTACAATTTTCCTTTTTATCTTCTCCAATTTCCTAATAGTCTTCTTTGTTTTCTTCTCGAAATTGTATATGTTGGATCCATAATCGCGAGCGCTTTCGACAGAAGCACTTCTATCATCCTCAGGCATATTGTAGAAATAAATGTAGAAATGTTTTTTTTTTATTTACTTATATATACATTTTTCCTAGTCACGTTGTAGCTTGTTAAAGTATGATGGCAGGACATTTTTTTTACATATATTAAACACATTTATATATACAAACACATATATACATATTCAAAAATTTATCCCAAACATTTCAAAATGTTCCGGCTGCACTCATAATTAATATTATTTATTTGAGGCTTCTTTGTTTTAATGTACAATGCTTCGAGTATTCTTAGCCTATTTCCATTTATCTCACTCTGCAATACTCTCGTATTTTCTACCATAATACTTAGAAATTCCGAACGATGGCAGCCATGTCCCTTCAAATGTTGTGATATGGAGCTAGAGTCAGAGAGGTGGAGAGTCAATCTTCGCGACAAGATGAAAAGGAAAATTGTAACACAGAATAACTCCGTGCTGTTCAATAACATTTGTCTAAATGAGAAAATGCTTCCTAAATATACACAATATATATATATATATATATATATATATATATATATATATATATATATATGCCTGCAGAGTCCTAGAGTGGATGAAACGTGGAATATTCAGTGTAGCTTAATCGCCATATATATTTTATAACTTACTGCCTACGTATTGAGCACTTTTGAAGTAAATACTTAAAGTTCACGCATAAATTTATACTTTCGTATGTTAATTTTATTTTAGTAAATGAAGTAGTTATATATATATATATATATATATATATATATATATATATATATATATATATATATATATATATATGGGCACACTCAAATAAAATCTTAGAATTTAGTTTCAATACAGATTTTATGTCAATTAGTGTTCGTTTAAAATGTTTTCTTGAACTTTGGTATTAAAATGTTTTGTAAGGATTCGCATATTTTGTCCAATTTGTACTTTATCAGAAAATCCAAAACGAGAATAACATACATAGGTCTTTTTTATTTTCTTTTTTTTTGTCGAAAACTCTTTTCCCATCTGTTGATAACCACCTACGTTGATCAGATCGGCCTTTAAGAAATATTGATTTTTCAGGAAGAAGCTGTTGCTCACAAGAAACAACGGATACCCTTTGAAAGGATAACCGTTTGAAAAGAATGCATAGTTGAGCAAACGTTGTACAATAACCAACTGCAGTTTTTTGTGATTCGAAGTTGCTTACGTTTTTGAAATTCAGTAATTACGTCAAATGTGCTTCGCAGACTGACTCCATGTGATGACATAGATTACCTAGTATTCTCAAAAACTCAATTATCTGTTACGAATGAGATTAAACGTCATTTATCTCAAATGAGGCAACATGAACTGATGTGTTACTGTAATGCTAGCATATATTTACTTACATTGTTGGCAACCCTCCGTCTGAGGAGATGATGGTGCAGCAGATGATCGACATAGCCTGGGCGGGGTAATATAGGAGGATAGCTGTTGCCCTTTCAGCTATCCCTTCTCTCCACGAATCAGATAATCGAAAGGAATATGTAAATAGTGCTTGGCTCTACTTGTGTCATAGGATTTACCGGTAATGACAATATACATTCAGGTTGACTTAGAAGTTTCTATTGGGGTTTACTTCCTTATGCTTTCCTCTGATGAGGTAATCCCGCAAGGCAACGGAGGTTTTGAATCAGAGTTGCGATCCCCTAGGTAAGCTACGATCCAAGGTTGATGAGCTCAACCTACCCTTATATACAGACAGGAAAATTCCAAGTACGACAGAAAACAATACTCAAATTCTCAGAAAATTTAATCCGTTTTATTTTTACTTTACACACACACACTCTCACGCACACACACATATACACACACACACACACACATATATATATATATATATGTATAGTAAGTTATAAAATATATATGCCGATTAAGCTACACTGAATATTCCGCGTTTCATCCACTCTAGGACTCTTCAGGCTTATGCGCGAATTTTGTAGTTGTCTGTCGTTTTTAAATACGCACCGTCTATTGAGATTTTAGTTAGCCAATCAGCTTTCTAGTATCCACCGCGCCCTTCCTATCAGCAAATGAAAACAATGCTAGCAAATAAATACTGGGAACTCAAGGAAAGCGGGCATTCGCCGGTAGTCGAATGGAAAATAATAAGACAAGCTAACACGTGTATGGACTTGGACGACCCATGTAGATTATGCCTACATGAATAATTTGCTATCCTGTACTTTAAAGAACCCCAACATCTATTAAACTGTATAAGAGAAATATACAATGTTTAAAGTACGCACAAACATTTGTCAATATATATATATATATGTATATATATATGTATATATATATGTATATATATATATATATATATATATATATATGTGTGTGTGTGTGTGTGTGTATTGACAAATGTTTTTTGCGTAATTTAAACACTTATAACCAATACTGAATATTTGTTTTCTGTTTCAACGAAAATAGGTCGCAATACAAAATAAATTGTTTTTGCCTAATTTCACACAATTTTCTTTTCTTTTATATATATATATATATATATATATATATATATATATATATATATTGAAATATGTCTGTAGACAATATTTCTTTAAAAATTATCAAAACTTTCTGATTATTTTATCTAACATTAAATATTAAAAAATGTTATATTGATTCAGGTTGTAAAATCTTCTATGTATTTTTTATTGTCTCAACCAAATTCTGTAAATATTGTTAAAATATAGTAAAAACATTGTGAAAATAAATAATTGCTTATTATTTAAATAAAACGTTCCGCTTATATTATTTATTTTGTTCTACTTATTTAACGCTGTAACTTTCTGATATACCGTTTACATGTTTATCTACAGGTGACTACAGGAATGCTGTTGCTTTTAAGTATAGAAGGTTCGAGGGTATTTTAACCACCTAAACTGTAGTCTTGGAAACAAAAATACCATACCCTGAACCATACGCTATCCGGCAGATTAGTACGCACGAGCCGACGGACACTGCAATCTCAGAATGTTGTTGTATGTTCATAGTATTTGCCCGCGGGAAACCTGACAACAATTATTTACGTTACATTTCGAGCAAATTTTGTGACAACCCCAATGTCACTCACTAAATTGGGTGTCTATTCCGATAGCCGTTCTAAACAAAAGGAGGTTGGGTGTGTCTGTTCCGAAACGCGTTCTTTAACATGAGGAGGTTGAGAGTATTCCAAGCCGTTCTTAACATGAGGATGTTGGGGGTTGGGAAACAACAACACCCGTACTGTATTTTTTTACACGGCGGGGGGGGGTATACTAACGCTGGGCAACGCCACATAACGGGCCATGCTAGTAGAATATACGTGAATACAAAACTAGTTTTATCCTTTATATAAAGAAATGAGCTGTCAAGTAAAATGTACGTTTCATTATTATTGAATGTAACAGAAATATATTTTACAATATACTGTTTTATTTTAAGAACCCCTTTGTGTTTAATGTTACTCCTTTCTCTGAGCTTCGAGCGTTGTTTATGGATAAAAAAAGATTTGTGGTGAACGGTAGTCTTCTGCCTTTGGCATCTTGCCTCTCTCCAGTGTGTACGTGCCTTTTGACGCATAGTCTTTCAAATGCCTTGGCGTTGGGCGTATTGAACGTTTCGGTGGCTCCGAAGACACACCGTTGCATATCGATTATGACGCAGAAAAGCAAATGATACACAAGCTCCCGATGATTTGGTGATGGCGCTGGCAGATAAAGCTAACGCTTGGTTCCATAAAAACGAGAGTAGACATCATCACAAAGTCGTAAACATATTTTTGTGTTGCACTTCATTTTTATTACTCCAAAACGTCTATCAACATACATTTTTTTTTAAGTGGCCATCGACCGGGACTGCCAGCACAGGGCGCAGTGTTCGAGTCCTGTCGGTTGTATAGTAACATTTATATTTCTAATATGTAAAACATTTACATGGTTTCCTGCAGGGACTTTCTGTATCTATTATCTAGTTATTTGGTGATATCTTCACAAACTACGCTACTGTCTCTTGCAGCTCTTTGAAAACCACTGGTGATCAATATCACACAGATAACCTCTCTTCTTATCTTGAACTTATGGTGCGATTAGAGAAACGTGTTGTTTTTTTACTATTAACGCATCCAAATTCCAATTTTCGTCTATTAACCCCTACCGCTGCTCAGCTTCTCGATTTGCTCCAATCGTGTTGAATGATTCTGTCTTAGAGTGAACCACTTGTTTTTGTAAGTGCATTGGACTAACTTTTACTTCACACTGAAAGTATGCAAACTTTAAGTTAAGGTTTTTGGAGAAATAATTAGTAAAACCGTTCTGCAAAAAATGCTAACCACAAAGGATGCGTAAACATCAGGCATTGGTACATCTAAATTCCTGAATGCTGTTGAATTTAGGTGTTGATAGAAAATCTGGTGAATGCTATTTTTTTTTCAACGGAATTTGATTTAAGCATGCGTAATAAGAAAATAAACAAAAAAAAATTACAAAAGGATTATCTGGATTAATAGAGAACACTTACATAATGAGATAGGCAGACTTTCACCCGCCATCACACCCTCAGGGATTTTTATGCTGGCCGTGACAACGAGGTGTTCCGTCTATCTTTTCGGTTATCATGGGTAAAAAATTAAGACTTCTTTATTCTGAATGGCTGTCATCTGATCTTACGCTTTTCGTCTTTAATTTAGGTGCTTTTTGATTATCTCCTCTCACTCTCTCGCTGTTCTACCTCTCCGGAAAATTTCTGCATCATAATATAATCCGTTACCTATATGCATAGGACTTAAATATACGTAGCGCTGATTGATATAAGCAAGTGCTGCTCAGATGGATCGTTTTATTCTACTGAATGTGTACTAATTCGATTTAAAATATAATGTGGAATGTTTTTTCTCTCTTTTACACCAAAGCTGCTAGTCTTTCTCTCTCTTTCTCTCTCTCTCTCTTTCTCTCTCTCTCTCTCTCTCTCTCTCTCTCTCTCTCTTTTAATCTTATTTCCAACCACGGTGCTTGATTTAAATCCTATCTCAAGTTCCTTTACTTGGGACATTAACATGAAGAACTTCTCTTCTACAATAACAACACCTTATCTATCTTCTTCTATACGTGCAGCATCAGGCGGAATTTCAATGAATCTAGAACATTTTCTGGAACATACTATCACATGTTTGCTTCGCTGCAGATTAAAACATAGTCGTCTTAAGATGTAATATTAATAAACACTTGTAAAAAAGCGAACTTAAATCTCATCAAAATACTTTACTTAATAAATGTCATGCTTGTAACCTGAAAAGATAATTCGAATGAAACAGCAAATCGCGAACGGTATTACGATTCCGCGGTTACTAATGTGTTACCATTTTCTAAAGTTGAGATAGCTCGACGAAAAATGGTTGCTATTTAAAAGCAGAATAATATTAGAAGATTGAAAAATCATTATTATACGCCACATATTACGTCATATTGTTGTAGCAGAATTAGCAGTAACCAAAATGAGAAATAGAGAACTTACCTCGGATACGTCTGTTTCGGGCTGAGCGAAAGAGAGAGTTCCAAGATGGCGTCTATGGGCTTTTATTAGCATTTACCCAATGTAATTATCGTTGAATCACGTCTGCTCTCGCGCGATTATGCAAATATGACGTTCCTGGCCGCTATAAAGGCAGGGCACTGGAAAGGAGAGGGAGCGTTCTGCAGATTGTGGGTAGGTGATTCTGGCGAGTAGATTGTGCTTGTTACGATCCACGTGTCTGCGAGAAGCGAGTTTTTGTTCCGTCTGTTTTTTGTTGTATTTTTTTGTTTGTTTTGCCTACTATATTTTTGTTTCAATTGTATATCTTCTTGTAGTTGTTATTCTACTAGTTTTTACTTCATCCCAGATAATGATGGATAGGTAGAGCTAAGTTATATTTTAAAAGTAAACAATCACAGTATAGCTATATTTTACAGTATCTGAATCTTTCAACAATTTCAATTAATAAAAAAAAGGGGGAAAAAGTGGAATTTCCAAGTCGAGATTAAAGATACCAAACTAAAATCAAATCACGTTTAAATTAATCGTGGTTTTGTTGTTATTGTTGTTTTTTGTCTTTTAATTGGTATAAACTTTGTACGCAAATTCATCGAACACTTCGGGCATTTGGAATCAGCATTAGTTGGTTTTTAAATTATTTTATAATTGCGTTGCTATAAAATTGGATTAAATATAAAATGTAAAAAAAAAACTTATTCCCAACAGAAATTTATGACTTTGTTCAGATGGATTTAAACGATTACATTTCAATTAAAATTCCGGGAGTTTTTATCATCTTTCTGTGTTATCGTTGCAACCTTTTCACTAAGTCAGTCTAGTGTAGTTTATGGATATGACTTGTTGTATCCAATCAATAAGTAGATGAGTCCGTTTCCTATCAATGCACATAGAAAATCTCGTGAACACTATTTTTCTAAGGAAATTAATTTAAGCATGTGCATTAGGGAAATAGAGAAAAAAACACACACATATATATATGTGTGTGTAAGTATATAATATGTGTATATATAGATGTGTGTAAGTATTTAATGTATATATGCATATGTATATACGTATTATATGCGCTCTCTCTCACACACACACACACATATATATATATATATACATACATATATACTACTACTACTACTACTACTGTTTTAAACATAACGATATATTCATATATATGCGCTTCCCGGTTGTGTTAGTACAGACACACTCTCTCTCTCCCTTCTTCCCCTCCTCTCTCTCTCTCTCTCTCACTTCTTTCTATTTATATGTGTGTTCATGTATAGAAAGTATATTCTTTCTAAAATTATACATGCATATATATAAATATATACATATATATATATATATATATATATATATATAATGTATGCATATCTACTTCAAATATGCTCATCCTACAGATAATAATTTGATAACAGAAGTTCCCCTTCGGATCCAATTTCACTAGGTTTGCTCCAACAGAGGTTACAAACAGAATTATTATGTCTATAATGTAAGCCAGTATATTATGTACCTTCTGAATGCCATCCTTCACACATTTATCCGCTATATTAAAATCTCACATTCCAGCATAGGAGAAACATCATCCCGACCGCAAAAATATACAATGAAAGTATCTCTTATTTCCCCTTTAAATAACTATTTACTACTAGTCCAACACCTAACAGCTGTATAAACTCCTGACTGACAAACAATATGGATTCAGGCAAGCCCGTTCAAGAGCTGATATCTTAACTGTGGTCTCTGAACGTGTATACCGTTCACTGGACAAAACAAGGTAGGGTAGAGCGGTAGCCCTTGATTTATCTAAGGCTTTTGACAGGGTATGGCACGATGGTCTTCTAAGGAAAATTAGATTATATGGAATCACTGGAAGAATACATAATCTAATTAAATCCTTATTAAGTAAGAGAAAAATCCAAGTTGTCATCGACGGTCGTACATCTAAACAATATGATATAAATGCGGGAGTACCTCAGAGGTCTATCCTTGAACCTCTATTATTCCTAATATTCATAAATTACCTCCCTCATAAATTGTTTCGGAGATGAGTATATTTGCTGATGACACCACTCTCTATAACAGATATGAGGGGAAAACAAATGAACACATATCCGAAATGTCAGAAACACTAGAGGATGACCTCCAATCCGTAGTGGAATGGGGACAAAAATGGGTGGTCACATTCAATGCTGCTAAGACTAAGCTTGTTTCCTTCAATAACTACAAGAAACCTTCTCTACCACCAATAGCAATGGCCAAAAACACATTGCCTGAAAGTACTTCTTTTAAACTCCTCGGCCAAACGTTTACAGGGAATATGAACTGGAATAGATACATTGAGAGCCTTGCCAAGGCTGCTGCAAAGAAGGTTAGCTCCCTCTACCGTGCTAGAAAACTACTTACACATGAAAGTATCCTGTACCTTTATAAGGCCACCATTCGCCCATGTATGGAGTACTGCTGTCACATCTGGGCTGGTGCATCTGCTGCTTGTCTCTCACTCCTGGACAGGGTTCAAACGAGAGTCGCCAACCTGATAGGTCCTGAACAGTCATCTAGACGTCAGCGTCTGTTCCATCGACGAGATGTTGCATCCCTCTGCCTGTTCTACAAATACTTTAATGGTGTATGCTCTGACGAACATTAAACACTTGTACTTCCTCGATGTAACTACCCCCGACGAACCCGACAAGTAACTAAGTCTCCCCCCTTTGCAGTAGAAATCCGTAAGTGCAAGAAAGCCTTTTACTCCAATAGTTTCTTCCTCAGGACTGCAAGTTTTTGGAACTCCCTTCCGGGATTATGCTTTCTCCAACTGTACTGATTTGCAGAAGTTCAAGTGTAATGTGAACAAACATCTTTCTACTCATCTCCCTTCATAATGCCGCTGCAAATTATGTCCCTGATAGTAGCCTCCTGCTTCAAAGTGGTACTGTGCCTTGTTTGGGGTTAAAATTGAAAAAGAAAAAAATAGAAACAATTCGAATTCTCCAGCAATTGATAATGTTTACATTGCGTTCGCACTTGAATTTCGTTTACATTCAACACATGCCGAATTTATATATATATATATATATATATATATATATATATATATATATATATATATATATATATATATATTATATATATATATATATATTTATATATATATATTTATATTTATATATAGACTTATATGTAATTATACTGAGTTTGTGAAATTCAGTAAATTTTCATATACCCATGAGTTTTAAGACAAAAATGGTTAACTTAAAGAGTAAGCTACAAAATTATCAAATTTTATAATTGAGCATTAATATACTGTGTACGCAAAAACAAGACTTAAAAACAAGGTGGTGAAAACAAAAAGTGTATTTCAATTTACGTTACAATGGTTTCCGTGTCCAGTTCGACAATTTCAAGCAGTATGTCGTTTGAAAATTTTCAAAGCCATCATTTCTTCAGACTTTATGAATACACACACTTTTGGCAATGGAGCATTTTTTTGAAGAGAAGGAAGGAAGGGGAATCCCTAGCTAGAAAGGCATGCGAGAAACATTTACCTTTGTTGTGGTTACGGAAAACCCCATTTAAATATTAATATATCGCCTAATTTCGTATCCTTATTTAAGAGCAGAGACATGACAAGTTGCTACAGGAAGCCCTAAGCCATTAAAAAGAATTTCTTTTATTATTTTTTTATTATGTATCCCATTCGTTGGGTTCCTAAATTAGATCTTGTTATTTCTTTGTTACCCAATACCTAATTTGTTAAATCTTTGTTTCGATATTATGACTGTAACAGCCTTGCAAAAATGTTACGGTTAGTTTTAGTTTCGTATTAGTGGCAGGTAATGTTTCTATATTATCGTTATATTTGTGCTCGGATTTAAGACCCTTTTAGTTTCAGAGTTTAATTGAATACGAGCGTAAATGAAATGGGTGTATTAAAGATATATATAAAACATCCTCGTATAATATTACGGTTGAAGTATTGTAATCTATTTATTGTTATTTAATGTTTTAAGATTCATTGTTTTTCTACTTAAAAAATGAGTAAATTTTCTATATATAAATGCTGTTATTTATATTAGTTTAAAGTTTACCATTGTGTATATCAGGTAAACACTACATCCCTTTGTTTTCATTAATATATATATATATATATATATATATATATATATATATATACCTGAATATTAACATCGATTTCCGTCAAATGCAATTAGAGACCATAGTTCTATTTGCTATACATTCATAACGACATTCCTTGGTTAAACTTGAGTTTCACATGTACATTTTCTCTTGTAGAAACTTTACAGTATGTAATCTTGCGTCAGTTGTGCATGGCCGATGCGTAATCGCTCCAAATATCTTCTCTACGGGTTCTATAATCTACTTTCTTAAGTTGGATTTTATTCGGAATAGCTCTTAATGCTTGCCATCTATTGTTAATGTACTCGTAATTTTAGTTTTCATGTCACTGTAGGATATCTTAAAATGTTCATCAATGGCCATTCCTCCGGATTTCTCAGCGGTGGAAGCAACTTTATATCCTCATTTAATTCCGATGTGGCTGAAAATCCGGCAGAATATCATTTGATTTTCTGGTCTTTTTCTTTGGTCTATTCAGAAATTTAATGCTTCGTCGCTTCTCTCGTCCTTTTCCCGTTTGTGGCACTAACATACGCATTGTCCACGAATACGACAAAAGATCTTATGGTTACTCACAGGCATAAGGTTTTATGCTAAATCTTTCACAGAAGATGGATGCATATTCTGGTAGGCAGTTTAACTGTTGTTAATTAACTAGTATTGTACTAGCTATTCTTACTCCCTATGTTTGGAATCTACGAAAGATACTTAATAGTTTAGGTATTATTTTTTAGCAATTCTAACTTCTAATTCGGTGGTGATCACAGCGTTTCTTTATACAAGGTTACTTATTATAAACCAGAACCGACCATTTGTTAATAATATTTAGCATCGTTTCTGAAATGAAACCATATTTGGTAAAATAAACTTCAATTTCACTTCCAGCGATTTCAATCGCTAATGCTAACCATTCTTTCTTCTCTAACCAGCAAAACACATCTGAAACAGGCGTGCAAATGGTAACAGTTATACTGATCCATTTCTCCGTATGCACATCTATTGTTTTGTCTGCAATAGCTTTCTCAGTTAAAGAACAATCTGAGCATCAGTTTTATAGCTATTATCATTATGGTAAATCCAGAGCAAAATATAATGGTAGTTTTCGTTGGGTGGCAAGCCTATTCAGATATTCGGCTCCTACTGATGAAGCGATTAGCAAAATGTACATGCATATGAATCAACAGTACACCAATCAATTAGTGCTTGGCCTTTGGGTCAAGATCAAAGTGTAGTGTCTGTTCTTCAGATGCTGCACTTCAATTTCTTGTTCTCTGTCGGTGGAAGAGAAATCCTTCACGACTGGGACAATTTTTATTTTTGTTCCTTTTCCTCACGTTAAAAAACGACCCTGGTGTCTAACTCTGTCCCGTGGGGAGGCATTGTAAATAGGAAGTGTTAAACTGTTGGTAATTAATGACTTAAAAATAATGTACTTATATTGTTTTTCGCTTTAATAAGATGCGACGAGGAAAAAAGATCAAATTACATCCAGTAAGGTGCTTATATGAATAAAGAACTATTGGTTTAATTTATAATTAAAAAAAAAAATGCTTCTCATCGGAAGAGATGAGAAAATGTTATGCAACATAATGGGGGTGTAACGTCTTGCGATAGCTACATTAGGAGCGAAATAATTCTGCAGTGAGAGATAAAATATTGAAACGGTTTGGGGAGGAAATTAGAGAACTAGAGTTATGTATGTGATATAGAAGGAATATAGATTTTATTATATAATGAAATATAATTAACTAGCAGTTTCACCCGGCTTTGCTCGGGCCCTATGTACTGTTCATAAGGTTGTGTGCATATATATATATATATATATATATATATATATATATATATATTTTTAACAAGTGTGAATATTTAAAGTAATGCCTTACTGTATAATAGTCTTCCTTGACTACCATAGCGAAAAAACTGACAGACATTTTCACTTTTGTAGATATATAGATAGATATATAGATAGGATGCAATATAAAGTAATGATTTAAAAAGTATAAAATTACTCATGCGCCGCCACCGAGAATCGAAACCAAAACCTCCAGCTCACGATTTATTTTGCCTCTGCCATCAATGACTGAGCTATGGAAACATGTTTACTGCAGGGCTAAAAATGAAAACAGGAACCAATAGCTACTACGTTATGCATTTGTAATGCCAGCTTTCGGCCTTCACCTGGCAAATTTTCCCACTTTTGCACCGATTTCTTCCGGGTAAACCCCAAATATAAAGTTTCGCATGGATTCAAATACCTTATATATGAAGTTTCATGTCCGTAGACCAAAAACTCTAGGAGGAGTTTGGTAGACAAAATTTGTTAAACAAAAATGTATAAGTATACATAAATATATATGGAAACAATTTTGTGTTTACTATAAACGTTTTATGCAAATATTATGCAAGTATAAATCATGTAGAATATCTGCATGAATATAATTACACGTAATAGTAAACTAAAGATGAGTATTCCATTAGAACACCGAATAAACTAATAGGGAATTAATTGAAATTGATGTTTTTAAAAAAATATGCAAATTAGCTAGATCTTTTGCTAGTGAATGCAATTCCACAACTCATATATAAGAACATTGTATTTTCTTTTTAAATAAGTAGAATAATAGGAATATCAATACACACAAAAGAAAAACGAATTTATAGGGGTGTAGATAGTGAATATAATAAAAAAACTATATTCCTTCTGTAACACAGATGTCACTTTAGTTCACCCATTTCCTCCTCAACCAGTCTGAATACTATATTTATCACTGCACAATTATTTCGCTTCTAATGTTACTATGGCAAGACGTCGCATCCCTATTATGTTACCTAACACCATCTCTCTTCTTCTAATGAAAAGCATTCGGCTTCGAAATATTATGATATAAAGAGTTTTATTTATCCTACACCCCCAACTAATGTATCATCCTTTTTTCATAAATCTATATACATTAGTATAGTTTTTTTATTGCAATTTTCTTTTTATTGATATTCTCTTCCTCTCTCTCTCTCCCTCTCTCTCTCTCTCTCTCTCTCTCTCTCTCTTTATAATCTTATGTTGGGACGATTAATCGAAATCGGAATCGGGGGTCAGAAGACTCAGAACTTTTAGGGGTATCCGAATGGGTAATGGAATCAGAAAAAGTTATGACATAATTTCCGATTCCAAACTGATCCTTTTAATTTTTTGTTTTTAACAATAAAAATTAAAAGAAGCTACGGATTGCTTTTATTTTTATTAAAAGTTGTTCATTTACAACATAAGACTGAGAAGAGCCACAGGCAGAATGAATTCTTTGTTTTAATTTATTTTATTTATCGGATATTTGTCGAGAGATAACTTGCCTCTCCCCTTTGTAAACTGTTCGCATCTATTCAATAACTGCCTATATACCCTCTGTAGGAGTTCACTTGTTTGTTAAAAGGACTTAATTATTCTGGAATAGTTTTAAGATTTCGTTAGCCCCCGCTGTACATAGGGGTTGTATATTTTTTTGACAAAATATTTTTTAAAAATTCAAAAAGGGAAGATACAGAATAGTTTACAGAAGTCCCTACTTCACACTTCTCACATTCATCATTTCATCACTATTTTTGTGGCGTCATCTCACCTGCAGCATCAGAGGGGGGACCACGCACGCGCTGCTTCTTAGTTGTATCTCGTTTTTGTGTTTTGTATCTTTAAAGTAAATCAATTTAATAACCAACCAATTTTTTATAATTAAAAAAAAACTTTAACAGCATTCATAAAAGTAAAGGCAGAGAATTGTTAATAAAACCCACGTTCTCCCTATGTAATGTCTTTTTTTAAATAGTTACATTATCATTTAGAAATTCGTTCGGAACAATGGAAGGGAGCGTTGTTGAATATTTTGTTCCTACATCGTTTTCTCATTTTGCCTTCTCAATCTCGACTGTTTTTTACTGTTTATGAAAAATTTAAAGTAGCATGTTGTACACAAATGACGAACTGATTCAATCTGGTCCTTTTTTTATATTAATGTTAATCATTTGTAGTCTTAAAATTTTCAATCAATTCCAGAGAAAACACATGAGAAAAAATATACGCGGAAATTTCCGGGGTTTATGTATTAATTGGAAAATTTACAACAAAAAAAAAAGAAACAACAATAAAAAAAAACAAATATCTAATTAAATATTTATAAATTTTAACAGAAACGGAATCCAGATCAGGAATCATGTCTGAATCGGACATTTAGAACTGAATCGGTGATTGTATCGGAATCTGGTAAAATTTTGGAAACTTCCCATCACTAATATATATATATATATATATATATATATATATATATATATATATATATACCTTATAATTATTTACATTCCGCCATTTTGACTATTGGAATCGTCCCATCATTAATATATATATATATATATATATATATATATATATATATATATATATATATATATAGTCAAATGTCTTTTATTTTATGGCTTTTGTTTTAGGTATTATATAAATGAGTTATTTCATAATGGCAGTTAATGGAAATAATGTAGCCACAACTTACTTGTAAATATGCTATTTACCTTAACACATAATATTTTACTGCAATTTAGTCAGAATCCAATGACTTTGAATTTACAGCTTAAGACTCCATTAGCCTTATTTATTATGTTACAATTCTTTTCTACAATTAAACTTATTAAATGTATTTTGTTCAATATTAGAATAAAGATCGAACCGTACATAGAAAAAAGAGAAAAGATAATTCTTAAATGGACGAAATGTTAGTTCTATATTACCAGTAGATAATAAAAGTCGCGCTAAAAAATAAATCAATTGAGAAAAATATTAGTGGAGCCTTTGGAAATTCCACGGCGGACTCCTTCCTATGTAATATATTGATGTTTGCATTCTGTAAATGTTCAGCGTAAATGGGGGCGCCTGGATATTATTGTAACTCTTTTGTTACAAATGTAAAATTATTTATCTAAACTAGAATGGACAGCCGGCTTAGCCCAGTCGTAAAATACATTAAAATTTTCTAGTTTAATTCATGCAGATTTCGTATATATTATTCCGGGGTCAATTTTTTTAACGATTCTAATTTATTTTAAAGGTGTAATTTCAAAAATAAAAAAAAAATATATCCATATGACTTGGGTGCATCAACTAGAAATCAAAACCGAAACTATATCTTATGAAACATTCTTCGTAAAATTATTTAGAAAGCATAGTTGACTTGAGTGCCATAAGCTGTAATCGAAACTGAAATCCAAACATATGTAGACTTCTTGGTAAAATTATTTATTTCAAGAAGCAGAAGGTTATGACAATAAAACGACAGTCACTCGGACAAAAAATAAGTATGCGTGACATTACTAACACAAAAATCACACCCATTTTAGCGTAATAATATATAGATTTTAAAAAAAATATTTAAAACAGTGTAACCCCGGGATGCGACATTAAAAAATAGTAACAAAACACAATATATAATACACATGAATATAATCAAATGACATTATAACACCGTAAGGCGTGGAAATATCGTAACCAGGGGGCGAAAAAAAAACATCGTAATTTACATTGTAAACTGTAAAAAACGTATCCTAGGACCACCATATCCTGGAGTTTTACTGTATATAAACCAAGAAAAATAAGAACACATGTTATAAATACAAATGTTATAAGACAATTATAATGCTATAAAAATGGTGAACAAACTAATTGTAATGCACATGTATTAGAACAATTAATTTATTGCATTATTTCTATTATGATTTGTACAATTAACCCCATATATTCAAATTGTAATAAATAATTCTGACATAAGATTTAGAAGTAAATATATCTTGATGTTAAGATTAAATGAACGTGGCGATACGTTGTTTATTTATTATTTAATTTACTTGTTTCTATTCATCCATTTTATTATTAGCAAACAAAATAACAATCAAAGGACAGACATTTCCCTAGTGCGTTAAATATATGATGAGGATCCTTCCGTAACGTGCCTCCAATAGCACACACGACTGTTGTTTCTTTTTTTTTTACACAGTGATAACCACTTATCAAGGCCCGGAAGCCACTCAGGGATAAGGGTTATTGCAAGTACATTACGTTAGTGTGGAGATTTGATGAAGTGTTTACTTAAGGGGGCGGTTCATTAGGAATTTGTTAACATTGGACTTGAAGACATCCAAGTTGTAGTCCGGGTGGAAGCAGGCAGACGGAACAGAGTTCCACATGCGTGCAGTTCTAAGAAAGAAGCTTTGTTCATGGAATCCACGTTTTGATTAAGGCACAGATATAGAGTGGGGGAAATTTTTCACAGTGGATTCAGCTAGACGGGTGTTTTTCGCGAAAGATTGGCGAGGGGGGACCAGAGATTGGAGTTCAAATGAGTACCTGCCATGGAAATAATGATAAAACAAGGATAGGTTCGCAACGTCTCTTCTGTGGGAGAGAGGTGGCAGGGTAGAGAAAAGGGCATCCCCCACTAAGCCACGAAGTCTATTTTGTACTATGTCAAGGCAGGATAGGCTGTTTTTAGCAGCTTCTGCCCAGATATGGAAGCAGTATTCCATCCTTGGACGTACTTGGCTTTTATATAGATAGAGAATTGCAACAGTAGTGATATATCTTCTGGAGCAGTAGAAGGATCCCACCATCTTTCCAGCGACCATGGCAACAGATTTGATGTACGTGTTCAATTTCAGATCAGGAGTAAAGGTCAAACGCAGAAGCTTGTCAAAACACGGGGCCTCACCCAGACGAGAGCCATCCATCACAGTTGATGCCAGAACTCATAAAAATATTATGTCGATGTCAATTGGGTTCTGTGTACGTCCGTTACAACTTTGCAAGACACAACCCTATACGACCACATTTACGTAGACTGTCGAACCCCCTTTGTTGTTGGTTGATGTCAACTCATCTAGATTTGCTTCGACCCCAAAATAGCTTTCGATTCTCAAAACGTGGCATTTTCTCCCGTTGTTTCAAATTCTAAATTCTAGACCGTGAGTAGAAAGTCTTTAACTATCGTAAACTGTCGCAAAACTTATTTCTACTCTTAAAACTGCGCGTAACATAAATCTATATAGACAATCCTCTATCGTTCTGTTCTTTTATCTTAAATATCTACCCCCCCCCTTTGATTAACAATTCTATTTCAGTTTTTTTTTGCGTAAGCTGGTGAACAACTTTCTATGACCTTTTTTCTGCCGACAAATTTATTTACTCTTTATTAGTTACATTTTTTCCAAGTTTCTTACTTAATAACACTTGAAGGGCAGTCGATGCTATCACCGCAGAAGTTAGGCGAAAGATCTTCGTTTAATTTTTTTTTTATCAAAAAGGAGAGAATGCGACGATCGTGAGAACAATGATTCCACATACATGAACGCATCTTTTGAGTTTTGTTCTTTATTTTATAAATTTACATTTTCTCTCCTTATCTAAAATCGCTGAGAAGAGAATATTTGAACAAATTACATCATTCGAATGTAAGTATTCTAATTTGATTCATTCATGTGTTGGACTTTATATTTTTATTTTATTTTACCAACATGCTTTTACACCTCCGTATCTGAACAGATTTGCTTGCGGCAAATTTCTAGATTATTAAGTGCATGTAAAATTATAAACGAATAATCATAATAAGTAGAAAAAGAAGAAGACGAAGAAGAGGAAGACGAGTACCAGTGATATATTCTGCAACAAAATATATATTCGTAGAAAGAATTATCAACGTAGAAATCACAAAAAAGGAAAGAATCAGAATTGATTTAGGTTTGGAGAATTAACTCGTGTCAAAATTATGGAACTTCTGTGCTCAAATAACTCATCTTTGACGGCGTTGACTTAACACTTATTTATCGGATCCTTTTAATGTATATGTATATATATGTAATGTATATATATATATATATATATATATATATATATATATATATATATATATATTCTCTCTTTGTTTTAATTTTATCACTTTCTCTTTCCTGGGGATGGGGCATTCTACCAGATGGAAAACATTCTCCGATTAGTTTATTTACGCCAACCAAGAGACCGTTAAGATTCTAACCGTCCTTTTAAGTGCTATTGTTTGTATTACTTTTGCACTTGGTTCACCGGGTATATTCACCAGATAGTTTTTCAAATACTTTTTAATTAGCCCGGTTGCATCCTATAATGACTGGTATGATTGATACCTTTTTAAGATTCCAGTTTCTTTTCATGTCGTACATAAATCCTTGGTATTTTGTTATGTTCTCCCTCTCTGCTCTATTAAGGCCAGCATCATTAGGGACGCTTACTTCAACTAGGGTTGCCACTTTCTCCTTCTTGTCCCATATCACTATGTCAGGCTTAATAGCTCCATTTTCTAGCTTTAGGAATTTTGTAGTCATGACTTCTTTCCAACTGTTCTTTCTGGTACATCTTCCCAGGATTTGCTACTTCATGGGATATTCAGTTGTTTACAAATTATGTGTGCGTTTGTAGATATGTTATATATATATATATATATATATATATATATATATATATATATATATATATATATATATATATATATATAGAGAGAGAGAGAGAGAGAGAGAGAGAGAGATATTGGATCTTACCAAGCAAGCTGGATCTACAAATACATTCATATCCTTTTTCTACAAATCCTCCTGCTACAGGACTTCTGATAAATGTATTATTTTCACTTTGACTTTCCATGTCTAACTGACTTTAGCAAATAGGGTGCATACCTTTATAACTATTTGCTAATATTTTCTCTCCTCTGATGAGATGGTAGACATCGAAACCCTATAGGTTAAGGAGATTAATTTTCTAAAGCATTCTTTGTCTTGCTTAGAATAATAAAAATTCTTTGATATGAAACTCAACCACTTCATTTCATTTCAATGAGATTTTTTGAAATTCATTGAATTACAATTTAATATATATATATATATATATCTGCATATACCCATATATATATATATATATATATATTATATATACATGCACACACATATGTATACATGTACACACATATATATATATATATATATATATATATATATATATATAAAGAGAGAGAAAGAGAGAAATAGAGAATCTCTGTAAATAAAAAAGTTACAACCATTCCGTATTGATTTTAGGGTATATATGATTCTTTAGTATGAGAACAATGCAAAAACAATAAAGCAACTATTCAATAAATGCAGATTACCCCCCTTTAAATTCAATGTTAAAATATTTACATAGTCTTCCTTTCCAGTATAGAACTGTATATATGTTGTTGATACCAGATCGTATTGTGCTAGATGGGGTTTCTTGAGAATAATCTACTCACGAGCGGTTCCAGCTGGCATGTAATCTGCTAATAAGATCTAGATTTTTTAATGGTAGTTACTCATAATAAATATTTCAACCTTAACACTTACATAAAAATTGACAGTGTTAAAGTATCTCTTATTTAATCGGGTATAGATTAACAGTAGTGAATTTATGTTGATTGCTGGCTGATATTATACATTACCTGTTTAGAGATATTTGTCTAATTAAAGCATTCAGTTGTTATTTTTTATGCATGCGGTAACTTACATATCACTATTCTTTCAATACGCATCATCTTATAAGTATGACAGACGGGCGGATCTTAGAAATATCCAATTTGTTATTAAATATTCAAGAAATTCCGCTGTCCAATTTAGCATTCTAAATATTAGAACGAGTGAAAGCGACGAAGAAAAAGCAATCGACTTTGCTCTTGGGGATTGTCCTGTTCAAATAAATAAAACTTCTGATATAAGTCGAACTGCACATGCATAGTGTAGCGCTTATCAGATTTAGCAGTTCGTACTGTGATTAGTTAAATGTGTTCTCTTAGATGCAGACAATATGAAAGACAATTCTGAAAATAATACTGGCTTTTGAGAAGCAAATATTTTAATCTCCATGGCCCAAAGGAAAGATGACAGAAGTTATACATTGAAGTGTGCTTTTAAGCCCGCATATTACAGTTTTGCAAAACTATATTAGTTAGGTACGCAGAACAAAACAAGTTTATATTCTTAATATTGAAGAGGGAACTAAAGTTTTATGGCATCTAATACAAACATTGTTATAAGCATTTCATTATATCTGCTATTTAGGATTCGAAAACGAGACACAAACAATAAGTATCTTTTATTAAATTATACTTACTTACCGAAAACAATCTAACATATGTCTGACGAAAGATTTTCATCCGGACATATTACAATGTATGTCTTCCATTCAACCACAATAGCAAGTAATAACATTCTAAATATAAAATATTAATGTGCACACACACACACACACACACACGTGCGCGCGCGTGTGTGTGTGTGTGTGTTGTATGAATAAATAATAAACAATATGATATAAATGCGGGAGTGCCCCAGGGGGCTATCCTTGCACCTCTACTGTTCCTGATAGTCATAAATGACCTCCTGAGATGGGTATATATGCTGCTGACACCACACTCTATATCAGACACGACAGGAAAACAAATGAACACATATCTAAAGAAATGGCAGATACACTAGAGGATGACCTCCAATCAGTAGTGGAATGGGGACAAAGATGGATGGTCACGTTCAATGCCGCCAAGACTAAACTAGTTTCATTCAATAATTACAAGAAACCTTCTCTATCCCCTATAGCAATGCCCAACGACTCTTTATCTGAGAGTACGTCTTTCAAGCTCCTTGGCCTAACGTTCACAGGAAACATGAGTTGGAACAATTACATCGAGGGCATTGCCAGGGCCGCTGCGAAGAAGGTGGGCTCTCTCTACCGTGCTAGAAAACTACTAACACCAGAAAGTATCCTGTACCTCTATAAGGCACCCATTCGCCCATGTATGGAGTATTGCTGTCATATTTGGGCTGGTGCATCGGCTATTAGTCTCTCGCTCCTAGACAAGGTTAAAAAGAGAGTCGCAAATCTGATAGGCCCTGAACTGGCATCTAAGTTTCAGCCTCTGTCCCATCGACGACACATTGCATCCCTCTGCCTGTTCTACAAGTATTTTAATGGTGAATGCTCTAACGAACTGCAAGCACGTGTACCCCCACGACGTGAGCCCCTCGACAGACCCGACAGACTGCAAAATCCCAGCCCACACTGTAGAGATCCCTAGATGTAAAAGATCTTTCTACTCCATTAGTTTCCTCCCCATAACTGCTAGACTTTGGAATTCCATTCCAGGTCACTGCTTCCCCAACTGTACTGACGTGCAGAAGTTCAAGTGCAACGTAAACAGATATCTTGCTGCCCAAATCCCTACATAGTGCCCCAGTAGTTGTTTCCCCTGATAGTAGCCCCCGACACCAAAGTGGCAATTCGCCTTGTTTGGGGTGAAAATGTAATAAAAAAAAACAAATGGGAGAATGGCCTTACTCTTCCAGTTCTGCAATATATTGTAAATATTGTAAATATAAACTTTCCCTACATGTACACTAAGCAATGCTTTAAGCAAATTATATTAATTCGCTAATCTATAATTTTCTACGTTTTGCCTCCTCATATAGGCACTAGTTTTGTTTTTGTAAGTATATCCCTGAACATTTACTATGGTGTCAAAATATTCAACCGTTTCGTCCAGTAATTCATGATCGCAGAAAATGTGGTTTCAATTATCACACCAATATTATTATGAAACAGCTTGATACTACAATATACTCTATAAAATCCTATCTATTATATAAATCTCACATGTTTGTTTAAATGTATTATGTATGTATGTATGTATGTATGTATGTATGTGTGTATGTATGTATGTATGTGTGTGTGTATGTATGTCAGGTCATGTCATCTTCTACTGGCACCATGTAACCCAGTACTACCTGCCTCAGACTTGTTTGGTCAGGAGGGTGGCTAGTCTCCCTGAAGGATTAAAAACAAGACCTTCCAAAGGGCGAAGGAACCCTTTTTCGGGGTTAACGGCCAACTAGCACCGTGTGTGTTTGTGTGCGTGTTGGGGTGGAGAGGACTTCTGTAAACCGTAGTGAAGGCAACCTTTCTCGGAGAAGCAGATCTCTGATTTAAAAAAACCATAAAGCGGGAGACCAGTGCCTGCATTAAGCTGGTCTTCAGTTTAACTTGCTGCTGGCTATCTTGCTATTGCTTGTTGCTGGATCTCAACATTTTGAACCGAGAGAGGGACTTAGCTTTCGTACAAAGCCAAGATTGTCACATCATATGTGTATAGATACTCCCTCGGGCATTTGTCTATAAAAGTGGTCCTGTGGCGATGAGAAAGTTGTGACGCGTGGAGGCTTTAAATGCTGGAAGCATGTAATAATTGATCTCAATGACCATCTTCAGTGTCATGCCTGTTTGAGCTTGTGAATTCACCGGTAGGACTAAAAAAAAAGTCATTTTTGGGCTCATGGACTTTAAGTGTCTGAGAGAGTGGAATTCATCTGACGTTGCAATCTTCATGTATGTGTACCTTAAACTTTCGACAGACGCGACGGATCCTCACGTGATCTGTATCGTTTTGAAGCTCGACGCTTTTGCTATATGGGAATATTACCTTCTCCCCTGGGCCTATTCTATGCCCACCTGGATTTATAACCCCGAAGGGCATTCTACTCCTTCCGATAATGGACTGCTCAGGTTGTATCAACTTCTCTTTTCGTATATTTTTTCCATATAATTATCTGCAACCACTCAAAAAATGTTTTCAATAATTGTACTCAAAAGGAAATTAAGCGTCCAGTCACAGCTGATCATATTGCTAACCGCATTTCATTTCCTCTGATGACATGAGCTATTATTGAAAATCCATGGATTAAGGAAATTAACATAATCTCTTCTGTATATTCCTTTTGTCAAACAATAAATTCTTAATTCGAATATATGTGTCTATATGTTGTTTTTTCAGAATTTAAAATTTAACCACCAAACTTATATATTACTCTATTCTTAAATATTGAGCTTTTCCTTTTTGACTAGGATCACCTTGAAAGTATTACTTCAAGTAATATCTATCAGGATTTTTCATCTGAATTCTATTAGTGTCTTATCTCGCTTATATATATATATATGCATATATATATATTTGAAATTGGTATATTTAGTCAGCATTTGTTCATTGAAGCAAATATTATCAAATGCAACGGAGATACTTTACTTTATGATTCTTTTTTTTATTTTTTCGATTTTCCGTATGATCATTTTAATATCAAAATCGAAAATATTAATGAATGTTCCATAAGTGTTACTGTCACGAGCGCTTTCGATTTCTTCACGAATTATCTTCAGGAGTTCAAGAAATAAATTAAGAATGGGGGAAAATGGAAATTAAAATGTGAAAAATAAAATATACATTAATCGGCGTTAGGTGGTGGTAAGTTCAATTGTATAAAGTCTATGGAAGGTTGATTTAAATAAAGGTCGAAAAATAACATTAATAATCATAAAGTAAAGTATCTCCGTTGCATTTAAAAATAGATGTGTGAATATATATATATATATGTGTGTGTGTGTGTGTGTGTGTGCGTGATTTTCAGAATGTGAGAGATTATATATAAAAAAATCCACAGCTAAACAACCTCGCAGCCTACAAGGGCCAAGTCAGTCAACGGACCTGAAGTCTATGACTCGAGTTTCGCCCTCATTTGGGCTCATCAGTTAGACGCATATGAACTCAGGATTCGAAACCCGAATATATATATATATGATTATTATTATTAGTAGTAGTAGTAGTAGTAGTAGTAGTAGTAGTAGCAGTCGTAATAGTAGTAGTAGTGGTAGAAGTAGTAGTATACGTACTCTAATATTTTCATTACATAGATTAGCGTTTAATGCATACGTAATTTTCAGTGCTAGAAGTGATAATTATCAATCGTCGTCTGACACGAACCTATCTACAAAGTAAAAATTGGCTTTGAAGTCTTGCGCTCATGCTCTTTGCCATTTTACACATTTCCTGAATTGGCACTCTTGCGTTAACATTATTAAACTCATCACCGTATGGTATGAATCTAAATGTTTTATTGTTGGCATTCTCCATATTTTTATAGTCAGAAGTATTTTTAGAAAGACGTCAAGTATATACAAAACGAACAACGATTGGATTGCCAACATCATAAGTGTAAGTGGTTTTATTTGTGCGTGGAACGAACAAGATTCGAACTTGGATTATTCAGGTTACCAATCCGTGTCGGTAACATCTTGACCACCGTCAGTTCCCATTATTAAACGAGTATGGCGTTAAAGGGGCGTGGAAAACCCGCATTTGTCATCGGGCACTACACAATTCAGGAAAGCTGTCTTTCAATAATAAATGAGAATGTTAACTAGCAATTAAAACTCAAATTCGGTTTAATTAAATCTGGAGAATGGAAATTTCTAAGTATAAATGCACGGTAAAAAAACGTGTTGCATAATATTAAAAAAATAGGAAAGCAATACAAATAAAAACACAATTGTAAATGTAAATCTGAGCCACGTAAGAAATTAAACCGTTTTAAACGAGTTATGCAAGGCAAGAAATTGAGTCGAGCAACAATAGGAGAAATTGCATTGCGCAGGTAGAGTGTCACTGAATACAAAAGCAAAATTAAGAGAAGGAAAAGTGAAAATGGCAACCACATACACTCACAGATTATTCGCACAATATCCATAGTAAATGCGAATGAGGTTGATAACTGATAAAGTTCACCTTTATGTACCGACTTCACTGCTTTGTTTCGAACGCCAATTTTGTTTGGCGTCAAAAATAATAGGGCAAATTGTGTATAAAATGTGAAAAAAAACAAACAAACCAAGCCATAGTTAATAGAGTTAGAGTTGCCTGAGTTGCCATGAGAACTACTTTACGTTCTTGAAAATATGGTACAGATACAATAGTGAAAAAACAAAAAAACTCAGACGTATTTTTAAATATAACAAAAATATTTATCTGTATTGTTAAATACAACCAATAATATTCGCAAAATACTTAGTTTATTTAAAGCAAAACGAGTAATTCTGCCCCGTAAGAATTGTAATTGAATTTTATATCTAACGCTTACGGAGAAATAATTTTAGGCTAGAATTTCAAATGGTGTATTGTTCCTCCTATTTTTAATGCATATAATCTTGCAGTGCATTATCAAATTCTTAGTTATCCTCCTTGTTCTTCAAATCTGTATCCTTAAAATATCGCATCTTCGTCTTTATTCTATTTTGAAATAGCTATAGATCTATGTCGGTCACATAATGATTTGGTTATTATTGTCATATATATATATATATATATATATATATATATATATATATATATATATATATATACACCTACCCCCCACACACATATATATAGCAATGTTTTTTTCAATTTTCTTATTAGTTTATTCAAGCTTGAAAAGAGGTGTCGTACCAAAGGACAAACATTAACTCGCTGCCATATGTATTCAATGCGAGGGATGTTTTAAAGGTTGTGATTGTTCAGTTTAGTGCAAATGTTTAAATCTCTTTTTGCCACCGATTCAATAGTTATCTTTGTCAGGTAGTTTTGGAAATTATCTTTAATTAGTCCAGTTGCTCCTGTAATAACTGGAATTATATAGACTTCACAAAGTTTCCACTTTTTTTTTTTCATTTCATACATAAGGGCTAGTTTTTTCTTTATATTTTCCCTCCCAGTTCTATTTTTCCCAGCATTAGTAGAGATACTATTTCCTACTAAGCTTGCGTCTTTCTTATTCTTGTTGTATATCTCTATGTCAGGTTTTATTGGTGTCTATTCTAGGTATGCTGTAGGGATTGCATAATCATAGTGAATAGTGTATCACTTATATTAAACTTTGTTTTTCTTGTATATGTTTCTAGGAGTGCTTCTGCATTTAATATTTTTCTCATAGATAATCTATTAGAGATATGTACACACTCTATCGTGCCGTATTTTATAGAAGTTGGATGTCAAATGACTCACACGCTCTCCATTTGTGAGACAGAACCATCACTTATCATAGCTTAGACCACTCATCTTTTTAAAAGTATCGGTCATCAAGAATTTATCATAGAGAGTCATTATAATTCGAGCCTGATCATAATTGGTCAATTTTATTTTTAGCCGATCTATGGACCTACCTTATCTCTATATGTAAACATGCGCTTATCTTCAGGTATTCATATATATGTATATCTAAACGTACATTTAAATGTATACATATATGTATGTGTATAACATATGTATATGTATAGATCTATGTGTATGTATATTTATATGTATATGCATGTATATATATATGTATGTACATGTATAAATACCAATCTATCACTTTCTATATATGTATATACATAGGTGTGTGTATATATACATTTAATTTGTTTTATATAAGCAGTAATGTGTTGCTACACAGTCTTGAACATGTTTCGATCTTCTTGTATTTAATAACTAGATACCTCTTCAGGGAATCACGCTTACATTAAAAAGGATCATTAACAAATCTGAAAGTCATCTTGCATTTTAAAAGTTTTTATGGAGAAAGAGACAGAATTAGAGTTCGGCTGTTGTAAAACAAGTTGATTGTATTTTGTCTGTGTTGGGGTGAGACAGACAAAGTTTGAGAAGTTACTAAATACAAGAAGACCGAAACAGGCTCATATACTGTGTAGCAAAACAATACTGCTTAAGTAAAAACAAAAAAAATGTATACGCTGCTCTACTTCGGTATTGAGCACTCTTGTATTAACTTCGTTATACTTCCCATATACTATATATATATATATACATATATATATATACATATATATATACATATATATATATATACATATATATATATACATATATATATATATACATATATATATATATATATATGTAGTAAAGTACGGTGTATATTTTGACAATTAATTAATAAAGCATGTCAGATTGAGAAGGGCAGAGTTATCCTTATTTCCGATTTCTCTGGATATATTTTCAATTCGCTGACACGTCTTTTTTTTCATTTCAGCTACCGTAGTGTATATATTGGCGTCCAAAAGTTGTTGATAAGCCATATTCTTCTTTAGCATTTTTTTTATATTTTCAACATGCCAGTTGAAACAAAAACAACCGCTCGGCGATTTGAAAAGATATCCATTAAACTCGGACAAAATTATTCTATCGTGTACAATTAGAGTACATTAAAAATGTTTTGCCGCCAAAGTGTGTATATATATATATATATATATATATATATATATATATATATATATATAATATATATCCTATATATATATTATATATATATTTTTCTATATATTATATATATTATATATATTATGTATATTATATATATATTATATATACTATATATATTATATATATATTATATATATTATATATATTATATATATGTATATATATATTATATATATGTATATATTATGTATATATACATGTATATATGCATATATATTATATATATGTATATTATATATATATACATATATATATGCATATATATATTATATATGTATATATATACAATTTATATGTGCATATATAATTCATATATGTATAGATATTATATATGTATATGCAATTTGTATATTACATATGTATATATAATTTATATGTGTATATGTAATTTATCTATTTATACATATATTTATGAATATACAATATAAATCCATAATCTGTATATATAATACATATATATATAATTTATGTTTATTATATATTAAATATATAATTATTATACTATATATAATTTTTATATGTAATTTATATATATAAATAATTCATATATATATAAAGTAACAATATATAAATTATATATATATATATAATTAATATATAAAATATATTTGTAGTCATCGACAGACAGTCCTGTTTCGTTGTATTACAACTCATCACTACCGCTAGACTAGCACCTCTCGCAAGCCGAGGATCGAACCTAGAACCGTCGTGTTGACAGTTCTACCCCTCGACCACGGAAGCGGTGCCCGCAATTAATCTGTCCGAATGTCTATTTAAATAAACATCTGTCCGCCACTTGTAAACAAACCGAGAGCTTCACATTTTTCAGGCAAATACATAAACATATAGTCTCTCTATATATGATTTATATGTATATATAATTTATATATCTATAATTTATATATATATATAAATTTTATGTACATATAATTTATATTCATATATACAATTTTTAAATATATATCAATTATACATATAGATGATTTATATAGATATAAAATTTATATAGATATAAAATGTTTATATATATTATTTATATATATCTAAAGTATATGTATAAAATTATATATATCTCATAGTTCATATATAAATTATATTATCTTATATATATAAATATAAAATATATATCTTTTTCTGTAAATTACATATAAATATAAAAATGATCTTATATATTATATATACAAGTTATATATTTACATTATATATAAATTTTATATATACAAATTATATATATATATAATTGATAATTATATATATATAGAAATTATATATCTATAGAAATTATATATACATACAACTTATATATATATATATGTACATTATTTATATAAGGTTTGTTAAATATATACATATAAATTTAATATGTACATGTATGTATTACATATATATATTAAAAGTATATATATAACATATATATATAAATTATATACATAAAAATATAACTATGTTTATAAATCAGATATGTACATGATTTATATATATAGACATTTTATATAATATATATATATTACATACATAAATTATATATGTATATAAATCATATATATATAACATATGATTTATACATATATAAGAATATTATATATATAAACTATACATATATAAAATATATATGTACATAAAATTGTATATATATAAAACATCATATACATATCAAACATATATATATAAAATGTGTGTATATATAAATTATATATATAAATTATATATATATATAAAATTTGTATATATATGTAAATTATATATATGTAAAAAATTATATATATATATATAAATAATTTATATGCATAAGTATATATAAATATATATATATACATTTTTATATGTATATATATAAATTATATATATGTAAATATATATATATACGTATATATATGAATAATATATATATATACATATTAATTATATTAAAATTATATACATATATTTAATTATATGTGCACGTGTGTTTACTAAAAGAAAACAAGTCAATTGTATTTAGTATTTTCACCATTCAATTACGTATATATCAATTTCTTAGTTGTCAGTTGTTCTTAAACCATACTTATAAAAGCAAAGCTACATTTTAGGTAAACCTTCACACGTATCTATTGAAATAAGATAATAAAATATTAGGCTATACAAATGCATATATATATATATATATATATATATATATATATATATATATATATATATATATAGTAGAGTATGCAAGTATTTTCGTTTAGTGTTTAGTAATTTTACGCTGGAGGCAACAAAACATAATGGCACCGTTAATAGAAATAACGAATACGTTCACTTCAAAAAAAAAGAGAAGAAAATATGTATAGAATGAAATATATTCCACAAATTTGCGCATAGAATGTAGTTTTTTTTTTTTTTTTTTTTTTTTTTTTTTACAAAGGCATCACCACATTATCAAGGCCCAGAAGCCACTCAAGGATAAGGGTTAAAGAGTTTACAGTAGAAATTGGTCAATATAGTAATCATTAGTAATGAAAATTTGGTAAATTTAATAACTTATATGGAACGGCTCATCAAGAACTTATTTACTTTAGACTTGAACACAACCATATTGTAGTCAGCCGGAAAGCAGGAAAACGGAAGACAATTCCACAGGCGTGCAGTTCTAAGAAGGAAGCTTTGTTCATGGAATCTACGTTTAGGTTTAGGCACAGATAAAGAGTGGGGGGGAATTATTGATAGTGTTTACAACTAGACGAGTGTTTCTTGTGAAAGTTTGGCGAGGGGGGACCATAGATTGAAGCTCAGTTGAAGCTCTGTAGTTGGATCACCTCAATTGCAACCAATTGTGGATAAAGCGCAATGTACCGAAATAAATAAAAAACACCCCAAAACTCGAAAGAACATTGAAATAAAACGCTCAGATTATTATTGTTTACATTTTTACTACTTTAGTGAGAATAAAAAGTAACCCTTCATTAAATATGTACGCGAAACAAAACCTAAATAACAATAAATTTTCATTTTGAACAGCCTTCTATAACGTGATAGTTTTCAAATCTAATGTTTATGTTTTTGTTTACTGATCCTCATAAATATACAAATAAATCTCACCAAAATTCAATTACAATATATATATATATATATATATATATATATATATATATGGTATATTTTTCTTTTATTATAAAAGTTTAATTGACTACAGATGTGTATACATTGTTTCAGGTTTTATTTCCTTCGAAAGCAAGCGTCATCAGATAACTTATCTCATTTGTTTATTTATCAATAATGATTATATCATAAAAGAAATGTGTACGCTAACATAGCTGTGTTATTGAGAACTATTTCATATACATAAAAATGGCGAAAAATTACAGGTTACCACTGAAAACGCAGATAGTGATAGCTTATCAGCTAATAATTAATAATATCTATAAAACCCACAGACACACCCTCTTTCGCACACACACACACACACACACACACACACACACACACACGCATGTATGTATTGATGTTAACTGTTATGAAACGTTATCTGCTCTTATCTTGTCGGCTAAATGACTGCGCTTTCGCCTTGTCAGCAGACGCCACCCCTTTCATTATCCGCTTAACGTATTGATCATTTATGGAGAAAGCCGAGTTTCCTGTTATTTATGTATGCTATTTATTATCGTTCATTCATGTGTTTATATTCTATTTATCAAAGTAAATATCACTCCTCACAATTTACGACATCTGCATCCGGCTAGGAACGCGCATCGTTCTAGACACAGATTCATTAAACGAGCTTTCCGCGCAATCTCATCCGACAGACGTCGTCGTTTGTCGGATCCGCTTCTTCAGCCGAAAGGTTTGTTTACGCTTACATCCGTGGCTGGTTGATTGGAATGCAACAAGCTTGCATAGCAAGTAAACTTCCCAAATGAACACTAAAGTATAGATAATACATAGGATTGTTTGCACATGTTTCAGCGAACCAAAATGTCCGTAATGACATATATGCAGTTAAATGTTTCAATAAGAAAGGTGAACAGTTTATTCTAGTCACTTCAGTCGTTAGAAAATTAATAATTCCTTCAGAATATATCGCTATAAAAGCTACGCTCGGAAACATATTTGATAATTTATGTTCATATATTGGTATTTTGTTTTTATAGGACATCCCTTTTCTATCCTATGCATTTTCGTACATTAAATTAGGAAGTCATTTTTATCACATTCGTAAATATTGACATTGAACACTGTCATCTGATTTGTTACCAAAGGCAAGCTAATTTACTCTACTGCGATTAAACGCATAAAAATAATATAAACATGTGTTTATACAACCTATATAATCTCGGGTAGGCGTATAAACTGAAGAAAAAAATGGCCGCCTCTTCTCTTTATATGCTTGTTATATTTTCACTTAATATACAAACGAGATGATTCTGATTGAAATAAAAAGATTGATTTTTTTAAAGACTGGGTTTATTTTAGATTTGGATGTCAGAGTAGCATGATTTGAAAGTAATGGGGGGGGCTTAAGTATAATTTTCTAACTTTTGTATGACTCGATATAGGATTGAACCCGCACGTCAGATCTATTAATATTTTATTTTACTTCAGTCGAAGTTTTGAGAAATCAAGGGGCCCTCTACGACTTGAACCCCATATGAGATACACAGATATTCGAATGTTCCGTTAAAATTCTTTATCTCTGAATCACTAAGTTATTAAAGAAATTGAAAACATAATTTTCATTACAGAGATTACTAATAATTATGTAGGGAAAGGAATGTATTTTATATATATATATACATACATATATATATATATATATATATATATATATATATTACATTGAATGCCTCTATGGTGTAACGCAAGATATTTTTTACAGATTTTTAGAATGTATCTTTTTAAGTATATATGCATATTTTATATCGAATGTGTATATTTTCAAGTGAATGTGTATATTTGTTAAAACATACTCGAGCTGAAATATTCTTTCGATTTGTTTGCCATTCTTGTACAAGGATAATCTACATCGAAATGTGTCCGGAAGAAACTGATAAATCAATGAAGAAAATTATATGAGAAAAAAATTGGGATCTATTAATAATTGATTGGCATCACTTTTTTCTTTGAAAAGTTTGATGAGACCATAGTGATCGAATATAGTATTATATTTGAGTATTGAAAGAGTTTATGAAGTGTGGCAAGGAAAAACTTAACACCGTTGAATTATATATATATATATATATATATATATATATATATAGTCTTATTTATAGTATTCCAAATTTTACTGGGTTTATATAATTAAAAAGTGAGTAATCGTTCATATACCAATACTTTTTAAGCCGAAAAGAGATGACTTAAACTGTAAGCTATAAAATGATCATATTTCATAATTGAGCATCCATATATTGTTTTAACAAAAACTAAAAAAAAATCAAAGAATAGATTGATAGCAAACAATTATGTATTTTATCGTTAGATACAATTGTTTCAAGACTATTCAGGCAAATTCAGACATTATGCCGTTTGTAAATTTTCACAAGGACAACCTTTCGTCACACGTATTGGATAAAAAACACTTTAACAGTAAAACATTATGAAAACCATTTCCCTTATAAGGAAACGAAAAACAAGCGAACATATTTTACGTTAATCTCATCCTTGCAAAGTTTATTTTGTTAAAACAATATATATATATATATATATATATATATATATATATATATATATATATATATACTAGCAAAAGTACCGTTGACTGGGTTCAAAAACAGCCTACAGAAGATGGACTCTGATTTATGAAAGTATGATAGGTTAGGAAAAGGATGGGTTGTAAAGAGATAGTTTCGAATTTGGGGGTTTCAAAACCAAAGCAAAGTATGATGAAAGTAAAAATAAAATAGATAAATCCCATAATTTATTAGACAATACCTGTTCACACTGAAACACTTATCGCAATATTTTGTTGATCAATATTAAAAAACCTTGTTAAACTTTGTGACATATTTCCATTCTATGGATGTCAGGCGCGAACGAACACCCCATAATTTTATTATACCATATTTCTTCAAACTGAAACATAATTATCAACGTATACTTACGCAGATAGATATGAAAAGTCTTTATTAAAGTTTGTGTATATTTCCGTTCTCTGGAGGCCAGGTCCCAATGCAGCCCCCACAATTTTATCATACCATCCTTAATTAAGTTAAAACATACTTATCAAAGTATTATTATGTACATCTATATCAAAAACACTTGTAAATTTTTTTAAATATTTAAACAATTTTTTTTATTTCCATACTTTGTGGACCAGGCGCTACACATACCCCACAGTTTTTATAAATCATCATTATGCCAGATCAAACATACCCATTCCTGTGTCTCGATACATCTTCTGTCATTATATGTGATCAGTTTTCTGTAATAGTCAACCTATTCGTGACTAGACACACACACACACATACGTTCAGCTTTAAATTATATATATATATATATATATATATATATATATATATATATATATATATATATATATATATATATAAACTCTTTTGTGGTTTCAATTATTGTTGTGTGTGTATAGTTATGGGTTGAATTCTGTGTAGAACCGACTTTGATGTGTTTTTCAGTTGTTTTTATATAATGTGTCTAAATTCGTAGCAGGACAATGGAAAAAAATCGGCATTTCATGAACATTACTTCAACCATGTTTTACAAAAGCAAGGAGGTAATACCAAAATCAAACAATTCGACGGAAGAAGCTATTAGAATAGAAGTCTTTCCGGCATTCACGGGAGAATTTTACTTAGATGTTGTTCTCGGGGTATGTATATCGGGGGTGGGTGGGTAACAGTGCGATTGTTTCATCAGATCATATTCCTTTAAGGTACTTGTAAAACAGGCACATAAATGCAAGATTAGCACGATGGGAGTGGTTGAAGCTTGGTTGATAGTATACGAACTATTAGATTTTCGGCTATTTTTGAGAGTGTGTCTACGAGGTAGAGAACAATGGTGGATAGACCAGCCAGGAAGAGACAACAATAATCCATGCACAAGCGAATGATAGTTTTAAACGATACTTTCATGGGTGTGTAATATTTTAGGACTGTATAGAGAACTCACTTTCTTTGCAGCGGCCTTTGCAATGTCCTCAATGTGTTTATTCTAGTTCATGTGTAGCGTGAATGTAAAGCTAATGATTTCGATCGATGAATTTTCATGAAATTAAAGATCAGACTACCAGATGATACCTGTCTCTTCTCATGCAAGGATTATGATTCTACACTATATTTCTAGGGTAACCGTTTCATGCTTGCCAGAATAATCGTGTTTTGCACAAACTCATTTTTATTATATAAACGGATCATAATTATCTATTGGTTTGCAACATGGCACCGCCAACACACACAAAAAAAATAAGACTCAAATATAATATAGCGTGTTAAGTCCGTTTTTTTCCTGCCATCCACATTACATTAAATGAAATATGGAAAACTTTATTTTTCTACCGTTGAAAATGTCTTCCCTCATTTTCGCAATTATTTTTTTCGTCAGAGGGGTGGTTTACAATTGAAAACTCGAAAACCACGTGACTTATTATATTTTTATTTTTACACTTCTCTCTTTCATATACTGTCAGATATTGCCAGGCTCTACTGTCAGTCTTGGACGAGGAGTTCAGTCCCATAATAGACATCCTGCAGACGTCTTCATTAATATGTTAGAAAACACATCAGGATGGCCTCTTTGATAATTGTACAATGTTTTATAATTTTTTTTTGTATTTAATCAATATTTTTATAGAGGCTTTAGGGAAACATAAGCTGATTACTTCGACTTTAGTAATCTATTTATATATATATATATATATATATATATATATAAATGTATATATATAGTGCAAAATTTTGTTAAAAATTCAAAGACTAACTTTTTCTTTTTTTATAACCTTCGCTTATTTCCTGGATGTTTTTCCATTACAACTTTTGTTTATTTCCTGGACTTTTCCCCATTATAGCTGTTTCATTAGTGGGAAGGCAATTTTACGATTTATGTGTCCATAAAAATATCCTGTCCCCACCAACTTCTTCAGATGTTTTTGCCATTAGATTTTTACAATAAAAGGTGTATTTTTAAAACAAAAGTCATATTTTTAACATATATATGAGTTTAGTGATATATATATATATATATATATACATATATATATATATGTGTGTATATATATATATATATATATATATATATAATCATGGGAGTCACTAGTTATGAAGGCTAAAAAGTCCCGTTAGGATAAGAATTAACGAGGGCACGGAGCGCATTGGGATAACAGTGTGGAAATCGTTTGTGGTGAAAATTTTGTATAATTAGATTATTTAATGGAACGGCTCAATAAGAACTAGTTTACATTCTACTTGAAGACGATCATATTGTAGTCATCTGAAAAGTAAACCAGCGGAACACAATTCCACAGACGAGAAGTTCTTGATGAAATGCTTTACTCATGGAATTAACGTTTAGTGATGGTTGTTTTAGCTAGAGGAGTGTTTTTTATGTGAAATTTTAGATTGAAGCTAAGATGAGCACTTACAATGAAAATGGATATTCTCGCTACTTGTTTTTTGTGGGAAACGACTACAGGGAAAACAAACGGACATCGTCTCCTAGATTTTGAAGCCGGTTTAAAAATCTTTTAAGCCAGGATAGGGTCCTCTGTTCAGCTCCTGCCAAGATGTGGCAAAGGTAATTCATTTTTGGGTATCGCTGGTACTCATTCTAAATATTTATACAAAAATATACAATTCAATTTGATTATATATATATATATATATATATATATATATATATATATATATATATATATATATATATATATATATATACTAGCATTTCAGCTCCGCGTTGCCCGGGTGTTTGGAGGTGTATCTTGAGCAAAAATAAAAGCGGTTATTTTTTTTTTTAATTTGACCCTTATTATGACCCCTTATAATTTATTGTCTTGGGCTCAAATCAAGTTATTAAGTTGGATCCATATCCATTGAACCTATATCTAAATTTCAAGTGTTTACACCTAAAAATTGGCGGAGGAGTTTGCTAGAGTTCTCAAAAGTCAAATCGTTTAACTTTGGCCCCTTACCTGTCAAATTTCTGGCTGAAAACGGATTACAAAGATTTTCCCAAATTTCAGTACTTTGTATATAAAATTTCGAGTCTGTAGACTTTAAATTGACAGAGTTATTGCGTATGGAAATGTACACCCAGACATACATATACACAGACACGTTCATTTTGTAGATATATAGATACATAAATATATATGGAAACACTTTTGTGTTTACTATAAACTTTTTGCGCCAATATAATGCAAGTATAAATCATGTAGAATATCTGCATGAATATAATTACACATAATAGATGATTATCGCATTAGAAAACGGAATAAACTAATAGGGAATTAACTAAAATGAATGTTTAAAATAATATTCAAATTAGTTAGTGTATTATCTGTTCCAGCAGATGCTGCAAGCAAAGACCATTGCCCTTGTGGCAATCTTCTGGTCCATGTAGAAGCAACTCTACTTGGGCCAGCTGGCAAATCACTATCCAGCTCCCATTTCCCACCTATCGGGAGCTGGTCCCCTTTTCCCTTCCCCCTCCCCTTCACTCCTCACTTTAAAAATCGGCCTTGTGCCTAATTTGCTCGGTGGGGGAGCAAATAAACATTTCCCGTCCCCCGTGGCCCGGGCGACAAGATCAAAGTATAGTGTCTTTTCCGACATATACTACAAGCAAAGACCATATGTGGGGGTAACCCCACATATCAGACCTTGGTCAATGTAGGGATCACCCTACAGACCAACAGTTACTATCCTGCTCCCATTTCCTACCTCTCGGGAGCTGGTCCCCTTTTCCCTCTCCCCTTCCTCTATCTCCACATTAAAAAACGGCCTTGTGCCTAATTTGCTCAGTGGGGAAGCAAATAAATACAACTGGAAAAATAATACACGAGACGAAAATGAATATTGGGTTTCTGTTTAAATCTCTCATTTTTGCATGCCCCTATTGACGAAGTTCTATGAAATTTTGAAATGGTTGGAATTAAAATAGAGAAATACCGACATGGCAAAAATGTGCACTTTTCTGTTGAAATCGGAATGGTCCAATTGAGAATAGTAAAAATAAAAAAAGATATCATCATCCATGATATATACCGTAATATATAAATTTGTGTGAACTAATCGACCCAAACGAACGGAACCGTCTTTAATGATGTGTTTATATCTTTATTACTCCCAGCCTATTACATGGCTTATCTATACTATTCTCTTGACTAAAATATCTATACGACTGCAAGCATGTTTAAACAGGAAAAAGTTATGGCCCGTTGATTTAAAATTAGTGCTTTATGCCACATTGATGGTTTAATAATGTTAAACGTGGGCCCATGTTTACATTTAATACAAATTTCTATTAGTTTCTAAATGCGACTCAAATGGATGCGTTACACGTTATAGTAAAAGTCCATGGGCTCAGTAGTTTAAGGGAAAACGTGGAATAGATACACCGACAAACTAATATAATATGGTTTCACATTCACCGAAATAAAGAATCAGTCTTTATTCATTTTTTTTTCGACAAATGTCTAGTTTTCTATCTTTATGATTTTACGGGAATTTTGCAACATATAAGCAAACGTATTATCGTTGTTGGTCCCCGATCTATGTTTTCAATAGCGTCTGTGTTTCCGTGCGTCCGTCCGTACGTCCGTCTCTGCGTGCGTCCGTTTATACGCCCGTGCGTTCGTCCGTGTGTCCGTTTGGTCGGAAGATTACCAGATAACTGTCCATTGGTTTTTCCTGAAATTTTGCCACACATTGTATTTCTTTAAGTAGACTTGCACAGTAAAAAACTTGTGTTAGTGAAAATTTCAGTTGCTTCCCCAGGGGCTTAAAAAGGGTAAAAAACGCGTCAAAATTTTCTAAAATAACGTTTTGCCCCATAACTTTTGATCCATCCATTAGATTTTTCTGAAACTTGGCCAAAATGTGATGGTCATTGTTCTAAATAGAAATCCAGTATGGCTGACCCTGGCAAAATTCTGGCTCGCGTCCCCGGAGACTTTCCGTGCTAAAAACGCCTCTTTTTATGACTCTTTATTTCATATTTCTCAAGAAAAAACTTGATATGTCTGACTATATAATTATTTTTCACAGGAGGTCAACTCAGATATACACGTGTAAATGCCTGAAATTGCGCCCTTATCAATTTACACTGGGATTCAGCGTTCCCACGAGGCAAAAAGTGGTCACAAATCCCTCCAAATTACAAAAATAAATGACATTTTTACACCATACCTTTTGCCGCATTCATTAGATTTTTCTGAAACTTGTCGGAAATGTAAAGGCAACGTTGGCCCTTCACGTTTCTCACATTCATCATTTTTTCATCTTTTTTTTTGTAGCATTGTGAAGACTCTCCCGATCGAATTGAAGTAAATTGCATGCAGAACCGCCGGGAACCACGCATGTGTGGCTTGTTTCATTTGGTTGCACGCCAGAGACAATCAAACACAAAAAGGCAGAAATACGGTTAACAACATGAAATATATATATATATATATATATATATATATATATATATATATATATATATATATGTGTGTGTGTGTGTGTGTGTGTGTGTGACACGCACATTTATAGTTTCTGCCCCAAATGGCAAGGACTTAAGGATATTTTTCTTTTTTATTCACTCGCATGTGGTCTGTAATCGTTTTCTTCTACACTTTTCCTACGAAATCCTGATGATGTTCCCTGAAATAGGGACGAAACGTTGATTACTATTTTATTAAATCTCACTTGTCCTTCTCAAAGAACATAACATCAACCATCGCTTGTATTTTAATTTTAATTTTATTTTTATTTGGTAATTCGTATAGTATGGATTCTTCTGACTACTGTTTTCATATTGAGTGTTGTTTTCACGACGTTTAAGTCGATGTTAAATTTGATCGTTTTGCATATTGTTGTTCCGTCAAACCTGACTGGCTAGAAGTCCTAAATAATTATCAATTGTTTGTTCAGTTCTGCTTGCACTGATGCTGGAATTTCTACTTCCAAAAGTGTAACGTCCACAACTAAATTTTATCATGCACCCTATTCAGGACAAGGGACTATTTTTATAACCAGAGGTATTCTTTGCGGTTGATTAAAAATGTGTTATTTCTGATTTGAATTAAATTTAAACCAGGATTAACCGTTTATTTCCTATTCTCTTATAAATAAGACACAATATAATTTCTTTTTACTACTGAATCACTACAAAAAAGATACAATGCATCGATAGAATAAAATTCTCTTTGAAAGGTGTTACAACTTTGAAAATTGTTGTGAAATCTGTTAAAATTCTATTTTTTAATGATGCATTAATTATATAAATGTATATTGCAATAGCATTGCTACTAATGTCATGTAACTGTTTCGTGGTAATTGTTTTACTATTTACCATGGTGCATACATTTTAGTTTGCATATATGGTCGCTTGATGTATAAAATATATCACATATACACAATATCCTATTTATAGCATATTTCTCTTTGTAGCTAAACCTAAATGTACATTCCATGAACAAAACTTATTTCGTAGAACTGCACGCCTGTGGAACTCGCTTCCGATGGCCTGCTTTCCAGCTGACTACAATCTGATTGTCTTCAAGTCCAACGTAAACAAATTCTTGATGAACCGTCCCCCTAAGTTATCCAATTTACAAAATTCTACACTTATGTTTACTACGCTATAATCACATTGACTAATGCATACCCATTACCGATTTCGATTAATAGTCCAAACACTAATATATATCGATGAAAGCAAGAATGCGTGCGAGAACACTTCTCAACTCATATACTAAGGGACGGTTTGTCTACTGGCTTCAAATTTGGTATATGAGGTAGTCAGACATGTGGAAAAAGATGTTAATCGTTTACATCCGGAACGAAGTTTTGCTTAAAGTTTAAAATATAAAACAATCAGTACTCAAGTGTCATCGGACGTTTATCTGTTTGTGAAGAGATTCATGCGGTTTCGAAAAGCACTTTTTAAAGACGTGTAAGGCTAGCCTAATGGTTAACGTACGTGACACTGTTTTAAGTTTCGGTTTCGATCTCACTTCGACTAATGTTCTTTCTTTTAAACAAGTAAACTGTTTCGAAAAAAAACATTATACTCGAATGGACATGCCTCAGTTTCATTTCGTTTTTTTACTAAATTCTTTAAAGGAAGTTTATGTTTTGTTTTATACCAACGTTATTTCTGTTTATAATAAATGAGAATTCTGCATTAATGAAATATTATATTTTATTTATGCAACGCGTGCAATAGGTCAATGTCCGGTGGCCCGCTGATATATATTTTTAGCTGACCGCCCGGCGTTGCCCGGTCATACAATACAATTAAACATAATATTTTAATTCATGCAGCATGTATAATTATAGAATCCACCCCCTTTCGATTATTACATATTACGATGAATAATTTACTCAGTTGACCAATTAACATAAAGAATAACATAAATATTTAAAAAAATTAATGATAAGATCGTTCATCAAAAATTCGGTCCGTGTTTGTTTACAACACGTCAGCTGACATTTGGGCTTGACGGTTTTAAAAATAGTATATCCTTTCTTACAGATATAAGAAGAATTTAACAGGGAAATTGTTACGTTACACCAGTATAACGTAAAATGATATATATATATATATATATATATATATATATATATATATATATATATATATTATTTAATCACATAAATTAATATAAGAGGATATATCTCCTATACCTCTATAAGGCCACCACTCGCCCATGTATGGAGTACTGTTGTCACATCTGGGCTGGTGCATCTGCTGCTTGTCTCTCGCTCCTGGACAGGGTTCAAAAGAGAGTCGCCAACCTGATAGGTCATGAACTGTCATCTAGGTTTCAACCTCTGTCCCATCGACGAGATGTTGCATCCCTCTGTCTGTTCTAAAAATACTTTAATGGTGAATGCTCTGACAAACTGCAAACACTTGTACCTCCCCGACGTAACTACACCCGACAAGCAACTAAGTTCCACACATTTACAGTAGAGATCCCTAGGTGCAAGAAAGCCTTTTACTCCAATAGTTTCTTCCCCAGAACTGCGGGTCTTTGGAACTCCCTTCCGGGATTCTGCTTTCCCAACTGCACTGATATGCAGAAGTGCAAGTGTAATGTTAACAAACATCTTTCTAGTAATTTCCTTTCTTAATGGCCCCGCTAATTAAGTCCCTGATAGTAGCCCCCTGCTTCAAAGTGGCACTGTACCTTGTTTGGGGTTAAAATTGAATAAAAAAAAAATTATGCGTAAATTTTCAGTATTTTCAACATTTCTTAATACATAATTACAGCAAGGTAGTAAGTTAGGGAAATATATGAAGCCATATATATATATATATATATATATATATATATAAATATATATATATATATTGATAACTTACACATATGCATATATAAACATGTGTTTTTACTTAAGAAAATGTTGATCACTTCGATAAAAAATAAAATATTATTACGTACATTGTGAAGACTCTCCCGATCGAATTGAAGTAAATCACTATAAAACTGGGAATAGTGCTGAGTTGGAAACATTTATGCCGTTTGGCATAAATCTTTCTGATGAGCAATTCTGGCGAAAGAGAAAATAATTAAAGCATCAAGGTTGGCAGAGGGGGGAAATGATAATCTCTCCGGGAATTTATTGGGCCACTAGTGGCCATTATTGCGCCATTCAGACCATATTAGGATTCTTTCTATTAGATAGCAGCCAAAACGGATCGGAGGCTAACTGCCCGGCCACTTAACCTCTACAATAAACAGAGCACATTGTCACAAATAAACTAAACTGCCCACGAACTACACATCAATTTCGCACAGACTGTTGATCCTTAGTTCCACAGATCAATATTCATTCCATTATAAGCCGTATTGTATTCGTTATTGAATAGAAGAGAGGCAAACTACGGCCAGATGTTTATTTTAAAATAACAAAAAAAAATTCCATTGGCTCCAAATGGTTTTGTTAAACTGATATTACATATAAACTAGCATAATACATGTAAATACGAGAAATTAAAACTCCTAGGCTAATTTGTTCATTAGTATGTCATGGAATGAGGATAAGGGAGGGGACGATGCCAATATTTTTCCCGATTCCGATACAGTTACCGATTTCGTACTAAATTCTCGATTCCGATACAATTATCGATTCTGATACAGATTCTTTATAAATCAGTAAATACTTAACTATTGCGTTGTTATTTTTCATCGATCATCGTAAAAACACACGTTTAATATGCACATATTTTTCTAAACGTAAAACTACATTTGTGGGAGATGATTAGTAGATTGTAGTTTTACTGGTAGTTAGAAATTAAAAAAATATTTATTATTTAATCGTTATTCTGTCCAGTAGAAGATTTTGCTTTAAACCAAGTCAATTAAAAAATGGTTTTACCATCGGGGAATTCGCACACATTTTTACAAATCCAATGCCTCCAAATGTTCCGATTTTCTGATTCCCGATCCGATTTCGATTACTTGTCTAAACACACGCACACATGCACACACACACACACACACACACACACACAAACATATATATGTAAGGGCATGTCATATGCTACTGGTACCATGTATCCCAGTACTACCTGCCTCATGGTCGGGTCACTGGCGACTAAACTGGCTCCCCGACCAGACTTATATGGTGAGGAGGGTAGCTAGTCTCCCTGAAGGATTAAAAACAAGACCTTTCAAAGGGCGAGTGAACCCTTTTTCGGGGTCAACGGCCAACTACCGCCGGGTGTGTTTGTGTGTATGAATGTGTGCGCTGGGGTGGGGGCTTCCATAAGCCATGGTGAAGGCAACCTTTCTAGGAGAAGCAAATCTCTGTTTAAAAAAAAAAAAACATAAAGCGGCGACCAGTACCCGCATCAAGCTAGTCTGCAGGTTAACTTGTTGTTGGCTATCTTGCTCTTGCTTGGTGCTGGATCTCAATATTTTGAACCGAGAGACAGACTTAACAGTCCCACAAAGCTAAGACTCTGTAATATCATATGTGTATAGATACTTCCTCAGCATTTGTCTCTTAAAATCGTCCTGTCGCGATGGAAGTAATTTTAAGGCTCATAAACTTAAAGTGACTGAGGGAGTGGCACTCGTCTGACAAGACGTTGCCATAATCATATATAATAGAAGTATAAAAATATTGGGTGATATGAATTTAAAATAGAAAAGAGGAAATAAAATAATGGACCACTCATCTGCTCCGTGGGTTTTATTAAGAGAGTGCTCGTTCGAATATAATGATGTTTTTTTTTAGTTGTTTTAAAATGTGATGTACTTCCTTTATTGCTGTCGAAACGGCGCGTATTCTATCCTTATGACTTGACATTATCTGGGACCCGAAGAATATTACCCCGTAACTAATGGTTTAATAAGATGATAAAATAGTCTATATTTCAATCTTTATCAACCTACACAAACTGAAAGCCGAAAGGAAATACTTCACAGCTAAAAAGATAATAATATGGTACTAGCCTAGATTCCTGGACTTAACGCGGAACTTTGCTGGACGCTTGGGTACCTGGATCGTGAGCACTCTTGCAGTATGTCGATATTATAAAATATCACCTTAAACTTTTACCCTGATCTTGTAAAATGATGTGCACTAGTGGTGTTGCTGTAGGAAAGTTGTGCACACACATACTAACGCTACTTATATATATATATATATATATATATATAACTACTTCATTTACTCACATAAAATTAATATACAAATATATAAATTTATGCGTAAATTTTAAGGATTTACTTACAAAAGTACTCAACACTGAATATTCCGCGTTTCACCAACTCTAGGATTCTCCAGGCGCATGAGCCTGAAGTATCCTAGAGTGGATGGAACGCGGAATATAAAGTGTAGCTTAATCGCCATATATATTTTATAAATTACTATATATATATATATATATATATATATATATATATATATATTAGTTTTAGTTTCGTATTAGTGGCAAGTAATGTTTATAGATTATCGTTTTATTGGTACATTGGATTAAGACCATTTCAGGTTTAGAATTTGATTGAATATGAGAATAAAGTCAAATGGGTGTATTAAATATATATATATATATATATATATATATATATATATATATATATATATAAACCTTGTAGGACATTTCGGGTGAAGTGTTCTAATCTATTTACTGTCTGGAAATTCATAGTTATTCTACTTGAAAAATGTGTTTGTGTCGTTGCTTGGGATGATTTAAAGGGAGATAATCCAATTGAGTTGTTAGGTACTGCTAGCTAATTCTGTTTGAAACTGGGTCGATTTTGTTTCTTATAATGGTTAAAGGGAGGTAATTCAGCCAATATTTTATTTATTTAGACAACCCAAAAACACAACGCATGAAATATATGACAGTAGCAGCACAAGTGATTAATAACAGATGCGGGCTAAACACATCCCATTCCTTTTGATCAAAAACATAATTTATATACTTAATTGTTAAACAAGCTATTGTAGCACGTTCTGGGCCCATCTGATTAAATTAATTATTAAATCAGAGTCGCCTTCAAGTAATCAATGAAACGAAAACACAAACAGCCTGAATTACCCCCCTTTAACCATTATAAGAAAAAAATCGACCCAGTTTCACTTTACTTCTTCAAAATACTATAGATATATTCTGAGATGAAGAAATAGTTCAAGTCTGTGATTTACTTTAGACTGTATCAGCTTAAAGAATAGGTAACATTACGGTTTGTTCAATTTTAGCAAATTATTAATAAAGTATTGATAAAGCTTAGGTTGTTCTGCATAAAATTTTAACTTAAAAAAAAACGCAACATATTCTAACGTAGGTTATCTCTCATGCAACCATTTTCATTAGCTAACATCTGATTTGTAATTGTCCTATTTACTTCCCTCCCAAGGGTGCTGAGTAAGACATTAGGTTGGTTTTTAATGTGCGAAAAATCCAGCTCCCCCAAATGGGGCACTCTGCATAATAACAATAATTAAAATTGCCTCTGTCATTGAGAATTTCACCTCCACTGACCGAAGACAAACGAGGTAAATTGTCAGAACAGATACTACACTGTGATTTTGTCCTGAAGGAGAGGAAACCAGATTTGTAATGGTAATGTGATATAACCATTTCTTTTTAACGATTAAGGATAATATTTTTAGCAGACGATGATGGAAAAAAGTGACAGTATTGTGTACAATCTTTTGTTCAAGCATATTAGAAAGTATCATCTGTTAAAGTCAATTATCCCTGAGTTTTTCATCCAATCTTAAGTTTACACACACACACACACACACACACATATATATATATATACATATACATATATATATGTATATATATGTATGTATATATATATATATATTTATGTTGGTAACCGTATTTCTGCCTTTTTTGTTTTCGAATTCAGTGTTTGATCGTCTCTGGCGAACAACCAAAATAAAACAAGCCACGCGCGCATGCCCCCCCCCCCGTGGTTCTGCATGTGTTAGGACGCTACAACAAAAATTAAAAAATGATTAATGTGAGAAACGTGAAGGGCCAACGTTGCCTTCACATTTCCGACAAGTTTCAGAAAAATCTAATGAATGGGGCAAAAGGCATGGTGTACACACACACACACACACACACACACACACACATATATATATATATATATATATATATATATATATATATATATATATATAATTGTGTGTGTGCGTGTATGTGTGTGTGTGTTGTTTTTAATTCATCAGTATTCTGTACAGACGTTGTCATTTCTCTTCAATTTGCGATTTTTTGTCATTCAATCAAATTCGCCAAAACTGTCAGTCCAGACAAGCCTTCACTGTTTAAGGTGATTGATGTTCTGTTTGTTTTGAGACATTGTGTTTTGTGTTTTTTTTTTGTTTTTTTTTTACATACGTGTTTACCCTCATCACTCTTGATAGCAACGAGACAAGTAATAATCATTGACTGTTTTAGTACTTTCTATTGGAAGAAAATGCTGTACATAGCTTTATCGACTTTAAATAGCTCTCTTTCTCCCTCCCTTTCTTTTTCGCTCTCTTTCTCTTTTTCTCTCTTTCTCGCTCTCTCATATATATGAACGATATAAAAACGATAAACAACCACAGAATTCGCGCACAATCCTGAAGAGTTCTAGAGTGGATGAAACGCGGAATATTCAGTGTAGCTTAATCGACATATATATATTATAAATTACTAGCTAACTCTACCTACGTATTGAGCACTTTTGAAGTAAATACTTAAAGTTTACGCATAAATCTATATTTCGTATATTAATTTTATGTGAGTAAATTAAGTAGTTATATATACATATATATATATACATACATATATATATACATATATATATATATATATATATGTATATATACATACATATATATATATATTTTCCCTTGAAAAAAAAATTGGTATTATAGTAAATTCGAGAGAGTTGATGCGGTGATTGCAGGTGATTAAATGACTTACTGACTAGATGGTTTTTAACGAATGATAAAAAGTAATTTTTGTATAGTTTCAAAGGTTAAAAACTTCAAAGACTATATATATATATATATATATATATATATATATATATATATATATATATATATATATATATATATAGCTCGTTCCTAACGTAAAACCTCGAACTTTAAATTCACAACATAGAGGAGCTGCAAAAACTTGAGACGTAGCATTAACACGAGCATAATTTGGTGTCGCAGAATTTATTTTTTTTACACCACCGTTTTCAATGTAATTTTTGCAAGCAATTGAGTACTGGCATGGCATGGCGATCGGGAGTGCGCTTTGCCAGCAATTCAGTGATGCATTTCCAGTTTTGACGCTTGTCCACGTGAAGGTCTTTTTTTCTTCGCCCCTCTTACCGCAAACATATGCAACAAAGAAATTGAATAAGGATTTTACTTTTTCTACGCTTCTCTCACATACACCCCCACACACACATATACATACATACATACATACATACATATATATATATATATATATATATATATATATATATAATGATTAAAAAGAATACAAAATCTTATTTAGTCTCACTTCGCATTCACCTAGTACACAGGATTTGCTACACAAACTGTGTTATCCTTTTACAGGAATACGCTCTCTTTTCTTTCTATATCTCAATCACTCTCTCTCTCTCTCTCTCTATATATATATATATATATATATATATATATATATATATATATATATATATATATATTCTTAAATAGTTGGGTTATGCTTTAAACATTGATGGGATTTCGCCCAACGATGTTTTCAGATTTCAGAAATGGGGAAGATTATTTGTCATATTTATAGCTATCAGGCTAAACTTCAGCCAGTTGACATATATAGTTTTTTTAATTACTAATGTTCTCATGGAAGAACTTAGAAACTATTTTATTCATAGGAATGTGAGAAAACGATGGCTTACATTTACATTGTCAGGCGGAAGTATGCAATCTTCTGAAGGACTTACGCTTTTTAAACGTTACGTTTTACTGCAGTATTGAAATAACACATGGATAATTAATCATGATTATGTTTCTTTGAACAAAACTTAATCGACGAGTTTCGCTCAATATATATATATAATATATATATATATGTATAATATATATATATATGTATATAATATATATATAATATATATATATATAATATATAAAATATATATATAATATATATAATATATATATATATATATATATATATATATATATATATATATATATATATATATATATTTATATATATATATATATAGTGCTGGAACAAAAATAATTTCGTTTTTTAACCTTCTTTATTCTGTTAGGCCTGCTTAAAAAAAGACTGTTGTTTACACGCAAACGCAACTCAAGTGTTTCCTTTTCATATTAAATATGTTTTTAACTCTTTTTCAAAGTATTTTTAATGTTTTATTAACTATTTGCTCGTATATATATATATATATATATATATATATATATATATATATATATATACTGTCATAGCAGCGATCACTGTGGATAGGAATTTTCCATTTGATTCTTATTTTCTAAATTTCATGGTAATATTTTATTTTTATTTTGAGATAGGATATATATATATATATATATATATATATATATATATATATATATGCACACATTCTATCTCAGATTAAAAAAAAGTACCGTGACATTTAAAAACATCAGCATCACACTTAAAAATCCTTTTGACACCGATCGCTGCTAGCGACAGATTCGTTTGTTCGTTGCTTTGAAATAGTTGGATCACAGTTTTGCTGTTGAATTTCTACATTCTGTTTGTTCCGATAATATTTAAACCAAGAAAATAACCATTAGGATACCCGTAAAATTAGACCACCATTTTGCAGATATAACCATACCTCAAAGCTCCGCAGGATTGTATATAAGTTTAAACCAGCAGCTTATTACTTTGACTTGAGTTTAACAAAGGTTTGAACTCTAGCTTTCTTTCCCCATGCTGTCTTCCAAAGCGTTATTTTATCGCACGTAGTCCTCATTCTAAACGTTAAACTTCGACATGGAATTTTAATCCGACGTACGAAATATATTTTTTCAGTATTTTCTCACATTCGAATCCACTTTTTGCTCACAACAAAATACAAAAATATCGTAAAATAGAATAAACTTCATCTTTTAAATTTAAATTTGCTTCAGCTATTAGCATTTCGGTTAAAGCGCTGATAATATAATTTTTATCCACCGGGAATTTCCAAGTAACACATACAGAGTATTTGACTTACCTGATAAATTCGATGGAAGTAAAATATTTAATGCAGCATAGAATAAATGCTCTTCTATTAAGAATAATATCTATATTAGTGGAATTGAATTAAAATGTTATCCTGGATTATGAGATTTTAATTGTAAAATATCAGGTAATCATTGTAGCTAGTAGTTCAAAATGCATTTATCTAGTAAATGTTAACATCGTATGTGGCTGGTACACACTATCCTGGTACTATATATACACACTATCCTGGTACTATATATACACACTATCCTGGTACTATATATACACACTATCCTGGTACTATATATACACACTATCCTGGTAGTATATATACACACACTGACAGCGAAGTAGAAATAACAACACATTTAATCTACAAAAAAGTTGTTTTCATTTCACACCGAAAAATAAGGTTTGGATGATAATTTATTGCTCTGTGTTTTAACATTTAAAAAGAGTGTGTAAGGTGGGGTGCGTGGTTGTGTCAGATGTCGCGCGGTGAAGAAATGGCGACACAGCCTCATTTTCTCTGAACGACTGGTTGCCTCATGGCCCTTTTCTTTTTGTCGACATTTTTTATTAAAGCATTTTATTCCTATTGCAATGCTTAATATTTCTTTCGTGTATTGTTTTAACATTTGACCGCTATCTTCTCACTTATTTTAGGGTCGGTTATGACATGCATTTCGTTAGACAATGTGGGACGGCTGCGAATTAGTCACATTGGATCTCATTTACATGCGTGCTACCCATCAAATATTTGTCTTCCCGGGGTTGCCTTCCAATATCTAACAAAAAGAGAAATAAAATAGCAAACATAGGATTAAAAGGTTCATTACAATAATTCAAAAGATAAAGCTTTTTCATGGAAGATCAGAGCAGACGTTTTATCGGGAGTAACAAACAAATTGAAGAATCCAAATGCATTTTAAGTATGAATTTGTGTAACTGAATTTTTTCCTACACGTTAGAACAGATCCGGCTGTTTCTCCAAAAATATTAACACATGATATAACCAACGTACAGATTAAAAATGCTCAGACATCTCACACATCATGCAACTTCAAGTAAGACTTCTTCTCCCATTGCCGATTAGTGCGTAGCATAGGTAACTGTATAAGTTTAAGTATGTACAGGAGTATTTGTCTCTAAGCGGAATATCTGATCAGTGTAACTAATCGATCCCATAGGAAACCAATATTTCACCGTTTTACACACACATACTTGTCTAATCAAGAAACTATTATACGATTATAAACGCCACACCGAAATTAGGTACACTGAAATGGCATTACATAATAGAAATTAGAAACTCGCGACTCGAAAGATGCGATAATATCAGTTTTCCATTTAACCAATGATGAGATCCGATAAATAAATACAAATCTGTTCACACCGCCAACTAAAAATATGGGATTTTGACGTGTCCATCGCTACGTGTTACTCCAGACTTCTTATTTGTGACGCATCTTCCTAAACACGCCAGTTTAAATGTATTTTGTCAGTGTTATTAAAGAACAATCTACCTTTTTAATTATTATTGATTTGAAATTGTTGTGCCTAATGCACTTAACGAAATACACGGCCCATTGTGGTTACATCAGTAAGCGCTAGATTTAAATACAAAAATCTGAAAGGTGATGCTTCTGATAGTGTTCACTATTTCTATATGATTACTATCGGAATCTATTTATTTTACTCAGTTTAACTACTAATTTTTATTTTCCTATTGCTATTATCCTTTTGACGAAGACGGCAATTCATCTTAATCAAATAAATGGTCAATATTCAGTAGTTATGGTGCTATTATATCATGTTGTTAACATTCATATCATATCACATCTGTTAATATTGAATACTTCCATTTCTAATGTTTTACCTTTAAAAACAAACAAGGTAACTCAAATAGAAAAAGAATAAAAAAAGAATATTATCCATAGAATTTTACGATAAAAAATACACATAAAACTAGATTTGCTATGTATTTTTGATATGCGACATGACTTTGCTCTGAGACTTCTTTGGGGATGTTATTCAGAATTTATTATTAACCTAGCGAATCACATATGTGAATTGTTACCGGAAGTTTGTCATGTACATTTTCAAAGTTCTTTCCGGCTATGCTATTTATAAGCAGATTACGGTACCAAGGGAAACAAAGTGGAGAGAAATTATGTACTTTTCTAAGCCGGAAATGTCTGCCGCAACATCTGGACCAGCAATCTATTGACTCCGATATTTTGCATATTCACATTTAATGTGCTTCCGGGAGTTTAGTAAGTTAACTATTCTTGATATCAGTGATCTCACCCTTTCATGATTTAATGTGTTATTTGAATGTAAAAATGTAATGTACTAATTATATTTCCCTTATTTGCTTGACTGGAGTCGGTTCTTAAACAAAGGTTACGCACAGATTTCTGTTTTTATGCGTTCGGTACATGAGAAATATAGTTTAGTTCGAATGCATCTATATTTATATTTAACTAGCAGGACCTTAAAAAAATTCCACAGGGGTCTCATCTATATGTAATATATTGATGTTGTCATTCTGTAGAGGTTCAGCGTAACTGAGACGCCCTAATAATATATTTTATAAAAACTGCAAAAGTATTTATCTAAGCTAGTAGGGACACCCGGCGTAGACCGATCGTAAAGATGGCCTAAATATGATATTTTAATTCTTGCGGATTCTGTATATATTATTATAAAGCTAATGTTCTATCGATTTTTATGTATTATAAAGATGCGATTTCAAACTTAAAAACATGACTTGGTTCATCAGCTTGAATCGAAAGTGAAGCCAAACCTCATATATATATATATATATATATATATATATATATATATATATATATATATATATATATAAAAGTGAACGTGTCTGTGTCTGTGTGTCTGTGTGTTTTTGTGCGTTTATGTTTGTGTACATTTCCCTACGCAATAACTCTGTCAATTTTAAGCCTACAGATTCAAAATTTGATATACAGGGTACTGAGATTTGCGAAAATCGATATGATTAGTTTCGGCCAGAATTTTGCGATTAAGGGGTCAAAGTTCAACGATTTGATATTTGAGAACTCTACCAAACTCCTGCTACAATTTTGGGTCTAAACCCGTGAAATTTAAGATACAGGTTACTTGGACATGGATCTAACTAAATAACTTTATTTGATCCCTAAACAATAAATATTAAGGGGTCATAATAGGGGTCTAATTTTTTAAAAATTGACTTTTTTTTTTTTTTTTTTGCTCAACATACACCTCAAAATACTCGGGCACGCCGGGCACCCATGCTAGTATATATATATATATATATATATATATATATATATATATATATATATATATATATATAACTTGAGTTCCTTTAATTATATATATATATATATATATATATATATATATATATATATATATATATATATATATATGGCATAATCCCGTTGTCACAGCGGTTCCCATCATATCACCGAATTTCAGCAACGTTAAGGCTGGTTAGTACCAGATAGATATTTGGGAATTTTAAACGCTGTACGTGCTCTCCGATTATTTAAGAATTTGTTTCCAATTGCCCTGTGGATACACTTCACTTGCGATTGATATTTACCAATGTCGACTCAGGAGAGGTGTGGTTGGAGATTAAGCATCTCTGGCCTCAAAAATATTACGCACAGGCAGCACTACGTAGGTATCTATTGTCTATCAAAGACTGAAGAAGCCTATCCTTTAGCTATAATCGAAACTAAAAACAAAACTTATGAAGAATCCTTGACAAAATTATTTATAAAATAATAGGTTACTGTTGTACTATTAACTATGATCGAAACCAAAACCAAAACTTATGAAGAATTCCTGGTAAAATTATATGGTACAAAAAGAGAAGTCCATAACAATTAAACGACACTCACTCGGATGTAAGCGTGACACACAAAATAAATGACACACACCCTGTCCTATTAATTTACAGATACCAAAAATATTCTCTCTTTGCTTTGTAAGTAAATTTTTACATATCAATGTATAAATAAATAAATAATTAAATACGATCTGTAATGAGACAATGTATGCAAAAAGGCATAAGTAAACGTTAATGAAATTGCTAATGCAGACGCCTAATGTAGATATAAACATTCTTTTAGCATATATATATATATATATATATATATATCTTTTTAATTATTATTTTCAACCTCGGGTATATTAGTTTAATCCATTACAAGTTGTTTCAATAAACAGGATAATGATTACTCGTTCATATCTTCAGACGTTTTTTAACTTAAACCATCTGAAGATATGAGCGGGTAACTTTTATCCTGTTTATTGAAACAACTTTTAATGGATCAAGTTAATACACCGAGGGTTTATAATAATAATAAAACAGCACATATTTAGCTCTACTTACGTATTGAACCTATAAACATATATATATATATATATATATATGGGGGGGGGAGTTCGGGTGTGCAAGCGTGTGCGCATATGTAGTTTAGTCTAATAATGCAAGTCATTACAATTGACGTCATTTTAATTAGACTTATTCCAATCCCGTCAATAGTGTCTACACATTCTTAGACTGAACTCTACCACCTAAAAAAAAAAACAATGTTTTAAAATGGGGGAAAAAAATAATATAAAAAAAAAATAAGAATAAGTCACAAAATAATATGCTGTTCGAGAAATGACATATGTTTACTCATTCAACTCTGGGCAACTCTTGGCGTCCCTGCAAGTTTGTATACATGTTATTTATACACAAATCTCTGTCTACTGTTTATTCTTATCACTGCCAGAGTGGAATACTACTTCTATTAATTACTAAACGCTGTTGTCTAGCGTTCTTCTCCGTATCTTTTAACTAGTTTAATCCTTTGATTCAGACTTAGTTACTTTTTCTTACTTCTCTTTCTTTTCACAGCGCGGTTTTGCCTTTTGTTTAGCTATGGACGCCGTCTAGATTTTTTTCTGGCCAATCGTATCATTCCACGTAATTCATTGGCTGCTATGTAATGGCGGCCAAAAAAAAAATCCTGTATTGATGACTTTCATCTGCTCATCTGAAGATCTCCGATTCACGCCATTGTTAGTCACTGTCTGTATGGGCAGGCTGATTTCCTGTCACCATGAATGAAGCAACATTTTATAGACATTTCAATTATATATATATATATATATATATATATATATATATATATATATACGTATATATATATATATATATCCGTGTGTGTGTGCGTACATGTATGTATGTGTGTTCCCATGTATAGTTTTGTCACCATGTGTATGATGATGTGGATTATTTCGTTTCTCCCTCCCTCCAATATATATATATATATATATATATATATATATATATATATATATATATATATACTTAATCAGACAGCCATTATTCGCCAAACAGTAACGTAATATTCTGTTCAAGTTGTACCAAGCACAAATGAATATGCACCGTACCTGACATCATGTTGAAATATTAGCTCATTACATTTTGAAAACCACAACAACAACAACAATAATAATAATAATAATAATAATAATAATAATGAGAAGAAGAAGAAGAAGAAGAAGAAGACGACGAAGAAAATGTAACTGTTCCTGTAATCTCAGTAATTAAAAATAATTTTTTAAAAGTCACATTTAAATAAGCCACGCATGAATATGATTAAACTGACAGAAAATGCTATTCGAAAGAAAGCGGACATTTTCCTCATTAGCTTAATTCAAACGTACAAAAACACACGGTAACAAAAAGGAAAAGTGCATTGGTAATTAACATGGCTTATTTACGCATGTGTATATATGTATGGATTAGTAAACTACATCATAAGTGAATGAAGAAAATTAGCCTATAATTAATACAAAATCATAGTTGTGTTTAATAGTCAATAATATGCAGGTGAATCATATTTAAACCTTAAACAATGATGCAAAGTTATTGCAGAGCCAGCATTAAAAAGGAAATGTATATATGTTCTATATGGTGATGGAAATAGAAATAGACAAGGTAACTGAATCACCGAAAGGGATGCTTATTAAGAAGAGAAGTGCACGCCAAATTCTTGTGTTTGACATTTCAGCACATCAGATAGTCAAGATTAAACGGTAGGAAAACTAAGTAAATACTTTGAGTTTCTCAAATGACACATGAAGAATTGTTAGGACATCGATACTACTAAGAGCACTGGTAAAAATTCTGATTAACGTAGAAAAATTTTAAAAGAAATCGGAATCAAGAGGAAGATCGACACTACACAATCTACGGTTATTGCAAAAATACATTTAAAAAGGTGAATGGTAAATAACAAAATAGCAAGGGCAGAATTTATAAGATTGAAAACCTAAATAAGGATCGTATGGAAACCACATTGTATCTATCTATCTGGTCGGGATCCTTACCCGGACCAATATGTCTCTCCCTCTCTCTATATCTCTCCCCCTCTCTCTCTCTCTCTCTCTCTCTTCAGACTTCCATGTCTGCCCGTAGCTGCCTCAGACCTTCAGGATCATATTTGGCGTCATATACAATTTTCTAGTTGTACATCAATCTAGGTCATCCTATGCTCGTGCGTCCGTGCTGTGGGGTCCACTGCAATACGTTACTCATCAGCTCTTGCTTGCTCCTCTGGCAGTAAACGAAAAATTGTAGACGCCGCTCCCTAATGGTAGTTGATGTGGCATGTAGGTTGTTATAAATTGCTGCTTCGTGGAATGATCTTGGCAAAATATATTTAACACTATTCGTATCATACGCCTATCTTTCTTTCGAATCTTTTGGCGAGTGTCCACATTACATCGATATATGATCACCACAGAATGACATAATTACAAAACAAAACATTAGAACATTCACTAGAAAGTCAATTACAGCGAGTAATACCCCGAACGGTTTTAATGGTTACCACCTACACGAATAATTGCGTAAGCATGAGACACATGTTTCTGTAGGTATAAAAATAATTCATATGCATTTACAAAATATATCGTTAGTAAAATTCCTTTCAGAGGTTAAACTTGAGACGTTTTTAGGAAATTTGGAAATTCGGTCAACCTAAGTGCGAAAACAAAAGTTCTAACTTTACTTGCTATCAATAAATATCGTCTGCTCTATTACTATTCATTCCCGCTTACATAGCAATTATCAATACACAATTTCCTTTAAATTCTTGAGTTATTTTTGTTAACCTGGAAGTAGAACGTTAATATGCAGAGTAAAGATTGACTTTGTAACTGAGATAAAATTTCAAAACTGGAACTTTACTACACTGATGATTGCGCAAGTATAAACCCAAGTGCATGTATGTATAAAAATCATTGTTAATTTCTTTTTATGAAGATAATATCATCAGAACCTGTGGAATTTATGAAGATAATATCAGCGGAACCTGTGGAATTAAACAGCAACCTCATTCACGTGTAATATATAGATATTGGCATTCTGTAAATATTCAGTGTAAATAGACGAGCTCTGATATTATTGCAGTTTTTTTAGTATATAATTGCAAAAGTATTTATCTAAGCCAGCAGGGGCGCCCGGGGTGTAAAGTACACTTAAATATGATACTTATATTCTTGCAGATTTCGTATATATTATTTTTAAGTTAATGTCTTTTCTATCAGTTTTTTTTATAATTTATAAAGTTGCGATTTCCAAATATATATATATATATATATATATATATATATATATATATATATATATATATATATTCATATGACTTGGGTGCATTAGCTTTAATTGAAAGTGAAACAAAAACTCATGTATATATAATATATATATATATATATGTGTGTGTGTGTGTGTTAAGTGCTATCAGCTATGATCGAAACTGAAACGAGCACTTATAAAAAATTCTTTATAAAATAATTTTTAAAATGTACAGATCCCGGGAGTGCTATCAGCTATAATCGAAAGCGAAAACAAAACTTATGAAAAATTCTTAGTAAAATTATTTATAACATGAGACGGAAGCCCATAACAATTAAACGACTCGGATGTAAGCGTTACACAAGAAAAGATCATACGCGTTATCATATTAATATATAGATTTTATTCACTATCTTCATTTGTTACTCGAAAATGATATCTAATAAAGAAAGTCCAAACTTAACATTAACTAGGCGATTACTTCTAAAATTAAAAGAAAGTTAAAAGAAAAAACAGCCATGAAGCACCAGTAGATATAGTTTACACGCACAATAAGATTCAAGATGTGTAAAATGTATATGAAATATGGAGCGAAAACTATGGAAAGACTAAAATTGTTGCTATAGTAATAATTCTTTATTTTTGTGAAAAAAAGTTAGTTTTTTATATTACAATAGAAAGAAGTAAAACATAAAATGATGTCGGCTATTGCCCCATTATAAGGAGAGGTAGATAATTTGGTCAGAATGCAAACTTATTTATGCCAAGCAGCTAACACGAATTATACGTAATTTAAAAGAAAACAAAACGAATACGTTTATTTAAAAAAAAAAAAAACGCTTGAGAAATTGTCTAAATAACTTTTCGAACAGATTACCAAATTCCTCTCTTGATTCTAAAGCTATATTTGTAAATGAAATAGGGTAAAATCGACGTAACTTCAATATATATACAAAGTAAACGAGGTAATATTCTTGAAATGTCAGTAAAAAACTGATACCGGATGATACATTAATTATTTTACATGAAAATGGAATTAGATTTCTATGTACACATTCCTTTTTGCATTCACATCAAGCTCGTTCTTTTTCATGGGTACACCATTTTAAAATCTAACAAAATATACATACACACGAACACACGTGCATATGTATGTAAATATACATTTTATATAAAAATACATATATATGTATATTGAAGAGAGAGATTTCTAAAACATTAAATGGATATATACACACTTGCATATATATACATATATATATATATATATATATATTTATATATATATATATAAAATGTGTGTTTAAAAGCTTCTAAATCACGCAATTAATCTGCCGCTTACAGTGTAATCTCTATCAACGGCTAATTTGAATTAATGAAACGGATAGCGAAATCGTACAGAGTGGATATACATTTTCTTTCTCTTGAATTTTGTCCCCGAAAATATTTGAGAAATATACAATCTACAGCCAGATAAATATTTGAATATTTATTGAAAACTATTAAATGTTTTATAATTGTTTATTTATAGATCGGTTAACAAAACTGAATTATTCCTAGATTGACAATTCTTTGAACAAACTTTATCCGATGAAATTGCTTCAAGCGTATTACGACATACCTCCTATATATATATATATATATATATATATATATATATATATATATATATATACATATATATAGCAGTATACTTAAAAGAAGAAAGGGATCATAATATATATATATACATTAATATGTATAAATATATATTTACATATATATTTATATATATTTTTGTATATATGAATATTTATCTATATATATATATATTTATTAATATATACTCAGATATAAATTTATATATATATTTATATATATATATATATTTATATAGATTTTCTATATATATTTATATATATTTATAATTATATGTATATATATATTTATAGACTTATTTATATATATATTTATATATAATTATATATATATTCATATAATATATATATATATATATATATATATATATATATATATATATATATATATATATATATTCATATGTATACTCGCGCTGATCAAAAAAGTAGAACATATGTATAAAACTGTAAAATCATTCCGTTTTGGATAATTTTCGACTTGTATATTGTACAGGCGAGATATCTTATATGTAAATAACAATTGCAACTATTTTTAATAATTTGAGGAAGTGCAAATGGCAGACAATGAGTACTTTATTGTCACATTAGAAAAGTCAACGTTTCAATTTAATGTTAAACTAAAAAAAAATGCAAATATTGTTTTGTAGAGGCCCAACCAGCTACCCCACCTTAAAAATCATGATAGTAGCATGGACTCCTTTTGGAAAGATACCAATGAGGGTGACTTCCCCTGAGTCTGGTTACAAGTTGAAACATTGGAGGCCGCCATTTTCTTTTTGCCAAGTCAGAAAAAAAGAAGCCCTCGCTTTATGCGAGCTTTACATGTTTAACAAGATTTCGAAAGCGATTTAATAATACTTTATCATTATGGGTCGCTCTAAAGACATATCGTTGCCTGAGAAGCAGCGTATCTTTGATTTGCGGGCAGAAGGAAAGACGCACATGGAAATCGCAATCAATGTAGGATGTTCAAGATTGGTGGTGACCAAAGTGCTCCGGAAATGTGCTGATGGTGTTTCCAACAGCAATCGCAAGAAATGCGGATGAAAGAAAGGCACCACCGAAAGACAAGAGCGGGCACTGGACAAGGTGGAAAAGAAAAGTCGATTCCAATCAACAAGTCACATCACTGAAGCGTGGAAATAGGCTTCTGGTGCTGACGTTTCGAGAAGCACTATCTACCGAAGGCTCCGGCAACTGGGATACTGAAATCGTATAGCTGCCACCTAATCGCTCCTTAACAAGAAGCAGATGTTGAAGAGGCTGCGATGGGCAACTTCTCACCAAACCTGGACTGCAGACGAATGGAGGCGTGTGATCTTTTCAGATGAGTCTCGGTTTTGTATCTCCTTTGGCGACCAACGGCCACGTGTTTGGCGAAGAACCATGGAACGGTATAACCAAGAATGCGTTAAGAAGTCTGTGAAGTTCCCGCAGTCTTGCATGGTTTGGGGCTGTATGAGTGCTAAAGGTGTTGGTAATTTATGTTTGTGTTGGATAACCAGTTTGACAGGGATTCTACAGACATCATTTTTCAACATGACTTGGCACCGGCACACTCTGCCAAGACCACGTCTTCCTGGCTGCGAGAACGATCAATCCCTGTTATTGAATGGCCGGCAAACTCGCCAGATTTGAACGTTATTGAAGCCTTGTGGGACCAGATGAAGAGGAAGCTCCGAAAACAAAAACCTACTACCCTTGCAGCCATGAAGATTGCAATCCAGAACACATGGGATTCAGTGTCTACACATGATTGCGAGAAGCTTGTTGATTCAATGCCCCGGCAAATTGATGATGTTATCAAGGCAAAAGGTGCTGCTACTAAATATTGATTAATTTTATTTGTATTTGTGTTAATAAAAAAATATTTTGTTTACTTACCTGCATTGTCCTATTATTTTGAAACACGAAATATTAAAAAAATGACATTGCAATTGATATGAAAAAAAAATTATGTCGTAAAACAACTATTTCATTTAGTTTAGCATGATAGGGATATTTTAGCACCAATTACATCTCACAGATAGTCCACAATAAGAATTTAGTTCCAAGAACATGATGTTCTATTTTTTTGACCAGCACGAGTATATTTATATATGTACATTTATATAAATATATATTTTTATATTATATATATCTATATATATATATTTATATATATTTTTTATTTGTAGTTATATACATATTTATATATTTATATATTAATATATATTTATATATATATATTTATATATATACATTTACATGTCTGTATTTATATATACTTATATATAAATACATTTATATATACATTTATATATATAATAAAAATATAAATATTTATATGTATATATATATGTATTATATATGTATTTATATACATATATATATATATATACCATGTTCCTTTTTTATGTTAGCATATTTGTAAATAGTGCAAACGAACTGCCACTATTGCATAAATGTAATAATAATATTTACGTAAACAGCCAATATATCCTAATAAAAAGTCGAGTTTCGATCGAAGCATTAGACAGTCGCTGGCCTTACAGAAATGTAGATCTGTGATACAGTGAAACAATGTATATATATATATATATATATATATATATATATATATATATATATATATATATATATATATATGAGATTGACTTGTTAGATGTGTCTGGATCAATATTAAAAAGTATAAAAACTCCAATATGTAAACTAATCATTTTCTTTGCATTTTTTAGGGGTATACAAATATTGCTCTGGAAGGTGATTAATACCTTTCAAATGTAAGGTGTTTATGTACTAGCTATAAGAGTTTAATATAAGGTATACGGTGATACAGCTTTAAAAATGGTGGAATTTTCGTAGAGCCTGATTATCTAAATAGGTTGCTGAATTGGAATTTATTAGCAATAGACATGAGGATAAACATGTTATAATCAGTCAAGAAGCAGACAAACTATACATGTACAAACAGACAACTGTAGAAAAAATATTGCTCACGGAATTATCATTTAGTTTGGGGTACACACTGAGAGTGAGGAAAGGTGTTGATTTTTTTTTTAGGTAGTCGAGTATTTGTTGTGAAGTTTTTATGGGGAGGGAAAATAGATTGGAGCTCAGTCAAACATCTTCCATAAAATATCGATAGAGAAGAGACAAACTCGCAATGTCTCTTCTTGTGTTAGAAAGAGGAAACAGGGTAGTTGAAAATCTCATCGCACACAAAATGTCGACGACGGTCCTGTACCCTGTCAAGTCAGGAAATGACGAGTTTGAGAGTTCTAAAACGGACCTGGTCACAGGGCCCCAAGTTAGCCTGTATTCGACAATATTGAAGGTAGTCTAGGAATATAAAGAATAAAGTATTATCATAATTAAAAAATCGCCTTTACTTATCTCTGAATGATAGCGCTTTAAATGAATTGTTTAAATGAAAACTCAATTGTAGCGTTCGTGAGGAGAAAAGAAAATTGACTTCTGTCTTCACTAGTTTGCGTTTATTGATCGAAATTTATAAGATTTATTTGTTTTAAAATCGCTGATGCTTACATAATTTATTTTTATGAGAAATAGTTTTTATATAATCTTAAATTATCTGGTTTCTATTTAGACTTGATCCCCTAGGAGTAAATACTTTAAAAAATAAAAATGCATTTGTGCTAACAATAACTTCTCTAATATCTGAGTATCAGACACATTAAATGTCTTATGTTTGTGTCTATTGCTTTAAACGCTTTACCACCCATAACATTTCTTGTCGAAAATTGGTTTGAAGAAATCAATCAACCTGTGAAACTATAAACATGTTTACTTACATTTTAACAAATAACTAGTTGCGTGACTAATAGTAATTGTTGTGCTTGGGCAGAAAAGTAAAGTTACTGCTCCATGCAAGAATGGAAGTCAAATCTATAGAAGATTTATGTCTACGAGGGTTGTTCCAAAAGTTAAAACCTTGCATTCTTTTTAACTCAAAACATTGAAGAGCTACGAAAAGGGGAATGATACCATAAAACATGAGCGCCGTTTTGTGCTTCAGGATTTATTTTCTACATAATCGCCAATATTCACAATGCACTTTTGCCATTAATGCATAGAGGAATCTCGGTTTCTAACGTACGGTTATGACAGGGGTTGCTTTTCCTTAGTCTCACCGTTAAGATTATCATCAGAGAGATTTATCTTTCATGTTATGAATGCCTAAGTCGAGTAATCATTACAATGCTGTTTACAATCACCTCTGATCAATTCGGGCATGATAAAAATAGAAATGGTTATTTTTGGAACGCACCTTGTAAAACAGTAATATGGTATTTCTCTTACTACTTCTTTATTCAATCCTGTATTCATTGCCCCACGTTTCTTTTTTATGATTACGGGAGAATATTAATAAATGCCTCATTGTAGGAACTCATTTTTACTACTCTGTTTTTATTTTAAATCAGAATATTACCACTTGAGTCTAATTTTCTCGGCAGAAACAGCTATTATTTGCAATTAGTTAGTGACTCATTGGGTAGGGATGCCAATTTTTTATACAGCCGTAGCTATGATGTGGCAACCTAGATTTATGTGCCAGTTATTCTCTCTCCAGCTGTAATAATATATGAGCATAAATGAAAAAAATACAGCATAAACGATATATTTGATCAATGAGGGCGTGGTTTATTATTCTTTGCACATCTATCGCCCGATTTCCTGAGATGAAAACAAACACAGATTCGTGGAAGGAATTGTGTGAATTGCCTGAAGCATTATGCAAAGTGAGGAATGCCTGTGCTAATGGACTACAATAATGCGTTTTATAGAAACAATCTATATAGTAAAACGAATAATGATGATCATATTGAATAAAGTTAAATAATTCTCATTTACACATATATATTTTAAAACATAGCGTGTCGTCTAAAATTGTAGATTTATGAAGTTACCAGATCTACAATCTTGTACGACGCACTGATTTAGAAGAAAAAAATGTGTAATGGAAAATTATTGAAATATTTTCAACATCCTTATCGTAATAAGACATGAATATAAACATGTTATAGTCAGTCAGGAAGCAGACAAACTATACATGTACAGACATAAAACTCTAGAAAGAAAACTTTGCTCATAGTATTATCATTTAGTTTGGGGTACAGGCAGAGAGTGAGGAAAGTTGTCGGTTGTTTTAGCAAGATGAGTAATTTGTTGTGAAAGTTTTATGGGGCGAGAAAGTAGATTGGAGCTCAGTCGAACACATACGATAAAAATCATGAATAGGGAAGGGACAAACTCGCAATGTTTCTTCTTGTGTGATAACAAGGAAGCAGGGAGCAGAAAAGAATCGTTTCCATAAGACACATTGCTATAGCCCTCAAACACAGCCCTTTCACCGATTCGTATTATTTTGATATATCGGACTCTTGTTCGTCACTTGACTGTTATTTTAACACAGTTTCAGTCCATTTTATCTACGAACATCTCCTAGTGTAGTTTCTGGAACTCCAGCATCGTTTCGAACATTAGTCCGTATAATAAAAAAATGTCAATCGTTTTCTCAAAATTTAAGGAACAATAAAGATGAAGTTTCAAATAAAGGTATTTTTATATAGCTCTTAAGTCAAAGTTAAATACTTTCTAACTTCAACGCTACGTACCACAGCGGACTTCCTGTCTATACTAAAACATCCTGTGCACGTGGATGTGATAATACTATTTACTTCTAATGGAATGTTCTGATTTTTCCTTTACTTTAAAATTATGCAGAAAAATGTAGCCTGCTAAAGGTTTTCACATTTGCTTCAGCATTGCATGCAATTAATAAAATAAAACGAACGTAGAATCTTTAACAACATATTTGTCCGTAAATGTATGTGTGTCTTTAGACAAATGAAATAGAAACATCAGCTTTTATATAGATTCATTTTCAACCTCTGTCCAATCGACGAAAGATTGTATCTCTCAGATATTTTTATGGTAGGTGCTCCAACGAACCGTTGTACCCGTTCTACATAAGTACTCAAAACATACCCAACAAGCAACAAAATTCTACTCTTACAGAGATTCCTAGATGCCAGAAAGCCGTCTACTCTAATAATTTTCTCCGTAGAACTGCTAGACTTTGGAATTCCTTTCTGGGTTCCTGCTACCCTACTGACATTCAGAAGTTCAAGTGTAATGTAAACATACATCTTGCTGCTTAACTCCCGACATAGACTCCCTGCAAATTATGGCTCAGATAGTAGACCTACTACAAATAGGCACTGTGCTTTGTCGGGAAAGAGAGGGAGGGGGTGAAAATGCAAAAGAAAAGGTTGAGACGTATGAGATTCCATACGAACAACTTGGACATTAGTTTAAAAGTAATTTTATTCAGATTTCGCCTTGGACGTGCTTATATGTTCATGCATACATCTTCTATAGTAGTATGAGATATGACCAAGAAAGAAGCAACCTTGGTAAAAGATAATGTCCCCAGTGATGCTGGGTAAAATGAAATAGCAATGGCTTAAGTACGACATGAAAAGAAACTTGATTCTTGGGAAAATATAATTCATTACAGTAATTACAGGAGCAAGAAGACTCATAAAAAAAAAATTGAAAAAACTACCTGCACAATAATACCCTGTGTACCAAGTTCAAGAGAGTAATACAACTAATTGCACTTAAGGAGACGGTAAGAATCTTCCAAGGATCTCTCAGGTGGAATGTATGGGTTCTGCTGGTGAATATCTGCCATCCGAAAGGATGCCCCATCCTCGGCCAGGAAAAAATGAGGTGAAAATTGAAATATAAAATGAAAAAACACTTACGGAATAAAGATAAATAACACCTATTTACTGGAATGTAATTGAACTTTAATCAAGCTAGCTCTAGGCAATTTGATAACGTCAAGTATTTTACTCGCGCACATTTCAAGAACTCTGTGCTATATTAAAGATAATATTTTTTTTAATTATTAAATCAATATATCAAGTTACTTATGCGGTACAACATGACGTCAAAGCAGTACACCATGTCGAAAGCGGAGAAATTGAATTATAGTTTATCAGTAGAAGATGGTGTTGTCAGCATCTGTCGCTGTCATGATGCTCCTCAGGCATAACAGTAAACTGCAACTCGATAAAATTAAATCGAAATCATTTCCGCTGGATTTCGATATTTTCCGGTATTTTGAGAAAATATGTAAGATACATTTATAATAGATCAAAGTACATATACTCATCAATTTGTGAATATTTGTTTGCTTTCTGGTTTCTCGTCACTGTACAGAACAGGTAATGTGTAAAGCTTTTATGTAGGGTGGCTGATGTTACAAAAGCGTGATTATGTAATGAAAGCAAGATTAATTACAGAAGATGTAACTAGAGAAGTCGAATGTTTATTTTTAAAAAGGAGTCACGAAGTCTTAGTAATCGTTAGTAGTGGAAATTTGATACGGGACGCCTCATCAAGAACTGGTACAAGTTGGACTTGAAGACGGCCATGGTGTTATCAATTAGCAAGCAGGAAAACGGAAGAGAGTTAGTACGCTGTTCGGTTCTGAGAAGAACCTTTGTTCATGGAATCTACGTTTAGGTTTAAACACAGATAAAGAATTGGGGGATTATTGATAGTGGTTAGAGCTAGACGATTGTTTTTCGTAAAAGTCAGGAACGGGGGAACAATCGATTGAAGCTCAGACGGACACTTGACACGAAAATAACGATAAAACAAAGACACACGCGAAAGGTCTGTTCTGTGAGAAAGAGGTTTAAGGGAAAAATAAAAGGGCACTCTTGCTAGGCTACAAAGTCTATTTTGAACTCTGTCAAGGCAAGATAAGCTGCTTCTAGCAGCTCCTGCCAAGATATGGCAACAGTACTCCACTATTGGACGTACCTGGCTTTTATACAGGTAGAAAATTGAATTAGCAGTGTGATATCTACTAGGGCGGTAGAATGATCGCACCATTATTTTAGCAGCATTGACAACGAATTTCTCCAAACATGGAGCCTCCCAACGACGAGAGCCACCTAATTTAATTGATACTAGACGGGGATCAAAGCGTTAATGGTGTAAAGATAAAAGCTTGGTTTGCGATACATTAAAATTAACCAGCCACGTCTATCCCCATTGTAGCACATGCTCAAGATCAGAGAATAGAGAATCAGAGAGGACTTGCTCGTTTATAGCCTTTGAAGTGTTGCCATAGATGGTAGTGTCATCAACATAAATGTCTACGAATGATCTAAGGATGTGAGTTAGGAGATCATCGATGTGGATCAGGAATAGAGCTGATCCCCTGAGGGGCTTCAGCATTAATACTGTGAGCCTTGGATGTCTGCTCATTAACCACTACTCTTATATACCGATCAGAGAGAACTGATTTTATAATTGAAAAAAACCCACTTCCAGCTATATCTTTGTCCGCTGGTCCATCACGCCGACTGCGTGGATATATCAGGATTTATTTAGATGTTATTTCTTTTGTGATACGTTTTGAATGAATTCAATTATTTACAATAGTGTATTTTTACCTAAACGCGAGTTGGGAATAATTTTCCCTTTAACTAATTTAGTACCCAACATGGGTAGCGGTATAGCTAGCCCTTCAGCGTTACCTGATTGTAGAATACGCTTAAATATTTATTTAATTCGTCCAGATTTTGTATATATTATTATATAAATCAAATCGTCGATCGATTATCGATTATTAAATTTTAACTAATATATAGTAGCGATTTCAAAAATGATTACTTGGTTGTCATCAGCCAGAATCAAAATCAAAATGTAGATGTTAAAATTCATCCGTTAGCATATTGCCGAAATCCATACGTACGCGAAACTGCAAAAATAAAGGTTTAGCTTATAATTTTGATTAGCGCATGCCTAGAAAAAACGTGTATATAAAAACGTAATACAATAAAAATAACATTTATTATCTCTAGATATATTAATATAAAAATTAAGTTAATTCTGAACTGATAGCAAAGTTTTATTATACGAACAATAAAATAGTAATGTAAACGTTTTTACATCTATTTAATGCTTCTGTTTTATTTCTATGTATCTGGGCAACAGATGATAGGTCTGTTCGTATTTTGCAGCTCTTCAGATTTCTTGTTTGTCTTCAAGTTATTTTACTGCGTCTTTGCATCTTAATAAAATGCTTTGTTTCTTGCTTGTTTTTTAAGTTTAGATAGCACTTTCATTGGCCTGCCATTCTTATGTTTCAATATTTTTTCTTGTTTCTTCACTATTAAGATTAGATGTCTCCTCCATCGCTTGAAGCGCGGATAAACTATTTTTTTTAATGCTTGTAAATTGTATTATTTTATTTCACGTCTAAATCGGAAAATATAAACTTTTAGCAAAATTGTAGTTTTTGTTACCATTGTGTCTGGCTTGCCTTTACGACATTTCGATTTAAAATCAAATTGGTTCAACCAGTTTCATTTTATTCATTTCTTTTTTTATATGAAGTTTGATTCCATTTCGACAGGTTTTTATAATTTTTATTCAATTGACCAGTGCTTCTCTGAATTTGCCGGAAGGATTTTATCTGTCGTTAAACTTCAGATAATCATGTGAAACAGTGTCGATACGGGAGAGAGAGAGAGAGAGAGAGAGAAAGGGAGAGAGAGAGAGAAGTAACTAATAAAAAGCGTTTTCTTGTGGCCGAAAGCTAGTGTGTCGCTTTCAATCGTTAAGATTTATTTTCACCAATGAGGCTGTTGTTTTTTTTTAACCAGGCAAAATATAACGTTGATAAGCGTATAATGATTTATTAATGGCGACCATTTGGTTATAGGTAACCGAAACTACGTCACAATCCTTGAATTGCTTTTTTCTCTGATTTCTAAAGGTTTTATATGTAGATATTAATTCATTAAAAATGATGTTTCATAATATTACATGGGTAACTGAATCAAATTATAATGTATGAGTACGCACCATATATGCATATATATATATATATATGTGTGTGTGTGTGTGTGCATGTATAAAATTTAATGTATTTTTTAAGTATTTACTTTGACAGTGCTCAATACCTAAGTAGAAATAGGTAACACGTATGAAAATATATAATAAGCTACGCATAATTAAGTTACGTAGAATTTTTCGAGTTTCATCCTCGTGAGGATTCGTTAGGCTATTGCATGAAATCGATGTTACTACCAGGTACTTGTTTTGCTATTCAGCCAGTCAGATATTATTTTTAATTATGGTGACATCCATTAATTTTATCCAATAGGCAAGCGTTCATGTGATCTCTAATCTACCTATTTTGCGTTTTTTTTTTATTTTTGGAAACAGGGATCTGGTTTCTCTTTCTTTTTTGTTGAAAAGTGAAAGAGTTTCAATCTGGATATCTTGTATATAGATTTTATTTATATAAGTGGAAGATTTAATCTGTTTATTAATAAAGAATTATAATTGTTATTATCTTTTTTAATTAACGCTTTGTGTGTGTTTGTTATCCACATAATGTTTATTTTGTTTTGATGCATACGTTTGCTATTTCACTCATGCAGTTTTATAAATTTGAGGGTTCTTTAAAGTTTAAGAAAAGTAATTACTCATTTAAACATAATCTTCACGGGCCATTCAAACTTCTACGTGTGCTGACCTACCGTACTATTTCTCCCCGTACTATCGGTGATTGTCGACTTTCCTTGAGATTCCAGTAGTGGTCTCCTAGTACTGTTTTTCTGAATCGTTTTTTTTATAGTTTTGAATGTACCACTATGGGCATAATATCTAATTGTAAAAGCCAGGGACTTCATTTCTACATAACATTTTCTTTTTGCTTTTGTCATTCTGTATATCTTAACCAAATAGTATGGCTTAATATACGATGCTTATAATTAGGCATTTATTTCTTAGCGGACATTTAAAACTTCTTTGATAATTGTAAGTAGTTTTCTTTCTATTTCGATTTCCATCATAAAAACTAATTTTCGGATTTAAACCTTTAGAATATTTATAATATTTTCGCAAATATACCGGAACAATATCCGCAAGAAATGCGAAACCAGGTTAAAGGTATAAATATACCCGATTATTACCAGCTCGGGAAAGCTAGTATTTTATCAAATTTATCTATGTCACATTCTGAGAAAAAAATACGGCATCATTTAATAGTTTACAATATTTTATTGTGTAAATGTCAGCAAGAAAACTGTCCAAATTAAATGTATGAATTCGCATTGACGCAAATCAATCTTAGGAAATTGAATGCAATTGACAAATTGTACACACACAAGGTAAGATATATATTTTTACATAAAAATTCACACTCCGACACAATGCAGTTCACGCTGACAATGTAAGCAATCTAGAATCAGGTGTAATATTGCTAAAGAATGAACCTTTACTCTGACAATCTGCATATTAATAACGAACTCATACGAGGGCGACCATCTATTCCTGGCGAGAATAAATAAACGGAAGCATAGATAAGTAATCGATAAGTAACGGTTCGATAAATAGCGACAAAAGTGGCGTTTCAATAGCAATCATGTCCAGTCATATGTAACGAATACATACATTAAAAATCAATATATTAAACCATGCTAAACATATTTTATAGTGCATGCGTTACAGTTTATATGAATTCAGCTTTAAGTATTACAGTATTTCAGTTCTTACATCAAGCATTCAACAATGTACACATTGTTTTATATTACAGTGAAATTAAATTTGGATCAATATTTGCATCATACGAATAAGACTTCCTTCAGTCTTGACAGTCTATGGATACCCAGGGTAAGGGTGCATGCGTGCAAAATTTTTGTGGCAAGTGTTGCGCAATCTCCAACCACAGTTCTCCTGATTCGACATTGTTGAATACCTGTGGCAAGTGGAGGTTCAGAACGACTGGAAACAATGCTGAGATAAGCAGAAAGCACATAGAGCGCCTGAAATTCCCAAATAGTAACCCATATGGTACTATCCAGGCTCAAGGTTATTTAGCTTCGGTGATCTGACGGGAACCGGTGTGTCAACGTGATTATGCCCTATTAATAGACATTAGCCAAATACTCGTTTGTTTTACAATTACATCAAGGTTAATCTTAGATTTTAAAGTTAACATATCATACGGATCTATTAATTCTAGTCCAGGAAATATTACGTCAAGCCAAAGCTATAATTACTTTTTAAGATAAGGTGTTGAACTCTAAATAAAATCAAAATAGGTTAGTTAACAGAATGTTTGATTGAAGGTACTAAGGTTTCGATTTGGAAAAATTTCATCTGCAATTTTGGCCGTACGATTTTATTTCCTACATATGGCATATTCGCCATCTGTAAAATAGTTAAGGCCACTAATATTTAAAAAAAAGATCATTCATTAATAATTATTAATAATGACGAAAGGACAGACAAGCAACGTATCTAATTATGTTAAAAATTCAAATTTGATTATTCTAGTTCTAAATTAGCTCGATTACTGTTACTTACCATACACAAACATAAATACATATATGTAGAAAGTATTATTGACAGTAAATATAAATTATACGAAGTCTGTTAGTTGAACGGTGGTTACACCGAGCTTGTCACGCAGAAAATATGTTCCAATTATTTTAGCACAATTCACCCAGCAAAGACTCCAGCAAAAATGTACTTTCTGTTGAATTGTTATACAGTCAATGACCTACAATGAGACAGTTCTTTTTCCACGCTTTAGCATGACCCGATTAATGGAATTCCAGTACACTGAGAGATACCATAATCGAGCACAAGTTTTAGTTTATACATGACACACACACACATATATATATATATATATATATGTGTGTGTGTGTGTTTGTGTGTATATATATCAAAATAAAAATATATAAATATATATATATATATAGGTATAAATATATATATATGAGAAATATGTTGTAGTTTGCTTCAAGCATTTAAATTAAAAAATTTGTTTGACGGCTTACCAATTCAGAAAGCGGTACAATCGTTTAATAAAGGATAAGTAAATTAATAATTGATAATATTGCAAATTTAACAATTTTCAATTATAATATTTAATAACCGATGTAAATAGTTGTATTCAGTGCTTGTTGGTATAAAGTTCAGTGACTGTATCCATTAATACTTGATAGTATAAAGTTTCCAAATTTTCAGAGATATACTCCCTTGTCAGAGAAAACGAAAGAAAATAAATCCACCTCCCAGGACCGCTGTTTTTGTTTTAAATTGACTGTTAAACTTATCAGGGAAGTATTCTATTATTTTGATAGTTTCGGGACGTTAAGCTATGAATTAAAAATAAAAATTGATGGAATCGGAAGAAATAACTGTATTTAATCTTATATATATATATATATATATATATATATATATATATATATATATATATATATATAATGGGTTAATAAATTCCAACGAAAGAAAGATGTATATTTAAATAAGGGAGTACTTACCAACAATGTGTACTTTGAACATTATTTTATTATTCCGTGTTTTGGTTTTTCATTGAGAATTATGTTTGGATCATTGTAATAATGTTTTTTAAGTCATTGAAATCGTTTACGCGCGTTTCAGACGGTCTGTGATTCGTCCTCATCAGAAATTATTTTCAAATGTGTAAAAATGGCGATTTTCTTAGTTAATTTGAAGTTTTTCCAAGGGGTGGAGGCTTGTAAGTATTTATTATTCATTGGTATGTTGAATTTTTATTGCTTTTTTTTTTACTTGTCCAAAAGCGACTACAGCGAGGTCAAAGTTTCCCTGGACAAGTAAAAAAAAAAGCAATAAAAATTCAGCATACCAATGAATAATAAATACTTACAAGCCTCCACCCCTTGGAAAAACTTCAAATTAACTAAGAAAATCGCCATTTTTACACATTTGAAAATAATTTCTGACGAGGACGAATCACAGACCGTCTGAAACGCGCGTAAACAATTTAAGTGACTTAAAAAACATTATTACAATGATCCAAACATAATTCTCAATGAAAAACCAAAACACGGAATAATGAAATAATGTTAAAAAATACACATTGTTGGTGACTACTCCCTTATTTAAATATATATATATATATATATATATATATATATATATATATATATATATATAAAACAATTTACAAAGTATACACAGAGAACACCTAGAGTCCTGTTTCGCCAACAAATTTTAAGAAATTAATCGTTGGTAAAATTTTTGTTTTTTTTCTGTGTATTATTTTTAAAAGGCTATACAAGTTCTGTACCGTTAATATATATATTCCTTGCAAATTGCTGATAGTGGAGGCTGAAATATAAACAAAACGCATGTAAAAGAATGCGTAATGGGTAAATGCGGAGGTTGAGCTAATGTAAAAAAGTTTCCCATTCCCTACAAAGTAAAATAAAGTTTTAAAAAATAACTTACAAAGTCAACGTATGTGCAGTTTTTCAAAAGTGGTAAAAACAAAACTTTCTGTAGCCAATGTAATTACGTTAAAACTAACGCCTAGAAAATCGGGTTTTAAAAAAATCAGGGTGTTTTTTTTTTTGTTTTTGTTTTTTTTTTTGGTGGGTGGGTAGGTCAAATGTTGTATATGTCCAACACCGAGAAAATTAATTTAACATTACAACTTTCCCAGTTTTTGATGGCGCTGAAAATGAAAATAACGTTTACAATTACTGCCAACGCCTACTTTATAATATATGAGGAAATGTTAGTTTCAAAAAGGGAGGATCACTTTCCTATAATAATTTTACAAAAATGATCACCCACTTTCTGATCACCTGTTTTTATTCGCTGGGGGTCATGTACAATGAACTAAATTTAACGTAAACTACGCACTCACACGTTTACCGCGCTCTCCCCAATATATTAGATGTTTAAATTTTCGGGAGGGGCGGCCCAGACAATTGACTTTGCAGAAAAAATAATAATAATTAAGTAGAAAAATTAAAACCCCTTGAAATTTGTTATTAGAAATAGATTTTCGAAAACACTGTTTTTTCATAAACAAAATGGTATATATATATATATATATATATATATATATATATATATATATATATATATATATATATGCATACACACACAGGTGTTGTAAGTGTGGTCGACCAAATAGGGTAACTTTTTAAACACACACACATAAGCTCACACACACACACACACACACACACACACGTGTGTAAGATTTTTGGACCGAAAGTTTCCAATCCTAATAATAAATATTGCTACCCGTATTTTTTAAAATGTTATTTATGAAGGCGTGTTATACATATTTTTTTTTATTATGAGGGTGCAAAGTGGGTTTGTCCACTATCAAGAAAAATCATTTAACATGAACACGTTCCTAGGTTTTCGGTGAGGCTTAAAACGAAAATAACGTTTAACAATTACTGCTAATTCGTAGTTTCCAAGATATGATTAAAATGTTAGTTTTAAAAAAGTGGGTGCGTGTCACTTTTCTGCAATAATGTTACGTAAAGTTAGCACCCACTTTAGAAAGACCTGTTTTACTTGGAGGAGGCAATCTTTAAATAATAAAGTATGTGTGTGTGTTTATGTATGGTTGTGTTTGTGCGACAACACGGCTTTTAAATTGATCAAGTCGTTTTTTTTTAAATTAAAATCAATCAATCTTGTAATAAAAATAGCGTATGAGTGTCTAATGTTTTGTTAATTTGTTTGTATTTGTCTGTGTACGTGTTTGAGTGTACGTGTTTGACTGTGCAGGCGCGCAAGCATGTTGCGTGTACAAATATACATACAAACATGCACGCTCGTTCTCTGTGGAAAATTGAATCAAGTAATGTATTTTTCAAAAACTCAAATCTTGAAATAAAACAATGTGCTGGTTTGTGTTAATTTGTTTGTGTTGGTGTGCGAGTTCTTGTGTGCATGTGTTTGAAAGTGCGTGCGCGCACATGCGTGTAGTGTGTGGTTCGCACCCAAGCACGCACTGTATATATATATATATATATATATATATATATATATATATATATATATATATGTATATATATGTATATATATATATATATGTATATATATGTATATATATATATGTATATATATGTATATATATATATATATATGTATATATATGTATATATATATATATGTATATATATGTATATATATATATATATGTATATATATATGTATATATATGTATATATATGTATATATATATATATATATATATATATATATATATATATATATATATATATATATATACGCACGAACGAATGTGTAAATATATACCCGAAAACACGCAGACGCACATGTTTTCCTGGTTAGTTTGCTTTCGAGCCCAAAAGAAGAAAACCGTGTTTTCGATATTTTTTTCAGCGAGACACAATAAAAGAAACATAGCATCGCACGACTGGAAAAAAGAAAAGAAAAAAAACATATACTACGATATATATGTATATAGTAGATATATATAATAAATACTTTTTTCAGTAAAATATTTGTCAACTGAGAACTGGTATTGTACAACGTTATGGAAGGTGTAGCCAATATGATGAAGCGTTTGGTAATGTAGGCAAAAAATAGATTCTAGAATAATGGAATTTTCGAAGTGCATCCAATAGGAATGGGCGGACGATGTCTAGAAAGGGATTCGTAATTATTTATAGGGAGAAGAGAAGGTTATGTTTTGTCCATACATGTAATAAGTTGTGAGGAGCGGTGAAATACGAACATCGTAGAAAAATGAAGAATAGTACAGGATGTTAACTGGTAGCGGTGGTAGTACTTGATAATCAGAGCAAAAAATAGGAATTTGTTCTTCTGTAGATGTAGCGGCCGTTATGATGCTTCTCCTAGTATGAAATATATGATGTAATTGTTACGAAGAAACGTGTATAAAACGACGTAGTAACTTTATATAAGACGGGAGTGAATGTTTAGACATAATAATTTATAAGTGGCATCTGTTATTGAAAAACTAAGGCAATTTATTGCAGAGGGGAATTACAGCAATAATAATATTATATATAGGATAATATATGTGTGCGTGTGTGGGGGTGAAAATGTCTTTTCAATTACATTTAACCTTTTAATTATAACATTTCTTTAATTTCTTAAGCTCAATGTACTAATTAACAATATAATAATAACAAGTGAATTAGAGTAGTCTTTATGTCATAATTTCGACCTTACAATTTATTCCTTTAAGTGCGTTGACATTTACCATTCTTGCTATCACACGTTTCGTAGTGCGAAAGAATTCATTTAATTATTATATCAATCAATGAATCTGTTCTGTCCTTAACTCCCCAGAAGAAATTGACAGTTGATAATGTTTTTTTAGGTATCTATCTATCAATCTATTAAAAAATAAATTTCATATGGGCATTACTACAGTATTCCTCAAAATATATTCTAGAACAGCGTCATATATAGTATATGACTGAGAAGAGGTTTGACTTTTTAAGTAAGTCGTACTATTGATAAAAGGAAGAAAATCATTAAATATAAATTAATATATATATATATAGATAGAGAGAGATAGATAGATAGATATATAGATATATATATAGATAGATAGATTTAAATATACATGTTGCGGTGGCACCCACTCATTTACATATGTGGATAATATTACACATAAATAACACGACTCGGTTAATCTGAGGGTGTGTTAACCAGAAGCCACCGAAGGCTGAGCCAAAAGCAGATATGTTCTCCAGCGAAGACTCTCTTACCTGACAACCATTATGTAAATATACTGTAAATATATTTTCCTAATACACTTCTTATTGATCTACCTTTGTTTGTTGAGTCTTCATTTGTATTGCCTTATACGTTATTTGCAAACATAACAATACCATAGCGTTTGTCTCCTTCCTCAACAATTGCAACAGTCTATTCTTTGCATTATGATACATACATAACTCACACAATGCTTCAAGTAAACTAAATTTCAGGTAGACGGAGAGATAGGTATATAGACAGATAAAGGTTTGATTGCGTTTTCAACCGTTTTAATTCAAATAATTATTTCTGGTCAATTTTGAAACCAGATTCTTCGCCTTTAACCTTTAAACTGAAACTTGTATAGTTTTATTTTTTTATCTTATATTATTTTATTTTGGAACTAGTTTTGAACACCTTTTTGAACATTTATTTTAAATACATTTTATTCACTTTCAGAACATACGTTTAATTTAATTTACTTCTAATTGACCATTTTATCATATTCCTTCATTTTAATTAAATTTCTAAATTTCATTGAGTAAGTTTGTTTTTATATTTGTATTTTGAGTAATTCGGGCTATTCTCGTTTTTTGATGAGAAGCATTTCTCTTCGAAAAGCCTTGGACAAAACTGTTTTATCTTAAATTTCATTTGAATTTTTCCCATTGTTCTGATGATATAATAACACCACAAGTGTACCTCAGCGAGATACCAATCCAAATCATTTTAATCTAAAGCATCGTGAATGTATTTTTAAGAAATGCATGGCTATATGTGATAAAAGTGTGAATATTAACATGACATTGCATTTAAGACCACAAATATATTTTAATGTGTTTTGTTATTTTTTTCTTTTTTCTTTGCAGGTGAGTTTCAAAGTGGTCTTCCTTTTGATGGTGAGAAAAACCCTTTTTTGTGTCAAAATCCGTGTGACTGCTTTAAGAAGTGTTTTATAACCCGTGTTTTGTCGAACAGCTATGGAATATATTCGCATAAGTCCTTAGTATGAATCTTTCGTTTTTTTTTTATTATTATTTGTGTGGCAAAAAGTTTCGTAGATGTTCGGATTATATATAAATGCAACATTTTACCTTAATATTAGATTAGCTAGAAAAAAATAGTTTCGAAATTAAAGTTCAGAAATTAAGATACCATGTAAAATAATATGAGAACATAAAGTGAATAGAAAGCATAAGAACATAAAATGAATAGAAAGTATATATGAGTAAATAGAATATAAATAGAACATAAAGTGAATAGAAATTATATTAGACTAAAAAACGAATATGCTGGTTCTGTTTAGTGTTATCGCTTTAGCAGAAAAGATAGGTCTTGGAGAATTATCACTTTCTCTAGGGAAAATATTTTCTATACAGAGAATGAATCTAATGTCAAATCTGTTTTATGTAGTCTGATGCTACAGACTAACGAGGTACAAAATTTATAAATGCTGGTAACTTGAGAACCAAATAATACCAAAGACTGTGTTGTCTACATATTTAACTTGAAAACAACACACCTGTTAACACGTGAATTGTATATGTAAAGACCATAATACTTCATCGATATAATTGACTGAAATTATAATCTCTAAAAATCCATTCTCATTTGTCCGTTTGGTTAGAAAATATTTAAAACTACTTTTAAAATGTTTGCTCGTCTGATACGTCCAAACGTTAATAAACAAAAAATTATAAAAGAATAGAAACAGACTATTGTCCAAGATCTTCCTTGATTGGCGTTTAATCACTTATGTGATACGACTAAATCAGCAAGTAAAAAAAATAGAAGAATATTCACCTACAAATATAAAATAGTGAGTGGTAATTTTTTAATTGTTCTTACTTAAATTATATAGATCAATATTTACTTTTCATGAAATTTATGAGACAATTAATTTGAAAATCTCATGAGAAAAGAGTGAAAATGTAATTAATGCGAACCTGGTATTAATCATATAGTTTTGTGTTTTGCTTACCTAATCTCTTGCTAGAGCTGCGAAAGAAACCTTCTTATAACTGGAAAGTGTGTATTATCTATATATTTAGGTTTATATTGTTTTTTAGGAATGCCTGCTTGATTTGCGATAGTACTTTCTATTTACTCTACTTTCATATCTAAATGATTCCAATTTCTCCCATTTTTTTCGAGATTTCTAAGGATTCCTAGTGCTCCTACTATTATCGGTATTATTTTGATTTTCTTCATTTTCCATATCCTTTTCAGCTCTCTGGCTAGCTCTGTGTATTTGCTCCGTTCTACTTTTCTTTGATATTCACTTTTTGGTCAGCTGGAACAGCAAATCTACGATTTGACAGATTTTTCTTTCTTGTAATTTATTACAACATCCGGTCTTCTTGTTTGGTTGTGTTTATCAGTTTATATGTCTATGTCCCATAGGAATTTGTGATTCTCGTTTTCAAGTACTGTTGCCGGCTTATGTTTGTGCTACTTGTCTGTGCGTTCGAGATGCAGTTATTTGCATAATTCCCAGTGCACTACCCTTCCCACTTGGTCGTGTCTGTACTTGTATGCAGCTTGCTTCATTTACTTATTGTATGGTTTATCGTCTCGTCTCTTGTTCACGGAGTCTGCTTTTGCTGTTTTCTTGTGTTTTGTCGATATTTGCTTTGATGTGGTTGGTTCTGATCGAGTTTTCTTGTGTTGCAGTTATTAGGGATTCAGTTTCTCGGCTTATGTGTCCTTTTCGCATCCATGTCCAGGTGTTTTCGTTATTTTCATGATTTGCCATCCTTATGAATCTTTCGTGTAGTTGTTTCTCTTACCACTTTTTTCTTGTCTTATCCTTTGTCTCTCTGTTTTCTGTTTTGTTGATTTTTTCGTGTCCCTTGCTGCTATGATTATTCTTTCAGTGTTCTGTATTAAGTATTTTTCTAGTTCTTTTTTGCTATCATTCACACAGTCTTCTATATTAATCAGTCTCCTTCCCGCCGTCTTTCCTTTTTATGTAGAGTCGGTCAACATCGTCCTTTGATATTATGAAAGGCAGTAATTACTAGGATACAGTTACAAGATTCAGTATCCGTCTCAGTTAATCGCCCAATAAAAGGCTACAGGATAAGTTGGCTGAAGCAACAATTATGAAAATGGATATAACAGGCCGCAGAAACATGATTATACAAGTTATTAACCCTCATTATAAGGCTTGTGTACAAATGTTTTAGTATATGACAACGGTTTATTTCGATAGAACTGTTGAAACAATAATTGATTTGCAACTTACTATAAAAATTCTAAAGGTTAGAACAGTTTTTATATATTAAGCATAATGTGTGGCTGAGGATAATCTTAGTGTGCGTAAATCTTAAAAAGAATCAGGCTGAGTGCTTGATAACCAAAATCTGTAAAACAGAATAGGTGCTAAGTTTGAAGAAAAGATGGGCAACATAAAATTTAAACACAGGCAAGTTCAAACGCTATAAAAAAAATAGAAGACGATAAAGAATGACGTCAATATTTAAATCGCGAGAACACTAAGGTTTACAAATAAGTGTTTCAGGGGAAGTACTAACAACACTATAATATAAAACGAATGTTACTTCGATGTCTGTCGGTGCGCGTCACTCGCGTCAGTATGTAAAAAAGTAAAGTTAAAAATAGACAATTAGTTAAAATAACATAAGTTTCTCTTTCCTAATCCATCATTTCCAATGATAACCTGAAAAATCTCCAAGCGAACTTCCTCTTCATGAAAAGAGTTTTATTTGCCTCAGTTAAAAAGACAAAGCGATAAACAACTACTCTTTAAACTGGGGCAATGGAGAAAAAGATAACTCGTAAAGAGCAGCACGTATAAACACCGCGCACCTGTGTGCATAAATACATATTTTATTATTGAAAATGTTTTGCATTGATCAAAGGAAAGAAATGCAATTATTCTATTCATTTAGAACATTATTTATTTCATAATCTAGTCTATTAAACTCACTTTGCATACATGGGTCTTTCTCCATTTTTAACTTATTTCCTATCAAGACGTAAGATTTCGATGCGGCGCGATTAAATAATTGCTTTCTTCGTGTACGGTTTTTTTTTTTAGGTCTTTAGCCGGTAAAAAATACTTGCTAAGTTGTTACAATTGAAATAAATTGTAACTTAGCAAGGTTAAGTCGACGCAAAGTCTTCTTGTAGCCATGCGTATATATATATATATATATATATATATATATATATATATATATATATATATATATATATGTAGATGTGTATATATATGTATATGCATGTATATATATGTATATATGTATATGTATATATATGTATATGGATGTATATGTATGTACATGTATATTTATCTATATGTATATATATGTATATATATGTTATCTGCATGTATATGTGCATATATGTATGTAAATATATATGCATATATACATACGTATATATAAATGCATATGTATATATGTATGCATATATATATATATATATATATATATATATATATATATACATATACATGAGAGATGGAGTGGGAGAGATTTCTGTTAGATATTTGTCGTAAAACTGACGATAGCCCAAATGGTAGGAAATAAATCTTGTACACTATGTTTTCTTTCCGAATCTTACTAATGGCACCGAAAACATATTTCTTTTATATTTGAAATTACTACTACCTATTGACTATAATAAAATAGGTAATAGAATATTGGTTCTATAATTATAAATACGAAATCTGCATGAATTAGATGTCATATTTTACCGTATTTTCCAACCGAATGAAACCGGGCATCCTTCTAGTATATACTTAAAAAAATAAGCCTCTATTTTGCCACGATAGACACACTTTTTCTTCTTCCTTATATTATTGAAATGGGTTTATCGTTTGCATTTTGCACACGCCAATTTTATATTTTAATTATTTATTTCATCTCAGTAAGGTGACAGATCACTTGAGCTGTCAGATATGCGTGTCGTAAGACGAGAAATGTTAATAATTTTGCGGTTCTTTATCACATTTTTTACCGGTAAATTGGTGTATCTAAAGTGGTTAACTAACATTAACACCAATTATTCATTTTAAATTTTCTGTTTCTTTTGTAATTATTTTTGCTTATTTCCTAATTCGTGCAAAGTATATGCTTTAAGTGGTTTCCATTAGGAGTATTTCTCATAATGATTGAAGAAAGATGTATATTAAGAATGGCGTATAGTATAAACGTGGTATTTTGGTCAGAAAACAATAACGTGCGAACAAATAGGGTTAGCACAGTAGGCATCAGTGTATCATGACTGCCCCCCCCATCTCAACGGAGTGTGTCAAATTCTTTAATAAACATCGCATTTGTATTGGACGTTAATATTTACTTTGGATGTTTTAATCTGTTTTAAAACTACCGTAGGTTTGCAAAAAAAAGAAAAAACAATACAAATATATCTTTTACTATAACTGCTATCAACCAGGACAGTACTACAAAATACAACTTTCTAAAATAAAAATAATCGAACGTAAAGTAAATAATTCAGAGCACCTAGAAAAAGAAAAAAAACTACTTAATTGCCTTTTTTTTAACAGAAAATATTTTATAACATTTAAAGAAAAACTAGCAGCGATACCCGACGTTGCGCGGAATAGAATGTATTTTTTTATCATCAAAATCAGTATAACTGTCAATTTTCACTCAAATCGGTTAATTCCCTGCTCTACTTGTGCCTCCATCGTGGTGTACCGGGACGAAACCTCATCTGCTTTCCCACAGTGATTTACATATTGTAGTCTTCATTGCACTGTAGAGAATCTACTATCGCTTTTATGAAATTAGTTTTACATATAATGTCTTGAATGAAAGTTTAAAATGCGAGAGTCAATTATCATAGTTCAATTGTGCTCTCATTCATTTCAATCGCGTATCTGTCATATGAAATAAAATATTGTTGGTTTTTATGGTATTTCTGAATCTTGCGGTAATAATCGCTCGAATTGAAGTGTAAAATGAAAAATCTAAGTATCATGGTTCAATTGTTCTTTAAACAGAAACATTAATCTCGAACGCGCCCTATCATATCGAGCTGCTGTTGATTTTATATGCCGGTCCTTTATATGTGTGTGGTTATAAAACAGCTCAAATGCACTTGTAACTTTAGGCCTTATGAGGCGATAACTCTAGTCAAAATCGCCTGTTTCTTCTTTAATCAGAGTTTTCGATTATCGATAATTATTCAAGACATTCTCATACTAAAGCTATCTAGAACACTGTCAGGAATTTTATAAAATGTCACACAAACGCAGTTTATAAGTACGTTTGTGTGAAAGCTTATAAAAATCGGGCTAGCCGTTTTCGAGTACATAGGAAACTCTCTCTCTCTCTCTCTGTCTCTCTCTGTCTCTCTCTCCCACACACACACACACACAAACACGAAGACAGAGTTCCTTGTATATAATAGTGGAGATAATTAACAGCGTTCCTGAGGAAAGGTAGGTTTTATTTATCCTATTCGTGACGTTTTTTTTTCTCTCTCTTAACACAAATAAAGAACTGCAAATTGTCGATTGGATTGTCGTTTAGAAGCCTGGATTTTATCCCCGGGTATTCTGTGCAATACTCGTCGATTTTCCAAACGTAAACGAAACTCATTAAACATTGGCATTTAAATACAAAAACCCCGAAGTTTTCATTTTGTTTCTGTTTTATTTAACGTCCGACTTCCTTTAAGTTACTTATGTACCGTGTAACCTTTGAATGATGCAACCTTATAGAAAGACGTGTATTACAAAAAAGTAGACATTAAAGATTTTATTCTCCAAATAAGTTCATTTCAGTGCAATTATATAATTTTGATATCTATCAAACTTATTTGAATGCACTGAAATGAACGACATAAAGTTAATTACGATGGTGTTTAAAAGCGTACATTTTTCTTAGACATAACTTAAAGTAAAATACTATAACACTAACAATACTGTTACTGTGAAAACATCTTCTATAATATAAATTTCACCTCTTTGTTTAAATGTATGTATGTATTTGTATGCATGTTAACTATTGACAGCGGCGACGAATTTTTACGAAATCTATATCGTTTTGAAGCTCAACTGTTCGGACGAAAAATATCGAAAAGCTGGCTGAAAACATTAATTCTTCATCCTCAACTGGGCAGTTTCTTTACATGGAAGGGTCGCTTTTATCGCCGATTTTCCGAAATCCATTCCCTCTTTTCGATTGACTAGCCTTAATTTAAACCTGCGTTTTGGCGATCGGCGCTAAAGCCAATGCGTCAGGTTTTTTCACGTTGTTTTCCTCCTTGGCGGTACGGGTTCGAGCCTGCCCGTCTGCGTACTACCGCTTTTTATTTATTTATTTTGCTCAACACACATCTCCAGACACCCGGGCAACGCTGGGCACCGAGGATAGTTTTAGTAAAAGACACTACAAACCTAATATTAATTCGCCTAGTATCAATGGTAAGATATCAGGTCAAAATATATTATAAAAGTATGAAATTAAGAGCGACAATTAGTCATCGTAATATACACAAGAACATAACATTAAGTCTTTAGCGTGTTAAATAAATATGATCAAAATAATAGAATACAAATATTAAAGTAACTTCGACACTTTTCATATTCATCTTTAACTACGAAATATCTTATGTTTTTTTCCATATTTTGTATTCCTATGACCAAATATCCTTCCCGATATCATACATTAACCACTAATTTAGACACTTTAACCGAAAGATCTAAATATGTTTCTAACACTCCCTTTAAATGCATTTTTTTAAATATGTATCTTATATTTTGTGTAACAGTTGTATTATTTTTCATTAGTCCGATTGTTTCTACAGGGTTGCCCACTTAAGTAGCTCGATATCTTTAATCTTTCCATTATCGACCAACTGACACCACATGAAAAAATGCAATTCTTTTTTCCAATAAGATGGCGTTACATTTAACACGTCTCCCACATTACCGACACGAGTTCATGACATATTTACTGAAGAGAGAACAATACACAAAGTGTTATGGCCACCATGTTCCTCGGACTTGTAATCATGTGATTCTGATCTTTGGGTGAATCTTAAACAAAAAATAATCCTCACAATTTAGACCAACTAAAGAATATTACCAGCGCTAAAAGGAGATTTACCACGGAAGATCTACAGGCAGTATATGTAAATGTTAAACATGCCCAGAAATGCATAGATGCCAACGGGGAGCACTACCAGTATAGTTTATAACAATACAGAAAATTTAAACAATACTACATGTAATTTAAACAATAAAAGAATGGTTCTCCTCTTTATTACATTTTTGAGCTACTTTTTTTTAAACTGTATAAAAACTAGAATGATAAATATTTATCTAAACTGTCAATCTCTTTTCATGTAGTATGGAAGACTTTGGTATTTTCTTATCTTCTCTGAACTCAGTTACTTTTAAGTCTTAATCATTAGCAACGCTAAATTAAACTAGGGTTGTTACTTTTTCGTTTATTGTAAGAAATAGCTATGTTCTTTAAATATAATACTGAGCAGTAAGTAAGAAGAAACGCTAACATATATTTTCGTGCATAACTTATTTTTTACGAATAATTCAGAAGCCGTTTCATATTATTTAAAAAGGCTTGCTTTATTGACGTCTTGTCATCTAACCAAGTAGAGAGAAAGAAAATACATCTGAGAGCAGCAACTCTTCGAGAAGACAGACGAATTCCAGCTTAGTTACATTTTTTGTGCTAATCATCACACACACGCGCGCGCACACACATATGTATGCATATATATATATATATATATATATATAAATATATGTATATTTTTTATATATGTATATATATATATGCATATATTTATATTTTAAAACAATCTTATGAGAGAGGCTTTTAAATCACATCCGACAACGCTTAGTCTACAAATCTAAAAAGGGACTGACACGGATTCAAACGTTGACAATATTATCATGCGATCATTTTTTCTGCCATATATGTGTACTTTCATGTAGGACTTAAGCTGCATTAATAAGTCACCTACGTGCATAGAGCCGCTAAACACTAAACTGAACACGCGGAGGCGGTGGGAGAGCATGCTATCCGGGTGGATTTCATAAATAGTTTTGTCTGTAATTTCGTGCAGTCTTCAGCAAAATACAAGAGGCCTTCATTAAGTTCCCCGTCTTTTTTCGTATGGTAACTTTTATTACTAGTACTTACATGAAACTCTAGTCCCCTTTGAGGGAATCATTTTCAGATGCAATGCAACTTTTTGTACCGTTCCAACAAATTCTGGAAGGCTTCATGGAAGTCCTCTTTGAAGAGTGTGTAAATGACCCCCGTCACAGCTTATTTTCTCCCCTCAATTGTCTCATAACGACAGCCTTTAAGGTTTTGCTTGAGCCTTGGGAATTACTAAAACTCACAGGAAGCAATGACTGGACAATTGAGAGGGTGAGAAATCGTCTTGATGCCTATTATCCTTGTGGAAATGCCACAGATCTGATTGAAGTGGTGGCCTCTTTCGACGCGATCTTTTCCTGGCCTCCCTTTAAGCCTCAAAATAGTATTCCTTATTCCATATATACGCATTCACCTTGACATACCGGTTTCCGTCAGATCACCAAAGTTAAGCAACGTTGAGCCTGGTCATTACTAAAATGGACGACCAATTTGGGAAGTCCAGGTGCTGTATGTATGAGGACGTCGACACCTCCCAGCAAAAAGTTGCAAAAACCTAATGTCGCCATCTCCCCTAACGGGGATATACATGCGACTGGGGACCGCTTGTGAATTTCATACACCTATGGAAATTCTTCCTTCGGAGGAAGCCGATTAAACCCTGAATAGGGTTGGTGCTGACTGCACACATAGTATTCCTTTTTAACTCTCTTTCCAGTGGGAACCCAGTGCATATATATTATGCCTGTACTGTAAATAAAAAAATAATGAAGTTCTTGGGTGGCTTTGCTGTCTGACCTTCTTGGTGAAATCTTTCTCTTGGTCCCTGGGGCATAGTAGTAAATACAACTTGCATCACATATCCCCAGAGCATCAAAAACAGCGGGATCTGAATTAAACAGCTCGACCACATCCCTGCTATCATGATAACGTTTTATTCTGATTTTCTCTAAGCACATTTGGGACAAACTTCGCGCAAATCTTCTGCATCTTTAGTTGCTCGCCAATAACCACGTGTGCAGTTTCCACACTGGTATCAAACCGTGCAATTTCTATATACTCGACGGTCTTTATCCATTCAATCTATATTTGTCCAATCAACTCTGGTATTCTGAGTTCTTTATTCCCCCCATACCTCTCACCATCCCTCCCTTACTTCCTGCCTTTATTGAATCTCTTATGCCTCTGAAAAACTGATTTCTGAACTATGCAATATAGTGCAAAAGCAGTCTTTAGAACCCCATACGCTTCCATGGCATTTTCAAAGTTTAAAACAAAATATTATTGCATATCGTTCATCTAAAGTATCCAATTCTAATTTGTCCTCACGCATGGATTGCATTTTTGAAATTCACCAGAAGTGACAATCGAAATAGAAAGTGCGTATTCAAATTTCTGCTGTAGTTGTTCATTTGATCCTGAAACTATTAAAAGTTACCAATCACCTCATCAGATACATAGCATTAACAAACTGAATCTCCAATAGTCTAGGACAAATTTAAAATCCTGAACAAAAAAGTCTGTGAACTTATTTAGGGCACCACGTAAACCTGAAGTAGGTCGGAGATTACATTGACGGAAATGGTGCGGAAATAAGATCCAAGACAAAGTAAATAGTACGAAATATAATACAAGTAATCCGAATAATGAATCATTATTTCAAAAATTCAAAAATATACGTCCTTAATACTTTACTTATTTACCTTAAAAAGTTTGGAGATGTTCCAGTTATTTTGTGTTGCATTTATTTATGTCCTCGCAAGTTATTTCACAGACAAATAATTGCATACTCAAAACAATCAAATAACATAAATTACAGTAATGTATTTAAAAAAATAAAACAAATCGAAGCCAATTCACTACTGCTAATTCATTTTATAGGAACAATTACTCATTTCCGGTTTCTGTAATTCTTCTTCCAGACTACTAAGACTTATCATATATCTGTTGCTAAGAAGAAAACTTAAAATCTATTAAATTGTTTAACGGGATTTTATTTATCTGATTTTAAATCTCGGCTAGATAGTCCCCAAGGAAGTACATTATATGATTAGACAAATAAAATAAAGATTAATTAGAAAATCAAATTCCTTTTCTCATTTGTTTAACAAAATAGCGCTCAAAACTAGAAGATTGAACTACAGAGTAAAATGTTTAACAAGTATCAAACAATTTTCAGTAGAGCGGAAATATGACCATGAGTACGAGGAAGAATTTCAAATTTTACTCTAGTTCACCACAACCTAGATATGTTTCAACTTAGAACATAATGATCCACTATTTTGGACTATGTCTACTGGGTATTATGTGGGGAGTTGAGCGAGATATCTGCTCACATTTTCTATGTAAGTACAGTCGGAGAAGCAGGAAACATTACGGAAATTCCAGAGTCTTTGAGTACGAAGTAAGAAACTATTCGAGTAGGAAATTTTCAGGCATCTGGGGTGCTAACTGTGATAGGGTTGGATTTTGCTGGTATACGCTTGTGTCGGTGTATGTATGTCGAGGCGGTATGAGTGCAATGAGTTCGTTAGAGTACACTCCTATTTAATAAACTTACAAAACAGAAACAGGTATGCAACGATACGTCTAAAAGACGGGTTGGAACTTCGTTTTATTGTTCCAATTAAATCACCTAATTTGTTGAATACTTATTCCAACGTAAATTTGGAAGAAAAAACTGATATTGGCTTTATAAAGCTTTACAGCGGATCTTGATTTGCAAGTAACTGATAAACAAAACTTTTACCTTTTATTGTACTTTCTTTAGGACGTCTTGTATTGAGAGAATTGTAACTGCAATGAATTATTTTGTTGCCTAAAATAACAAAGCCATCATTTTAAATAGTGTAGAAGCAAATTTTAAACGTATCCAACAAGAGAGAGAGAGAGAGAGAGAGAGAGAGAGAGAGAGAGCATTGATTTTATTTTGCCCAGATCGTCTTATGGAACAGTAGCCTTGCTTCAATAAAAGTTCTGAGATAAAAACCTCATAAATCTGGAATTACATTTGATTCTTCTCTCGTATATTGCGATTAAAAAGATTTGATGTTATTAAATTAATAACACACCTTAATATCAGCTTGACTAAAAGTTCTGGCTGTTTTTAACTTTAAAATTCAGATAATCAAATCTCAGCTCCAACAAAAATGTATTGGTCGAAATACGACCCATCTGAATCAACACACTTTTTCCAGCGAAAAACAAGTTTATGGCATTAACCTTAACATCTTCAAGTATGGTGGCGATAAAGTCGCTGAAATCGTTTTTGATGTCGCTTAGGTTTTTTAAGCATTTCTCAAGCACAAAGTTTTCAAGATGCTTGAAAATGTAGTAGTCGGTAGGTAAGAAGTCTGGAGAGTATGGCGAATGAGGCAGTGTTGAAGGCCAATATATTCAAGTTCTACAGGGTCCGTTTAGCAACGTGCGATCGGACATTGTCGAGGAGGAGAATTGCGCCTTTTTTGTTGACTAATGTTGGATGTTATTGGCGAATTTCTGATGCATTTCATCCATTAAAAAAATCTGTAATGGATGAGACGGTTACAGACCAGCAAACTTCGATAAATGTCGTGGCGTTTCTCCGGCGTCTAACAATAGAGCTGAGTGTCGCCGGTTGTCGTATAGAACCTACTTTTTTATCGCAAGTCACAACCTAGTCGGGAAACTGGTCATTCTTGTTGCGTAAAAGAATCGACAATGACAAGTTATAACGGCGCTTTTTTTGTATTTTATATCGTTTAATTCGTAAGACACCCATTTATCAAGTTTTGTCTCCAATCCCTTTTCAATGGTTGGAAATCGTCGTATACGTTACGGCTAATTCAGCAGCAAGTTCTCAAGCATTTGTGTGTGGATTGGCTTCGAATAATACTCTTAATTGATCATTGTCAGCATCAGATTGCCGACTACTATACTGATTATCTTCAAGACACTCGTCACCACCATGAAATTCCTTGAACTACAATTCTGCTGTACGTTCGGTATTAAGTATTGTCCTAAACGCTCCGTTGATATCGTGAGCTGTTTTAGTATGTTATTGGCGTAAGACTGAGATAATTCAATTAACAGTCAAATATGAACAGGTAAAATTATATCAGGATAAAATGCGAATCAAATGAGGCATATGTTGTTTAAACAGTTACATTCAATTTGTGCTAAAATTTGGTGCTTTTAAAAAAAATGAGTTGGAAATTTCTTATTAGCGAAGCTATATATATAAACAGGGGAAAAAGTGCTCAATGCTTTAGTAGAGCTAAATATGTTTTTATTATTTCAACCTCGGGATTTTTGTTATTTGCTTAAATCATTACAAATTGACATAACAATAATATTATCATGCCGATCTCTTTTAATCATCTATATTTACCTCCAACCCCTCCTCCTCTCTTTTTCTATTCTCTTTTTCCCTTTCACTCCTCCCCATCTCCTCTTTATCCAGACCTTCAAATCGTGTTTTTTTTTTGCTCATTTGTCATTTTTAATCTATTATTTTGACATGAATTATCTAAAGAGATCGGCAGAATAATCTTATTGTCCTGTTGATTGAAAACATTTGTAATGATTGAAGCAAAACAACCCCGAGGTTGAAATAATAAAACATATATTGAGCTATCGGACGATGTTATCTTGGATATTGGAGGAAAGCAACACTTATCTGGCATAATTAGAAATGTTACCTACTTAACAACAGACGTAACACCGGGATTTGCAATAGCTGATTATAAGCTAACCTGTAATGTGCTACGAATATCATCATTGATTATTTAGCATTTTTAGTTGTGCTCATTTGAACTTTGATCTAGGAACTTGGAGACTATTCACGTTAGGTTAAAGAGATCCTCTTTGTAAACAGAAGATATATCTCCGATGTTCAAACGTGATAAGCATCTACGAGGTTTATCATAGATAACGCGCAGCTTTATTTTCGTTATATACTGTTTCCCTGTTTTTTCTTTTGTTTGTTTTTTCTCTCCGTTATCACCCGCGTATTATTTCGCTTTTATGAAAAAATACTTGATTAAGCTTTGAAACCTCTCATTATTACTCATATTTTTACTTATACATTTTCAAATGTGACTCGCCTTATAATTGCCATATATATATATGTATATATATATATATATATATATATATATATATATATATATATATATATATATATATATATATATATATATGTTTATGGATATATATGGTTGGTTGGTTGTTTTTTTTTAAGGTTTATCAACGCTTTTCGGGTTATTTACTGCCGAATCCAAAGATTTTGAAGAAAAATTTTGTAATAGAATATATTTGTTGTTTTCAAGTCGGTTTCTATTTAATCCATAGTTGGAACGCTAACAGGTACTACCACTCCGGGTAAGAGTGGACCTGGGAGCAATGTTAATTAAAGGGTGGCTCCACACTCCCCAAAGCCCGCAAGCTCCGGCCTCACCACTGGATATAGTTTAAGGTCATATCCAGGACCCCCATTGAGGGACTTTTACCCTCTGCAGGGGGGGCAGTCGGTGTATTCTAATGCCCCACCGACAGGGCGATGTATGTATGTATATATATATATATATATATATATATATTTATATGTATATATATGTATATATATATATGTATATATATATTTATATGTGTTTTTTTATCGAAATGGCATGGTCGAAAGCCGTTTCTTCTTTGTTCTTTCTTTATTTTATTTTTCTTAATATTTCGATGTGATAAATAAGTTATATGTGACTTTATTATTAATCTTTTCATACACATACATATATATATATATATATATATATATATATATATGAGTGTGTGTGTTATTGCAAAACCCGCCTTTGTGAATATATTTCACTCTTTGTGAGTATAATGTATAAATATAAATATATATTTATATATGTGTGTATATATATGTGTGTACATATGTATGTGCCAATACATATATATATGTGGTTATATATGTGTATATATATGTGCATATATGTTTCTATATACATGTATATATATGTGTGTGTATATATACATATATATGTGTATATATATGTGTGAGTTTGTATTTATGTGTGTAGACATATATATATATATATGTTTGTGTGTATTTATATGTATGTATGTAGATATGTATATATGCATATAAAATGTGTATATTATATATGTGCATGTATGTATATGTGCATATATATATGTATATATATATATATATATGTATATATATAATAAAGTATTAATTTTAATTTATCGAAGTTTAATATGTACTTTCTTTAATATCGGTATGAATAAAGATTTTTATGATCAGCTTTGTATGACTTTTATGATCGCTGAATCTCATATCAAAGCATCTTTGTCCTAATGCTTAAACTTTTGCTACGCTCATTGCAACGAATAAGAACACTAAATATATTCCTCTTTATTATATGCAAGATTGACTTGTATTTGATTTACTGTGTTGGCAAGAATCTACCCAAACATTACGACTTGTTATAAGATGCAAGTAAATTAAGGCTTACTCTCTTAAACAGAAGCGTTTTGTTTCTATCCAAATCGTACATTTTATGTATTACTAGCAAGGATATCTGAAGTTGCTTGGGATTGAATTATGATCAACGATACACACATACACACATGCAAAAAGGACTATTTATATAACATTAAAGTTAATAGACATTTGCGATCTGCCCAAAGCAGAATCTATGCTATTAATTCTGTTATAGTGTACTATTTTAATGCGCCATGCAAATTATAATATATTATAATATAATGCACTATTTTACAATGCGTTATTTAGAGAGAATAGTGTATTATTTGTTCCATTGTCGTTATCCATTTTTTTTGTTTTATTTTTCACGCGTAGTTCAACATCTTTTTTTCTTGTAATGACACCATGCTTATAATTATTTACTCTCTTTTTTTAGAGAGTGTGAAAATGAAGAATATGTTCATTTGTCAGTATATCTTCGTCTAATCATCGGTTTTTCAGATAAAAATGCCCATCATAACCGTGAAATTATCCTCCCAATTAAAAAACATCATTTTTTTAAGGAGAGTCTGTCCCTTTTTTGATCAGCGGGCCATCTTGTTAGGAATTACCTTTGGGGAAAGCATAGTGTTTAATTCTTCGTCATAATATATTTCATTACAGGAAACTAACCTCTCTTTATATTTTGTAATATATCGTATATGTTAATTATACAATGTTCTCAATGATTACCTACTCTTATTTTCGGTAGGGATTACATCATAGGTGTTCTGTTTTCATAATACTTTCTGACCAAGAATTACCTATAAATTTTAGTGGAGTTAAGTTTAGCATATATTCTTTCAGTATATATTCGATAGTCTTATTTGAATTTAATGATGTCTACTGCATTAAAAGTCTTTTTCATTTGTCAGCATTGACCGAGTAAATAATGACATGTTACATATCTGTTTTAATACATGTGTAGACTTAAACATATACGATAAACGTACAATTTCTTTTAACACATACAATAAACATTAAGCCAGACAGTTGTTTAAACGGACTGCTATTATCCAACAAAAATTAGATATATAAAATATAATGCATCTAGGTACACTTTGGTGTTGATTGTTAAGTCGACTTCAAAGATGTGAACTGGAATGATGTAGCCCTCACGTGAAACAACACCGGAGACCTTGACCGTGGTCGGAAACTGTTTTCATCACTCTGAGTTCGTTGCTGTTAATCTTGGAAACCCATTGATGCATTTTGAGGGTGCTGGCAATGGTCTTATTTTCATAACTTGGATCGCTAGAGATCATGAGTTGTACAAGAGCGCATCTCCGATCTCGCTCGTTGCACGTTGTGTCTATTTCAGGCAAAAGAGAAGGTTTCTATCGTTCTTGTGATCTGTACACAACTAGTCAACTAGTAGATGGTGAACACCAAAAAAATCACATGTTAAAAATAAAAATGGTTTCATCAAATGAAAAAAAGAATCATGTCGTCTTTTCCAGGGCGACAGTTGCATCGTTCCATCCTGTAAGTCAACAGCGACTATTTCCATTTAACTGTTGCATTGGTTATTTACATTAATTACACAACTATGTATTATTCCCTCCACTCTCCTATCACTCTCTCCCTCTCTCTATGTATATATATATATGACCATTTACATACACATATGTACTTGATATCTTATATGCAAAAGACACGTATATGCAAAACACGCGTATATATACATATATGTGCGTTTTTACACATATTTTCACATAAATATATTACGCCCATGCACAAAATATATATACATGCACACATATATACTTAAACACACATATTTCACTCTCACTTTCTCTCTCTCTCTCTCTCTCTCTCTCTCTGTATATATATATATACATATATATATATATATATGTGTGTGTGTGTGTGTGTGTGTGTGTGTGTGTGTGTGTGTGTGTGTGTGTGTGCGAGCGCATTGCTCATGATTATTGATTAAGGATTTTTGTAAAATAAATTTGCATAAATATAATATTTTGGAAGAGAACGTATCCAGCAAATATGATTCTGTCATCTGAAAAGCTTACTCACTCGACCTTACAAGCACTTAATCCTCTGTGAAACCACGAGGCCAACATTGGCACAATAGTGAACGGTCTTATTTCTATATTATTCAGCTTAGCGTCAAGGACAAATATCAACTTTAATCTCGAAGTAAAATGCATACAATGAATATTTCAGATACAACATACGCCGTTCTTCTACTTGATAATAAAGAGAAAAGTCATTGAGTAAAATTGTTTTAATAAAACTATTATTATCTGTGATGATATATGAAGTATGTCTAAAAAGATATAAGACTTTTGGGAGCCAGGCTTAAAATAAGGAAAATGAAAAAAATAGTATTTTCCAGTCCCACATGCTGAGAATTGAACCCTCACACGTCTGTAGTATGTGACATTTACAATTTATATTTTCATATACTCTGACCACGGACCCGTTCAATTGTCAATGTGGACGAATAGCGAATTGCTTAGGATGCTTCTCTTGTCATTGCTGAGGAACGAGATAATACTACCCTTGTGAATAAAGAAAGGGTTCCGTTCGAAATTTTCTGGTTCAACAGGAACATTTCTGAGTTCGATAAAGTACGCCTGAAGAAATTAAGACCGACCAAAACGTTGTGCAAATGACGATCAAAATGATAACAGTAGAAAAAAAGGTATTCAAATAATACAAATGTTCATCTCAAAAATACAGAAGCGTGAAAAAAATCACCGGCTGTTTCTATGCCATCTGAAGACGTACACTGTTTAAACAAAGTTTCTTTTAAATGTTTTTTTTTTAATTATTTAAAAAAAACGTAAACATTTATTTAATTTTGTTTCCATTTTCATCTAATCCTGACACCAAAATAAATGAATCTAGTTTAAAACATATTATATCGCTAGGAGGATTTTTTCTTAAGCTCTGGGCTAACAAAATATGATCGTTTTAGCAATATATAGAAACGTGCCAGAAAAAAAGTTATTTTGAAAATAGGAGGTTATATCGGCCGAAACGTTGTGCGAATAACAGTGAGCATGAAACTAGTAGTCCGATTAATCTGAAAATTTAAAAAAAATCGATTCTTATCTGAAAAATTAAGAAAAATGTATTATTCTTCAATAAATATACAAAACTTCTATATATATATATATTCTATTATACAAAACACATATATTGTTACGTTATAAAATTACACGTGACGGATGACACGGTGTAACAATATCAACTAATCAATTAATCAACTAAGCAATCCCTTACTTCTCTAACTCATCTCGTATATTCTTGCTACGAACGATTAACGAGAGAGCGATTTAAAAAGCAACCAAGTTTGCATGTTGAAATAGCTTAGTATTCATTCATACACAGATTATTATTCCGTTCTTCTAAGCACGAATCTGATTGGTCCTAAAATAATGTTGAGACGTGATATTAACAAAGCCGATTCATCATTTTTAATTATACAAAAGAATATGTTCTCAAGCTGCGTCCATCAAATCAGCGCGTTTTATGATAAGAATGCTATGTCTATGTTACTTATGATAGACCGCCAAATCGAATGAGAAACAGACAGGCTATCTTACCGAGTGGCGTAGAAACATCATCACATGTTATATATAGGGATATGACAACAGCATATTCTTTTCCTTGTTTTGAGGGTGAAGGACTTTATGTTTGGTCGATCTTAGAGATGATATCAATATCGTGAAAACCCATCGCCTCTGTCGAAAGTTTAAACAGACAGATGAGATTTATATAATAGATGGAATAGTTCATTCTTATCACACTATAATACATAAGTTTTACCATTTAAAACCAGTGACCTAAATAGAACACGTGATAATTTTAGGATAAAACATTTTTTAAAACAACTTCCTAGTTAGTGGCCATTTTAAAAACGTTAACAAGCATGGCTTCAATCAAATTAGAAAAAATTTACTAAAGTTTGGGTGTACATGAAATTTCTGATATTTGTTTCAGTTTAGATTAAATAATATTAAAAATGCAGTTCTTAAAATATATTGGGGTAACAGATAAGTACGTGATCCTCTCATATTTCATTCAACGAATTCTGAATAAATTATCTCTCTCTCTATATATATATATATAAAAGATCCCATCTCTCTGTTTATTTAGCAAGCAATTATGTTAATTCTTTTATTCACTGTGCTTATTCTCGATATATATATATATATTAGTTTTAGTCAATAAAATTTGCTGCTAATGTGTCAAAATTGAACAAAAATAGAACTTGTCTGTTTACTAAATCTGTTATTTTTATGCATGCTTATATATATATATATATATATATTTACAAATTTGGCAGCATTATTTTTATGCGTTTATATGTATATCGAATTTTGCTGGAAAAGCTATATGTTTTGATCTGAGTTCCTATTGATGGCTCCAAGTTATAATTTAGGTTTTTTATCTTATGGAATCTCTAGAAAGAATGAGTTAAACTATAATAATGAATTGCACAAGCTCCATAATAATAGATAGAAAATATGCGTGGATTAAATTATCATATGTAAGCATATTTTACGACTGAGAATCGTCCTACGTATTACTTAATTACTTATTCATTAATTAATAATTAATACCTAATTTCAATATTTTGTAAACCTAAAGTGTTTAAAAATCGAGTGATGTTTATCTTTATGTTTAACTAGCCTGGGTGCCCAGCGTTGCCCGGGTGTTTGTAGATGTGTGTTGAGCAAAAAAAAAAAAATTGTAGAAAGCAAAAAGACTCGAACCCGTGACGCGAAGGTGGAAAAATAAAGTTGAGTTGTGTGTAAGGCTGTTGGTTGAGCAAAAAGAAAAAAGGGGAATTTACAAACGCAAAAAGGGGGGAAGTGGTAGTAGGTCAGCAACACTTCCGCGAAGAAGAACAAGAAAGTGAAAAAAAAAAAAACGTGACGCGTTATCTGCTGCGTCCATCGCATAATAGGAAGTGATGTAGGTTAAAATTAAGGCTAGACAATCGAAAAGAGACGATGACTTTCGAAAATATCGGCGAAAAAAGTTACCGTTCGCTGTAGAAAAGAGACCAGTTGAGGGTGAAGGAATTAGTGTTTTGAACAATTTTTCGATATTTGTCGTTCGTATGGTCGAGCTTCAAAATAATACCGATCTCCTGAAAATCTGTCGCCTCTGTCGAAAGTTTTTGCGAGTCATACATACATACAAACATATATACATACATACATTTAAACAGACAGATGAGATTTATAGTATAGATTAAATTAGTCTTTTGTCACTTATATTTACTTCATAGATGAAAAATTATATACTATAATAGTAGGTTTCGTAAAAAAATAATGTGTTTATGTTATTAATATATATTAAAATGGGGTGTTGTTGCAAAGATAACGAATTCTTTGAAAATATAAATTAATAAAAGAGTAATATAATTGGAATTCAATTTTGTCCATATTGTTCAGTTTTTAGTAACTATACGTGAAATATAATTGACAATATTAAGCGTCCCGAAAATATCACTATTTGAAACTTACGAATAGTCAATCGATGACAGTTTTATTATAAAATTAAATATGACAAACTAATCGACTTAATCAGACATAGATACGCACTCAGTCACAGTAGGTTATTGCTTTATATTTGAAGCCAGATCCGCGGCGTCTCGATTGTTTGTTTCAGTTGATTTTTGGTCTTCTTATTCTCCTTTTATACCTTACTGTTAATCGGAGCACTTGGTTGGCTATTCGCTTTAGTCCCACACTGGTTCGGACATAATCTATGTCCGAACCAACCTAGACATCGTTTGCAGATTATTAACGATACTAACTGTTAAGTAGTGCGACCACTGACTTCTTGCTTTCTAATTGGATCAGTTCATTTGATCGCTAGAATCTCCTTAAGTCACTTGAAAGCAAATGCATCTAATTGCGTCTCTTGGCTGATTTGAGATGGAAAGTTTCACTTCCATATAGCAATGGTGATAAGACGTTGTTGTTATAAAATATTAATTTAGATCTAAAACAAGTGAAGCATGCATGGTCCTCCGTAACTTCACAGTGAACTAGGCATAATAAAATGACTAAGTTCAGCATTTGCTTCCCCCCATTTAGCCACAAAAGTCCTCAGGGGACGCCAAATCCTGGTGAAAATTAAAAAATGATTCAGTTTGAAGCCTTTACATATGAACATTTGAGTTCAGCACCATGCAACAAATGAAATGAATTAGTCAATAATTTGCTACCCTACCATTTAGCCCCAAAAGTTCACAAGGCCTTAATATATTTAAATTTGAGTTCAGCACCATGCAAAACTGCTAAATAGAGATACACAGAAAATTTTGGATTAATATGGTAAAATAGTTTTAAAAAAATAGAGTGTTTTTATAAGCACTAAAAGAGCGCCTGGGGCACACGCAAGAGTTTTCGTGTAGTATAGACAAGCAAAATTATATAGAAATCATTTAGTTCTAACTTTTCAGAAAGTTTGATACAAATCCAAGGCATCGACATTTTTTTTTTCATAAGAACAAAAGTGTCAATTTTAATCCCAAAGCCACCGCTAAAGGTTCTGTTACTTTTTTTCTCACATCATGTGTAATGTTTGTGAAAAATTTTTTAAAGATCCAAGACGTAGTTATTTAAAAAAGTGCAGAAAGACGAACGGACAAAGGTGAGTTTACAAGTCAAACCTCTTTTTGTTGGGAGACCAATAAAAATATTTTGTTTCTCCAGATCATATAGAGATCATTGAATGCTGCTAGGGCCTTAACTAGATTGCACCGTAACCCATAGTGCATGACTTTCTTTGCTTATAGACCTTGCCAAGTAGGTGTAGGTGTCTAGTATAATATCTTTTTTTGTTCGAAAAATAAAACGTTTGTAGACAGCTGATGTGTCCTAGAGAGCATGTTTTGAATTTCATTAACAAAGATATAGATACGAATGCTTCTTGATTCAGCTTGGAATTTGCTGACATTGTTTCGTACGCCAGTGTCATTCAATGCTAATACACCAAAGTGTGCAAAGTAGAGCTCTGAAAGTTAAACCAACTGGTAAACATCGCCTATTGTAGTGGTGTATTTATACGTTAAAATACTGTCTCCATTAAATCTGCAGATATGATTATGGGAATATTACTAAAAATTGAAACGTGACAGATAAACTTACAGGACGTGCATGCCATCTAAGGACGTTTCTACGTGATTTCTCTGCTTCTCTTTATATTACATAACTGAATATAGCAAGCATTTCTTTTGTTTCTATACATTATAAAACAACTATGTAAATACTTGTCTTAAAGCGGCTAAAATGTATTTCCGTAAAATTACAATTTCCTATTACTTTACGTTCACTTAATGGAATTTAAAACAATACATAATCCTATTCAATAGTAATTCTAGAATCCTTATTCCAATGTTCATATTTGTGTTATTTACAGTCTATGCTATTTTGTGAGACAGGCTCTTTCAAATTATATAAAGTTTTTACGACATTTGCTGTTTATTAGTTTATTCGGTGAACTTTCAGAATAGTTAAAAACAAACAAACAAACATTCCCATTATCTAAGTAATAACGCTATTATTTCACCTGAGCCCGTATTTTCCCCCCATAGAGGTCACCACCAAATAGCACACGTACAAAAAATTTGATCAAAACCCATAATATTCAGTTGATTCTATAAATGTTCAAACTCTAGAGCTTAATCTTAAGTGGTCTTAAGAATAAAGTTAAATTCAGTGAATATTTATTGACAAGTGACTAATGAACTTAGATCGAATGCAATTCTGGTATTTTTATGTTAAAATGTAAGGCACGGTGAATTATATGCGCGTTAAAATCTTAAACAGGAAATTTGAGGATATTGCTTTATTAATATCTATTGTTTAAACTTAAAAAAAAACATTCTGGAATATCTAAATGTTAACGACAGATGTCTACTTTTTGTGCGTAAAGCTAAATAAAAAACTTATAGCATATATAAACCACCCTTACGTTTTAGCGACTGTGTTCATTCATATTCTTAAATACAGGGCACACTGATGAGGTTTTCCAGGGTGTTGGAAAGCACTTCTCCTTAAGGCAACGCTTAAACAGTTTTGTAAGTATGGGGGCAAATTCTGGTTGGAGCGTTTTCAGCACTCTAACTGGAATGCCGTCAGGGCTAGTTACTTTACTGGAATCAAGGTTCTTGATTAGCTTGGCGACCTCACGTACAGATATTTGTATGTTGCATAGTGTGTTGTCTGTAATAGAAGGAAATACAGGGAGTTGATGGTCATTATCGCATAGGGTAGAAAAACACACACATTTGCAAAACAAATAAATGGAAACACTTTTTGCTTCGATCAAAATGTGTTCAATACTATTTTTTTGTGATTTTTTTTTCGAAGTTGGATGATCCAGAGACACGAAGCAACGAGTATCACTTAAAGTAGGATTACTTTTGGGGGAGCTGGTTTTTACCTCACATTAAAAACGGCCTTGTGCCTAATTTGCTTAGTGGGGGAGCAAATAAACACCATCACTTAAAGTAGGATAGACAATAAAATATTACACTATGTTCTTATGTCTATTTCATGAAGATGCATATATTATATATTTTACTATAATAATATTTATATTTTATATATGTTCTATTTCTACAAATTATCGCTTCTTTCATCGACAAAAAATTGTTCTAGACTGAAGAAACTTAAAAATTCTATTTTGGGAAAGTAGATTCTTCACATTGTAAACGTTTAGCGACTGTGTTCATTCATAATGATAAGTTATTTTTTTTAGGCGAGCATCTTTATATGCAACTTTAACAAACACATTAACTTTATATTTTGTCACAGAAAAGTCATCAATTGTCAGGGGCACTCGAAGATAAGTGTTAATGAGTTAAAGTTGGTTTGTAAGACAACAGCCTAGTGAATGGTAGTGGTGGAAATTGGGTTGATTTTGATTATTTAAGTGGACAGCTCAACAAGAATTTGTTTATATTTGACTTGAAGACGACTATATTGTAGTCAACCTGAAAACATGCCTGAGGTATAGAGTCTCACAGGCGGGCAGTTCTGGGAAACAAACTGTGTTCTTGGAGTTTGTGTTTAGCTTAAGGCACAGTTAGAGAGACGGTTTATTGTTGATCGTGGTTATAGCTAGAGAAGTGGTTGTTGTGCAAATCGGCTTTCTACAGTGAGATATAACACGGCTTAAATTTTCATCTAGTTTCACTTGTTCTGACAGTTTTATGCAGAAGAACACAATGCTGAAGTATATTTAATTAGTGTGTCCTAATTAAGAGGAATCGATATATTATTTTCATGAATTTATTCGAAGTCTCTGTGTATCGCTGTTATAATTAAACGAACCCCGAGCGATTGCAAATATTTGTTTTGTATTAAATTGAATTAAATTCTATAATATATGAATCTAATTAAACAAAACTGTCATCCAATGACATTTTCTAAAAAAAAACAAAAAAAAACGCACACATTTGCAAAAGAAATAAATGGAAACACTTTTGCTTCGATCAAAATGTGTTCAATACTTTTGGGATTTTCGAACTTGGATGATCCAGAGAAACGAAGCAACGAGTATCACTTAAAGTAGGATAGACAAATAGAATATTACACTATGTTCTTATGCCTATTTCATGAAGATGTATATATTATATATTTTACTTTAATAATATTTATATTTTATATATGTTCTATTGCTACAAATTATCGCTTCTTTCATCGGCAAAAAATTGTTCTAGACTGAAGAAACTTACAAATTGTATTTTGGGAAAGTAGATTTCTTCGCATTGTAAACCAGTCTTGTATATAACATACTAGCCTATGGGGCCCGGTTTTGCCTGGCTGTTTGAAGTTTGGGTCCCGGTTGTTTTGATTGAGCAAAAAAAAGTGGTAGTAGGCAGGTAGGTTCGAATACGTACCGCGAAGGAGGAAAAAAGCGTGATAAACATTGTGACATCTTTGCCGTTGTGTCTATCGCTAAACCGGAAATGGCTAAGGTTTAACTAGTCATTCGAAAAGGAGGATGCCTTTCGAAAATATCGGCCAATAAAGCGACCTCTTTGTAAAAAAAGAGTCCAGTTGAGGATGTAGAAATTAATGTTTTTAGCCAATATTTCGATATATGTCGTCCGAAAGGTCGAGCTGCAAAACGATACTAATCTTGTGAAAATCCGTTGCTTTTGTCAAAATATTTTTGGCTGACATACAAACATACATACAGTGAGACTTCATATAGAAACGTTGTTTTAATTCGAATAAAATAAAATACACATCAAGTGCGCTATATTAGGAAAATAAACAAATATTTTTACTTGTTTGAAAGTGAAATATATTTGTGATAAATTTCAAACAAGTAAAATATTTGTTTATTTTCCTAATATTACATTGTAGTTGGCTTTACCTAGTTTTAATTTCAGCATTTTCCTTAAGTCTATTTTATTGTCAAATCGATCTGTTTTAATAAACATACGTTCCGCCATGAAATATCTTTCAAATATTTAATTATTTCATTGCAGATCATTAACATAAATTATTAGAATTAGAATTAGTGAGAAAATATACTTGGAACATACTCTCTGATAATTTTGTTGATTCCTTATATTCTAATAAAACAATGCTGGCTAGTGGTTTATTAATGCTAGAATTTATCCGATGACCAGGACACAAGCGCTTCTTTTATATCCACCTCATCTGCAGACTATATTTCATGTACGGGTCTATATCACATTTATTTGTGGAAAAGCTTTGAACCTTTTATCGATTTACTAAGCTTTTTAGGACACCAGATAAATATTCATAACGTTTCGAACATGCGCTTTAAAGAATTGTTGCATTTTTCATGTAAATTTAATATTCATATTTTGTCCAATGTTGAATTATGAATCAATTGATTTATTACTAAATTTTGACTGAAAAACGTGTTTTTTTATGTTTAATGAATGTTGTTACAACTTATATTGCTTACATACAAGCAATATTCAATATTTTATATATATTCTTTTTTTATATCTATCAATAAGTAACGTCACGATAAAAGATACCCTTGATAGCCCTGGCGAAGCATCAAATATTCAGCTACCGACAAGATTTGAACTACACCACAAACTTGTGTAGTGCGTTCAATCTCGGATACGGCCGCGCTGGTTGGATTGACATTAAGTCACTTAATCTCTTGTTTACGGCAACTTTCATAGAGACAATAATGTATGGATATATATGTATGTATATGTATGTATATATATATATATATACGTATGTATATATATATATGTATAGTTTAATATGTGTATGTATTTATATATGTATATATGTATGTATATGTATGTATATATATGTATATATATATGTGTGTATGTGTATGTATATATGTATATACGCGTATATATGTATAGGTATATATATATATATATATATATATATACATATATATATACATGCATGCATATACGAATATATGAATACATATGTGTAAATATAGGTATATATATGAGTATGTTTATATGTATTTATATGTACATATATATATATATGGGTGTAAATATATGTATGTATGTATAGATGGACTTATATGTAAGTATATATATATGTATATATGTGTGTATATATGTATATATATGGGTATATATATATGTATAAAAATGTGTATATATATATGTGTATACATATATTTATATAAGTATATATGTGTATGTATACATATGTGTCTGTATATGTATATACAGGGTGACAAAAAAAAACAAAAGCTAAATGGAGACCATCTAGAATATACGCTGTAGAACAGAGAAAAAAGACCAAATACCCTAGTGTCTTGATGTGATGCTTTGAATATAATAGACTAGTTATGAACAAAGTTTCATTTCATTCTGACAAGAAACCTGGCCTAATTAGAGTTGGGGCCCCTTTTTTTTTGGGGGGGGGGTAACCCTGTATATATGTGTGTATATGTATATATACATGTGTGTATATATGTATATATATGTGTGTATGTATATTTGTATATATATATATATATATATATGTATCTATGAATATGTGTGCAGACATGTGTACGTTAATGTGTGTATGTTTATACATATATGTATATATATATGTATATATGTATAATTTACATGCATATATATGTATACATATGTATAATATATGTATAAGTGTATATATATGTATATATATATATATACATATATATATATATATATATATATGCTGAGGACACCACACTCTATAGCAGGCACGACAGGAAAACAAATGAACATATATCTAAAGTAATGGCAGAAACACTAGAGGATGACCTCCAATCAGTAGTGGAATGGGGACTAAAATGGATGGTAACGTTCAATGCCACCAAGACAAAACTGGTTTCATTCAATAATTACAAGAAACCTTCTCTACCACCTATAGCAATGGCCAACGACTCTTTATCTGTCTCTCAAGCTCCTTGGCCTAACGTTCACAGGAAACATGAGTTGGAACAATTACATCGAGGGCATTGCCAGGGCCGCTGCAAGGAAGGTGGGCTCTCTCTACCGTGCTAGAAAACTTCTAACACCCGAAAGTATCCTGTACCTCTATAAGGCCACTGTTCGCCCATGTATGGAGTATTGCTGTCATATTTGGGCCGGTGCATCGGCTACTAGTTTCTCGCTCCTTGACAGGGTTCAAAAGAGAGTCGCAAATCTGATAGGCCCTAAACTGTCATCTAAACTTCAGCGTCTGTCCCATCGTCGAAACATTGCATCCCTCTGCCTGTTCTACAAGTATTATAATGGTGAATGCTCTGAAGAACTGCAAGCACTTGTGCCCCCACGACGTGAACACCCTCGACAGACCCGACAAGCTGCAAAATCCCACCCCCACACTGTAGAGATCCCTAGATGTAAAAGATCTTTCTACTCCAGTAGTTTCTTCCCCAGAACTGCTAGACTTTGGAATTCCATTCCAGGTCACTGCTTCCCCAACTGTACTGACATGCATAAGTTCAAGTGCAACGTGAACCAAATCTCGCTGTCCTAATCCCTACATAGTACCCCAGTAGATGTTTCCCCTGACAGTAGCCCCCTACACCAAAGTGGCAATGTGCCTTGTTTGGGGTGAAAATGTAATTAAAAAAAAAATCGCTTTGACACATCGGTTCACGTCAGATCACCGAAGTTAAACAATGTTGAGCCTGGGTTGTATCCGAATGGGATACTGTTTGGGAATTCTAGACGCTGTATGTGCCCTCCGCTTACCTCGGAATTTGTTTCCAGTCGGCTTGTCCTTCATTTGCAACTGGTATTCAACAATGTAGACTCAGCAGGGAGTGGTTGAAGATTACGCACCTTCTGCCATAGTCTTTCCAAGACTGAAGGAGTCTGCTTTATGTATATATAATATATATGTATAAACATATGTATAATAAATATATATATATATAATATGTATTATATGTATATGTATAATATATATATATATGTGTGTGTGTGTGCGTGTAATATATACACATATATGTATAATATATATATATTATATATATGTGTGTGTGTTTGTGTGTGTATTTGTGTGCTTAATATATATTTATATGTCTGGCCTCGGTTAAGATTACTAGATTTAATGAAAATAATTTTACTATCATCATAGGGGATCCGAGGTAGTTTTCCCAGCAACTGACAAAACCTAAGTCTTTTCTAAGAACTTTGCCGTAAATTCAAACTATTTGCGATTAAGACCGCTTTACTTCCCTAAAACCATGTCTCCCACAATAGAACTGGCATGCACGGTATTTCTATCATCGTGCTCAAAAGCCGTCGACCGGATCACCTTCCACACATACAAAGCTATATAAATAATGAGAAATACTTCCCAAAACCTTGTAAAATTTCGTCACTCTGCCTGTACTTTAAACTTCCGGAGACAAGTCATTTGCGCCGTAGTAAAGCTCTATCAGCGACATGTGCGCCCTGCGTAAGTTCGTCGAATTAGTGATAAATATAAAAGTGGGCAAAACATTTACCAAAGATGTCTTTCTCAATACATGCAATACGTCCTGCTTGATCTGCATGTGATATAGTAAATGTAATACCACATGGAGAAGTACACTCTAATACTTATCCTTCAGTGGCTTCAGGTCTTTGATAACTGGTGAATGTATTGTTTAAAAAATAAAATAATAGAATAATTAAACTAATATTTTTATTTATTTTATTTTATTTTATATATATTTATATATTTCTGCATATATATTTTTCGGTATATTTCTTTTATTTATCTTTATACTGTACTATCAAGCCACCACTGTATAGCTACAATATAGTTTTGTTCTGTTTGATTTCTATTTGAATGTTTTTATACTAGACTGGCAAGGTCCCCCGGCGTTGCTCGGGATCGTATAAGACAATGAGAAAATTTTGATCATGCCTGCTATTCTTAGGCTAGAGGATTTTTTGATGGCTATGTATCATTTGCCATCTTTAGTAAAGGGATGTTTTATCTATCCTAGGACTGGTATTATTTGTATGAAATAATTATATCTTCCCTAGGACAGGAAATTTACAGCACGTATATGCGTAAAAAATGTCCTTACCTAGGGCGGGTAATGTACAACACATATTTTAAATAGTTTACATAATTTTCTGTTGTGCTAACTTTTCTGTATGTCAGAGATAAGAGTTTGTTTGTTTTTACATCAGAGTGCTATAGTGAAGAAGCACCTTATTTCTCATTTAAAAGTCATACTACCCGAATATATATAATAATTTTCCGTTTTAATAACATTTATGCACGTCACAGGAAGGATTTTCTTTGTTTTTTTCATATGTGTACTACACTGCACAAGTACCTTATTTCTTGGGTAGGATAATGTACAAGTACGTCATTTCTAAGATATAGATGAAACTACTCGATAATTTTACATAATTTTCTCTTGTGCTAACCTTTCCGTTTGTAACAAGTGAGAGTTTTTGTTTTTACATCAGAGTGTTATAGTAAAGAAGCACCTTATTTTTTTTATAAATGTCATACAACTCGAATATATTACATGATTTTCGGCTTTGATTACATTTATGTACGTCGCAAGTAAGATTTCCTTTGTTTTTCATATGGGTACTATACTATACAAGTACCTTATTTCTTGGGTAAGATATTGCACAAGTACCTTAGTTCTGGTGTAAGATGCTGTATAAGTACCTTTTTTTCTAGTTTAAAAACGAACTCAATACATTTATGAATTTTTTTTTGGCGCTTAATTTTCTGTACGTCAAGGGGTAAAAATGTGTTTTTCATTTGGATGCTATAGGGAAGAAGCAGATTATTTTTCATATGTAAGTCATACTACCGGAATATTTAACGGGATTTACGGTTTTAATAACTTATGTACGTCACAGGTAAGATATTCTTTGTGTTTTCATGTAAGAACTATACTGCACAACTGCATTATTTCTGGGGTAAGTTACTGTGAAAGTACCTTATTTCCAATATAAAGATGACACTACTCGATTATTTTACATAAGTTTTCATATGAGTACTATAATGTACAAGTGTCTTATTACTTGGATAGACTTCCTTGTATACATAAATGCATTAACAAAGTAAGTGGCCATTTTATGTGATTTTTGGAAAATGACATCTATAGACATGTACAAACATATACATTAAATGTAATTCATCATGATCAGTTAATTAGTGTTGGAATGGACCTAAGACACAATAATATATAATTATATACACATAATCAAAATTCGGTTACTTAGTTTAGGAGTGAATCCAATACGGACAAATATATAAACATATACTAAGCATTCATAATGATGCTTAAATTAGTTTATGAGTGAATCCAATAATAGACGCCTATAACCATATAAACATCCTTAAAATTCATAATGATCGGTTAATTAGTTTAGGAGTGAATATAACACGTAGAAACTTATAAGCATATAAACATAATTAAAATCAACAATGACCGGTTAATGAGTTTAGGAGTGTATCCAATACATACAAATATATAGACATATACACATAATTAAAATTCATAATGAAGGCTTAATTAGTTTAGGAAGGAATTCAATACATAGATATATATAATCATACACACATAATATGAATTAATCATGAGCGGTTAATTACTTTAGGAGTGAATCCAATATATGCATGCATATATATATATATATATATATATATATATATATATATATATATATATATATATATATACCCTTAAAATTAATAATGGTCAGCGAATTAGTTTAGGAGTGAATCCAATAATAGAAATACATAACCATACATACATAATTAAAATTAATAATGATCGGTTAATTAGTTAAGGAGTGAATTCAATAATAGGAATGTATAATAATATATACATAATTAAAATTCATAATGATCGGTAAATTAGTTCAGGAGTAAATTCAATATAAAATTCCATTACTGGATCTATTTACGTGATTATGTGAATGTAACAAATAAGCCGATATATAATATATCCTATATGGTTGGAATATGACATTTTCGTTATGTACAGCAAAAACCTGTTTCTGTGTTTTGTTTTTATATAAAAGTGTTCTTGTATAATTATTACGTAACATTTAAAATCAAGAATATCGAAATGTAACACACACAAAAGTATGTAATGGCAGAGCTCGAAACCGCATCACTGCTGTTAGTATTCAGTTACGCTACCCACAGCACAAAAGAGACAACTGCTCCCAAACACTTGTAAATTTATTTAATAAATAAATCCCTGTTACAGATCGTGCGCATGCGCACAATGGGCGCTATGCTTTTCAAGTTGTCATTTCTTTCAAGATTAACCCTGTTTTTGAATCCTCTAGCAATTTTTTTTTAACCAATTGATCACCTCTAATAAAATTCTTCATCCTATATGCAATCTTTTGAGCTACTGCACGCCGTCAAGCGGCCATCGGTCTAGGAGGAGATACAATTTAAAAAACGGACACAGACACGCGCGCACACACACACACACTTACACATAGTGAGATTTATGTATTAGATTATACACACACACATACATATATAAGTTTTTCTATTCTTATGAGAAGCATTAAAACTCGAAATACAATGGTCAAAATAGTTTAGGTTCCCCGTGTTATCCTATTGATTTGATGATGAACTTAATTTATTTAACTTTAGACTGTCTCTAATATATATATATATATATATATATATATATATATATATATATATATATATTGCATAAGCACGTTGACAGGCCGGTTCTTATCAGATCATCAGATTTAAGCAACATTGTGCCTGGTTAGTACCAGATGGATGACCATTTCGTAAATCTATGCGCTGTATCTGCTCTCCGCTTATCTCGGCATTTGTTTTCAGCCGCCCTGTACATATCCTTCACTTGCCACTGGTATTTAACAATGTCGTTTCACGAGAAGTGTGGTTGGAGATTGCGCACCTCCTGCCACAAAAAAAAAACAACAAAACAATCACGCGCAGGCAGCCTTATGTGGGTATCCATAGGCTGTCAAAGATCGAAGGAGGCTGTGATATATATATATATATATATATATATATATATATATATATATATATATATATATATATATATATATATATATATATATATATCACAGGCTATATATATCTTACGATTTTAACTTTTTTATTGCCTCCTAGCGTCTTGATCTTTCTCGGTAAACAAATCTCTCATCATACAACAAAAAGGCTTCTCTGCGCCACAAACAGTTTGCGCATTAAAAAGAGCAAATAAAACCGTTATTATCTTTTAAGAATTTATTTTCCAACATCTTTTCTAATGTGTGTCTTACTTTTGACGGCAAACAATTATGAAGAATTAGCATTTGAAATCATTCTGTAGAAACTGCAAACAAAAATCGTTTTTTTTTAAAATCTTTTTCTTTGTTCTGATGCATACAAAATCCAACGGCTGCCAGTTTAATAAGCATATAACAAAATGCAATCAATGACAGCGCAGAGGAAATGAAGAAAATGGCAATGCTTCACACGCGCCAAAATGATTTTCCGTTGATAGCAGCAGCCAACCTAAGATAAATTACTTTTCCTTACATGTATAATGTAATTCATGTCAAAATCAATATTCTCGAACCAAATGCTGATACTATTAAATACATCACAAACGTTAGCCGACAGAAAGTGCATCCTAATATTAAGTACGTACAATTGTAAATAAATTCATTTAGTTTATTAATAAATTCGTTAAGAAAGTTTGACTGACCAACATTCACTGGTGCCTGTTAAACATTTATCTAAGCCGATGCAGTCAATGCAAGCACAGTCAGAATGTTATTCGATTGGCGTCAAAGATGTGAGCGACGAAGTGCGCTCCGGACGATTATGCACAGCTGATAAAGGGGTATTAAAAATAATGAGAACTTTGTATAGTCTTGGGCAAAAGAGATCGTTCGTTTGAATGTCATTACTCCTGTCTTCGTAGCTATTCAACATGTTGTGTAGTTCAAAAGAGGATGGATTACCGCTGGAACGATATTTGTAAGTTGATAATTTATAATAAGTTGCTGATTTAGTCGGGAGTTTTGTTTTTTTTTTTTTTTTTAATGTGTTTTAGAAGGTTGTTTTGGTTGCTGTTTTACGAAGGAGCCACTATTCATCAAAGCTTAAACCACACTCGATAATGAGAGTTTATGAGTGCACTGATGCCACTGATACGGCAAACTAGTGTTTGGTAGGGGTAGAAGTTGAAGGGAATTTATTTATTAAAGAAGGCAGCTTAAGAGAAACTGGTTTACATTGAACTTGAAGACAACCGTTGCAGTTAACTGGAAAGCAGATCATTGGTACAGTCTTCCACAGGCCGGGAGTTCTATTAAATAATCTTTGTAGAAGTTGTGTTTAGATTTAGTAAGGAATAGAGATTGCGGGTGATTTTTGAAAGTTGTTGCTAGACAGATGCTTGCTGCAAAAGTCCTGCAAGTGGGCACAGATTAAAGCCCAGTGGAGCCTTTGGCATGAAAATAACAATACCGTAACGATACACTCGCGGTGTCTTTTCTGTAAGAATGAGGTGTCAGAGAGGGGCCGATTTTAAATTCTGTCAAGACAGAAAACGTTGCCTTGCACATCTCTGCTCTAGGTGTGAAAACAGTACTCCATTCTAGAATGTATTTGATTTTTGTGCATATAGAGAATTGTGTCTAGAGTGAAGTATTTTCTCGAGCGGTAGAATGATGAAACCAATTTATTAGCGGCTTTGGCAACACATTTGATGTAATGTTTGAGTGTGCGGTTTTATATAAAGAGTTAATATATACGTACGTCTCTGCACGTCTAGTCTATATAAATATACATGTTTATGAAACCGATGTTCGTCTATCGTCTAGTTGTTAGAAATATTCGTTGTGCGTGTGCGTGTTTACATATATTCACACAGAGTTCACACAACATCGGCAAAGTAGCAAGTTTGGGACGAGGGTGAACAAACATGACAAATTAGCATACAATGGCCGTTTTATGACGAACTACTAACCTTAGGGTTTACCTCCCTTCGTGATTTTGACATTGCAAGAAAACATTTTACCGTGAAGCACTAACAACAGGACTTTTTTTTTTTTTTGCTTTTCCTCGTTTATTCTCATTGTCACAGTACGGTGTGCCCCCCAGGGATTTACAACGTTTCCTCCCTTTAGTCCTTACATCGTTTTTTTTTATCAGTATCGACTGCTTCCTTTCGTGAGCCGCTTTCTTGGTCTCTGAATCCTACTTGTATTTCTAGTCTATATATCCAAACCTTCTCTTTCTTGTTACCAGGCCAATTCTATTGTTTATTGTTTATATAAATGAATTCCCAAATGTATTTTATTACATTAATATTTCTGCAATACTTTATTGTTTATAAATCCAAGTAAAAATTCCTCCGTTAGATTTTAACATAAATATTTTAGATAAATATTTTTTTTCTAAAATATTCTCTTTATGGATCTTTGTTTTTACATAACAATTATCAAATCAATAATAATAATAATAATAATAATAATAATAATCATTTAGACCATTGGCAGTTCCCGCCACAACATAACACATATACTACGCTGCCATTATAACCAAAAGGCCCAAAAGACAGTAAGTCTTCTATTTCCGGTCAGGAATGTAGGCAAGTCCTCAAAACTTGTTGGAGTAGATGTGACGTGCCGTCCTAAGGAGCGGTAGTCCTCCCCATTCGAAAGAGGGTAAGACTCCCGAAACGCTGGAGAATGCCAGGCAACTATGCTTGTGTTATTTGCTAAGCATTATTATATGCCCGGGTAACGGCAGCCGACACTACTTAAAGGAAAAGTTGTTATGAATTTTATTATTTTCTTGTAAAACTGGCATATAAATCTGGTTGTTAAGTAAAAGTGACAATTTGATGTCGTTTTGAGAACATGAATAGTGTTTCTTGAAAATGAATAACTGAACGATTGTATATATGTGTATATCATATTTTATATAATCTAACTTGAATTCAACTAGTAGAATAGAGATATCCGAGTCTTTCTTTCTTTTGCGTGCATGAAAATCTATTCCCTTCCAGCGTGACAGCGGTATATCAACCCGAAAATGAACTCGACTTCGACCAAATCTATCAACGTAATTCTGCTGCGCCAAGAGATCTTACGGAGAATTCCCTATGAAGAACGATCACAACGCATATGTGTCAAGGGGTCCTTATTTAGGGATCGCTGAGTTTTCACATCTGCTGCCGGTGACACGGAAACGTCAGATGTGGTGAACTGTGATGAGGACCTTTCACACAGAGAGCTTCCCCGAGACCAGAGCAATTAATTTTAAATGTGCGTAAATGAAGAATAAAGCTTTGTTGATGAATAGATAGAAGCTTCTTTTAGATTTATTAAAATTAACAAACCGATTTTATTCCATTTCACGACGTATTCAAGGTTGAAAGAAGAGAGATCTAGGTTATTGCTTGCCTCTGAAGTTTTTTCCCATAGATAGTAGTGTAGATTACAGAAATGTCTAATGTGATAAGAAGAGAATTTGGACGGATATTTGATGCATGCCAGCGTTGATTCTTTTAGCTTCGAAAACTACTCCTCGACGGCTATTTGCATAAACCTTACCGAGATAAAACATTTGATAATTTAGAAGACAGTCCGAGATATTCCTTAGCTGGAGATCTTGTGAAGTATACGTTTATGCCACACCCTATTAAATGGCTTAGATATTTTAAAGATAGAAAACCCACGTCGATAGATCCATTGATCGTTTGTGAATTTTTAGGCTGATCTAGTAAGGCGGAAACTGTATTGCTCGAGTAGTTTTTTTGTGTTTTTTTTACATAGGTATCACCACTTATCAAGGCCCAGCGGCCACTCGAATTTTTGCTAAGGTGGTTGAAACTTCTAGCTATCACTAATTCAAGTAACTTACTAGTGTTATAGTATAAGGCGATATGATGGGATAAGCTGTCATGTTAACTAACAGAAGCATTAATTTGGGACGCTCTCACCAACACAGTTGATAATAATTGCATACTTAATAAGAAAGATTGGTCGGATTTTTATGTTTTTTTGTTTGTAGTTATAAGTTTAATGGCGTAATAAAGAAAAATGATAAGTTAACAATCAGTTTTTTCCTGGCTAACTATAATAGTGTCGTTTAAAAATTTAATGGGATATATTCTCGTCGAGGATCCGTCTTAATCGATTTCTACTCAATCACTATCATCATTAGAAATATTCAAGTTATTGTATAACCATCATCGCAATTGTAGGTATTTATGTACACGTGAATTTACGCATGAATCTGTATTAGTGATGGGACTATTCCAATATTTTTCCGATTCAAATGCCCTTACCGATTCTGTACTAAATTCTTGATTCCGATGCAATTACCGATTCCATGCTAGATTCCCGATTCCGATACAATTATCGATTCCGATTCCGAATATTTATAAATTTCTAAATTTGTAACTATATAGCTGTATATTTCTCCGATTACCGTAGAAACAGACATGTTAAATGTGCAGATATTTTCCTAAACGTAAAAATATACTTATGTGGGAGGATCTATCTTTACTTGTTGTTCAAAATCAATGAATATTTATTATTTTATCATTATCACCAGCAGTGGAAGATTTTGCGTTAAACAAAATAAAATAAAAAAGACAATTAAAAAATTGTTTTGGTATCGGAAAATCGTGAGAAATTTTTCCGATTCCGATACCGATCCTGATTACTCGTCCCAACAGTAATCTGCATATTCTGAACATACTAATAGTTTAAAAATGAACTCGAGCTTTTCTTAATCTCCGCCATACACATAAAGAAGAAATACGTAAGAAAATAAATTGGTATATTTTTAAAAGAGTTAATTATCCTAGTCGCAATTTAAAAATCAATAAAGACGCCATTGGCTGTTTGGCGGTTCTTCATGTTAGTGTGCACGAGAATGTAGCGCATGAATTAATAATTGCTTGCCTGGAAAGTCCAGTTGTAATCTTTTAAGCTATATTCCTATCCCCCCCCCGATATTTGTCCCTGTATCCGAAGACGCCTGAAATAAATAAAACTTCTAGACTAGTATTGAATAAACTCAGCCTTCGTAATACAACCATTCCCACAACTGTGTCTGGCCCCGCTATACGCACACACGCACACAATCACTTACGGGGCGAGAATTGTATGATTTTGTCCAATCTGTTTTTTTTGTTCTCTATGACAAAATATTGGGACGTTTAGATCGCGTGACGATTTGCTTATGAGAACTATAATGTTTTATATGATATTATTCGTAGTAAATATCTATAACTGCATTCTATATATATGAAATATTATTATTAATAACAACAACAATAATAATAATAATAATAATAATAATAATAATAATAATAATAATAATAATAATAATAATAATAATAATAATAATGAGACCTTGGGTAGGCTTAGTGCCACTCAAATTCCAGTATAGACCAATGACCACTGCCAGCGAGAAATCAATGGTAAGAGGCTGTTACGATTACGCAAATTTATTTGCAAATGCTATCGAAGGAGGTGGAGTGAGTTGGACGCCTGAGGATACATGTTGTCACTCAGCTTCCAGAGAAAATCACAGGTCTCCAATCAGATCTTTTTTTGACTTGTGTGGAAGCTCCATATGAGCCAATAATAATAATAATAATAATAATAATAATAATAATAATAATAATAATAATAATAATAATAATGATATAGAAAAGCCGTGCAAAATGGTGAACTTTGTTGTCCCAGCTGACTACAGGATAAATATCAAAGAAAAGGAAAATGTGCAAATACACGGAGCTACCCAAATAGCTAAAAGGGATATGAACGATGAAAAAAAAATCAAGATAGTACCTAGGAGCGCTAGGAACAATTCCTAAAAACTTTTAAAAGAGAATGGGAGAGATTGGAATCAGAGGAATGGCTAGAAAGATACAACGAATTACAATAATGAAAACAGTTGAAATATTAAGGAAACCCCTTGAAGGCGGAGACTAATACACGAGTCACATGCGCGGGTCAGACTATGCTTATCTATAAGTTCTTAATCCGAATTACCCGATCATCGCCCCCCCCCTAAAGGATGATCCCAAATAGTCGAGAAGGCTCAAAGAGTATGGAAAAACTTGAGAGAGTGCTGACCAGACCTTCGCTGGACAAAGGTCAAGAGAATTCGTACCTTGGGGAGACTTATTGCCACTCAAACTCCAGTGGACACCAGTATCCGCTGCCAACAACAAATCAATTGTAAGCGGCTGTTACGAAAATGCAAATTCATATGCAAATGTTATCTAGAGAGGTGGAGAGTACTGGAAATCTGGGTAGACTTGTTGTCACTCAGCTTCCAGGGAATACCACAGTTTGTTCTCAAGGAGAACTCCTTTATGAGCTGTGTGAAAGCTCCTTGTTAACCAATAATAATATATGTGGGTGTATTTATGGGAATATAGTCATGTTATATTAATATAGTTATAAGACGTGAATAGCCATGATTTGAAAATTTAAGATGGTGTAAATATCATAAAACACAATACAATTACGTTTTCAGCTATTTTCGGAGTTTTTTCTTAGTTAATTAGTTCATATACTCAGTTCATATACTCAACGGGAGTCATGGTGAAAAATATTTTTAAAATTGACATAATAAGGAAGGACCCCGGGTTTGGAATGATACGTTATTTTCAGGTTACGATGTGTAATCCGATGCTTTTCGGTTCCTGTTTACGGTATTTGACACGCCTCACGGTTCTATTCATAATGGTCTTTTATTATATGCATATGTATTAAATACTGTACTGTATTTTGTAACTAATTTTTAATATGTACCGTACAAAATTTTGCTTAGGTTCCGTCATACAGAGATTTCACCAACACCGGAACGGATTAATGCTGTGTTTCTTGGTTCTACCGTAATATGATTGTTTCTGCGTAACGAAACAGGTGCTATCAAAAACTAAACATTTTAATATGACTAATTAAGTGAACGGTAAGATAAACATCTTAGAATTTGAAATATAGACCTTTGTCATATATATATATATATATATATATATATATATATATATATATATATATATATGTATACTATATAATATATATGCATATATATGTATATATACGTGTGTGTGTTAAATTTACATGAAACTAATTCTGTAGTTTGTATGACCTTTTTGTATAAACGTACTTACACTGACATTGTTTGTTTGATATGTATAAATTAAGTGTCAGACCAATTTCACACGCTGTAATCTAATACTTTATACGACATCTAAAACCTCATATACAGTGGCATAATACACTGAATAATCAATATTGAACTATATGAATCAGATTTCTGTGTGTTGACTAGATTTAAAAAAATAAATCAACCAAGCGTTCTATTCCCCAGACAATGAAAAATTCATATTCGGGGATTGTGGATTAAAAATATAAAAGCAAACACTTATTTGATCGTGCCTGTATCTTGCTTTTCAGCACGATCGGTTTTTCTTAATATGTTTTTAATCGAAAAACTAAAATAGATGTGTGAAGTGAAGAATAGGTTCATCTATGAATCCAAGACATATAACTTGCGAAAAATCGATGCTTTATTTTTGATTTTTAATACCAAGGAATCTCATCGGTGATAATTGATTTAGAGGTATAGTATAGGATTGTATGTTGAAGAAATCAAATTTTCAGTACATAATCACGCAATAAAATAAAATAACAAATGCAATATATCATATCAATCATATCAAATGGAGTATATGATACTAGCTCTGAAGCTTCGCGACTTTCGTAAATTTTCTACGAGGGTCGTTCCACCAGTAAGGCTTTCAATTCTTTTTTTTTCCATTCAAAACCAAAAGAGCTATGAAGACGGGATTTATACAATAAAAACGATCGACCTTTTCTACTCAAAAATATATTTTAAAACGTAGTCATACTCATTCACAATGCATATTTTCCAACCTCTTTTGATGTTTCTGACGTACAAGTCCTTACCGCGCTTCCACATTCACTATCACCGCTCTGAAATCGACGAAGCCAATGTCTTAATTGTGCCGACGTCACGGGCTTCGTAAATGTTCAGCTCACGTCGGTGAATGTGATTTTGTTCAATAGTTTCTGTATGAAGGAATTGAATGTCGGATCACTACTTCTGACGTACGTTTATGAGAGGATTTACTTTTTTTAGAGTCTGAAAATATCAACATCTGCAACAGAGCGATGAGATTTTTAGGTCATGAATGAAAAAGTTAATCCTCATGAAAATAAAATTAGCAATAACTTCTGATCTATTCGCGTGATATATATATATATATATATATATATATATATATATATATATATATATATATATATATATAAGATGCATCACTTTTTGAAATTCCCTCCTACTTTTCAACACAATTAAGAATTTAAAAGATATATTTTTTTTAAATTACTTACCGATTGATGAATACCTAACCACACGATTGCTTGTCTGACAGCTGTAAAACGGTCATCCTAAAATCAAATGCTAATACACGCTGTAATAAAACATCGTTCATCCATTAATTGTCTCTAACTTTCTAATTATTTTTTATCATTAAAGTTACCATCTATTTACTTTAATAATTTATAATATATATTATACGAAGTTCAATGTTTCTAATAGACAATCGACATAGCTCTATTTATAATACTTAATTTATTTCATTATTTTATAACGTTGCCCAGGAACCAATACGGTGCAGCTTCAGTTGCAAATGAAACCAAGCATTGAAAAGAACTGCAACTCGCTTTTTTATTGTACAACGAACATTTTCTCGAACGTCACCCACCTCTCACATGTTTTTGCCGTCTTCATCGTGATCTCCCTTTTCAATTTTATTTTTCACTACCAGTGACGTTATTTCACATGCGTATACATCGCTGTTACAATTTGAACGTAATCATTGCACTTCAATTACTAAAGACGTTTTACATCACATTTTATAATGGAATATTCGTGAAAAAATAATATTTTTCTCCTGATTTTATGTCTTACCTCTTAACTGCAGGTATTCTGGCACAAAGGTACTATTTTTGTATATCCTGTCATTTTTAGAAACATTTCAAATATTTAATATTGACAAAATGCAATGTATAGCGGTCTCTTTCTGCTATTAGGTGTTAAGGTTAGAAATTACAGAGAACTGAAGAGCACTGAAAATTTGGAAAATTTTAAAAAACTAATATTTTACAATTGTTTATTAATTGTATAGAATCATTCTTTTTTATGTTTTTAATAATTTAATAAAAATTATGAGATTATTTGTTTTTCTTACACTGAAATATTAACCGCAGAAAATATTGTTTTCAAATATGTGGCCGAGCTCTTTCTTTTCAAAATTTGCGCCAACCATACAAACAGATTGATTACAAACTTTACGAAAACCATCACTAACGTCGGACATACACTGTTTTCTTTACACAACGAGCAATGAGTTAATGTCACTAACTGAACAAAGAAAACGATCAAAACGTATTTTTGTTAAAATGTCCTCTACCCTAGATATCTAAGACACATTTTTATAACATTTCATAAAGTTAAATAAAATTATTTGGTTTTTATTGTCAAATTAACCAAACAAAGAAATGTTTTTAAAGATGTAACGAAGCCCCTTTCTCTTTAGAAATAATAATAATTTTAAAAAACATTGCAATGCCGTACATGATAGGAAGTGAATTATTTTTATTTTGTTTTGGGGGGTAAATGAGACTACAATTGATTTGCTGTTTTTCTTTTAAGATTAAACATAAATCTCGAATTAAGAAAAATAACTAAGAATTTATATATCCATCGTATGCAGGTCGATTAAAACAATGCACATTTTTAGCACAATATCCTAATAAACAAACTCTGTAAACAAAAGGATTAATCATTATTTATTCTCATATTTATTTCACCGGTTGTTTAAAATCGACATTTTGTTTAAAAATAATATTTTATATTAATGTAGGTTAAGTATCAAACATATCGATTTTATTTGCTAAATTTAGTTACATTTGATTTTCTATGTAAATTCATTGTATAATGAACTCTTTGTTTGAGCTGAACATAGCGTATACAAGCTTATACTGTTTTTAGCGGGAACTCGAACGACTACTAAAAAGAACTTAAATATCAACAAGAGAACTTGAATGCTTACTGAAGAGAATTGAATGTCTACGGAAAATGTGAATGCCTACTAAAATAAGTTGAATGTCTACTAAGAAGAATTTGAATTCCTACTGAAGTTAACTTGAATTCCAAGTGAAGAGAACTTTAATTCCTAGTGAAGTTAACTTGGATGCACACTGAAGCGAACTATAATGTCTACTGGAGAGAACTTGAAAGCCGACTAAAGAAAACTTGAATGGCTACTGAAGAGAACCTGAATGTATACTGAAGATAAATTGAAAGCCGCCTAAAGAGAACTGGAATGCCTACTAAAGAGAACTTGAATGCATACTAAAGAGAACTTGAATGCATACTGAATTGAACTTGAATGCATAGTGAACTGAACTTGCATGCATACTGAACTGAACCTGAATGCATACTGAACTGAACCTGAATGCCTAATGAAGAGAACCTGAATGCCTAATGAAGAGAACCTGAATGCCTACTGAAGAGAACCTGAGTGCCTACTGAAGAGAACCCGAATGCCTACTGAAGAGAACCCGAATGTATACTGAAGAGAACCCGAATGCATACTGAAGAGAACCCGAATTCATACTGAAGAGAACCCGAATGCATACTGAAGAGAACCCGAATGCCTGCTGAAAATAACTTGAATGTCTACTGAAAAGAACTTGAATGCCCATCTGAAGAGAACTTCAATGTCTACTGAAGAGAACTTGTGTGCCTACTGAAGAGAACTTGAACGTTTACTGAAGAGAACCTTAATGTATACTTAAGAGAACTTGAATGTCTACTTAAGAGAAATTGAATGTCCATCTGAAGAGAACCTTAATGTATACTTAAGAGAACTTGAATGTCTACTTAAGAGAAATTGAATGTCCATCTGAAGAGAACTTGAATGCCCACTGAAGACAACGTGTGTGCCTACTTAAGAGGAACGTCTACTGAAGAGAACTTAAATGTCTACTGAAAAGAACTTGAACACCTACAGAATAGAACCCGAATGCCTATTGAAGAGAACTTGAATGCACATCTGAAGAGAACTTGAATGCCTACTGAAATAAACTTGAATGTCTACTAAAGAGAACTCGAATGTCTACTAAAGAGAACTCGAATGTCTACTAAAGAGAACTCGAATGTCTACTGCAGAGAACTTGAATGCCTACTGCAGAGAACTTGAATGCATACTGAAGAGAACTTGAATGCATACTGAAGAGAAACTTAATGCCTACTGAAGAGAACCTGAATGTCTACTGAAGAGAACTTGAATGCTTACTGATGAGAACTTTAATGTCTACTGAAGTGGAATGCCTACTGCAGAGAACTTGAATGTCTACTGAAGAGAACTTGAATGCCTAGTGCAGAGAACCTGAATGCATACTTAAGAGAACTTGGATGCCTACTGAATGGAACTTGATTGCCCATACTTAGAGAACTTTAATGCCTACTGAACTTAACTGTAATGCCTAGTGAATAGAACTCAAATGCCTATTGAAGTTAACTTGAATTCCTACTGAAAAAATCTTGAATGCTTATATAAGAAACCTGTAAATCCTACTGCGTATTATCTTCTAATTCATAGGGTTTGTCAGGGCATGACATGAGGATACTTCTCCCTACAAGTAAACCTTAAGGAAATATTACAAAATCATTATTTGTAGCCTAAATAAAATCCCCTTTGCTGCATTGTCATATATGAAGAATGGTGTACTTTCTCCATATGATATTGATAGTAAGTGCTGTGCGGAGGACACCCTCAGACGAGATCAATTCTTGTCCTGGGAACCGGCAAGACTAATCACCACAGAAATATGCATGATAACACAATTAATCGGTCAATACGTAAGATAGAAAAGTTAATTTTCATCGAACTCTTTACTAAGTCAAGATATGAGAATTAAAAAAATTAATGGAACAGACGAATATCTATTTATCTCACATATCCAACTACATTCGTATCTTTAAAGAAAAGCCGGAAACAAACATTCGAACTCAATTACTAAACATTCGTTCACAAAACAAAACCATCATTTTTGTTTGATCAAAAGCTAAATGATAGATGAATTAATAAAACACGGTTACTTATTTAATTGTCATTTTAACGCAATTTCTAAACAGGTTAATCATTTCACGTGGAGTGCATATACATAGACATTTTATATAAATTTATTTCACAAAAAAAAACATGCTTTCATTGCCATGCAGGGTAGAAATGGTAGAAATTTACACAGAAGCGAATACAGAAGTCCAGCATTTGTCGGAATTTACTTTGAATGGTGGTTGTTGGCACATTTATTAGATCTCTTTAAACTATACTCAAAGGCTTAAGGGCCCTGATTGAAAAAGAAGTATTTGTCCAGTTTAATCAACATTGGTTGTGAAATTGTTTCTTGTAATGTTCGCGTATACCTCTTTCTGGATCAAAGGTGAATGATAAATTCCAAAGTTTATCATAATGATCATTGAGGAGATTGTGGGGAAAACTGAGATCAGCGTGAAATAAAATCTTCTTGAGTTGGGTTTCATAGAGCAGATATGATAGACAGTGAATCAGTTGAGAAGCCAATCTATGAACTCTTTCTTAATGTGTGATATTATGTAATAAGTATAGGACAGAGGCCTGGGCCCTATACTCTAATACTGGCCGATATAAATAAAATAAAGATATAAAGAGTGCGTCGACATTGTATATAGTTGAATAAACAGAGTAATAGAGCGTTCTGACTTGATCGCCCGCGCGAGAAATGGGCTCATACTCCGCATTTATTTATTTGCTATAAATACTATCGGTTAAGGAAATCAGGGGAAAAGATCACCAGTTTCAGAATAAAGCCGTAAATATAATTTTAACGAACCATTACTGGCTGCAATAAACTAAAAGACGGAAACAAAATGCTATCAGAGATGGAATAGCAAAATTATGTATCTGTCATTCTCGATGTTTATCTTTCTGCAAGTAAATCTCTTTCTATTTAAACTAGTTTAAGAAGAAAATACTTTACGAGTTTTATGGTGGTGATGACGATGATGATAATAACATCAAAACGAATCGAACGAATCTTGGGTGGATTTGAGAGATGAGAAGATTAGACTTAATATCAAGTAAGTCGTGTTCCAAGCCAAGTGTAGGATGCTTGCAGCCTGCGGATTACTTACCGGTTTAACCTCAAGGCGAATTCCTCCATCGCCAGTTAATCTTGCCAAAGGCTAGCCTTCTACACGAATGGAAACAAGTAAAAACACATAAATTAGTATAAATCGGAGTTATACTTGTCCTGAAAAACGATGTGTATTTTTTAATATGACGTTTTGCTTCGGATTAGTATTCATTCGGGTAAATATATTTTTAATAATGGTGAACAGAACTTAATACGCAGCCAGGATTTACTATTATTTTGACAGAACTTTCTCTAATGTAGACTTCAGTCTATAAATACGCAGTTAGTAATAATTTACACTAGCGGGAACTGTGGAAATTCCACAGGGAACAGATTCATATGTATTGATGTTGGCATTCTGTAGATATTATTGTAGATTGTTAAAACTGCAAAAGTTTTCGTCTAAGCTAACAGGGACTCCCGGTATAGCCAGGTCGTAAAATCCCTTAGATATATTTTATTTCTTGCAGATTTCGTATATATTATTTTAGATTTTATGTTCTACCGTTCTGTTCATATATTATAAAACTGCGGGTTCAAAAATATATCTATTTGATTTGGGTTCATGAGCTTAAACCCAAATCGAATCCCAAACTTATATAATTTTAGTTCCTTAAGCAATAATCGAAAACGAAACCAAAACATATGAAGAATTCTATATAAAATTATTTTTTAAAAAAAAACATAGATTACTAAGGTGCCATCAGCTGAAATCGAAACCGGAACCAAGACTTATGAAAATTTCTTGATAAAATTATTTTAAAAAATAAGTCACTGGAGTGTCATTTGCTATAATCTAAAACGAAACCAAAATTATGAAGAATTCTTTGTAAAATTATTTATAAGAACAAATTAAATGACTTGTGTGCCATCAGGTATAATCGAAACGAAACCAAAAATTTTGAAGAATCCTTGGTAAAATTATTTATTACAAGAAATGGAAGTACATAACAATTAAACGACCCGTATGTAAGCGTGACACAGAAAATAACACACACGCTATCGTATGAATATATAGATAATAGTAAAGTTATTTCAAGAAACTAAAAATTACTCTTTATTTCTATGGTAAACAATAACTTAACATTATTCTGCAGTCAAAATATAATTTATATTTAAATCGTGCTATATTTATTTAAATTTATATATTTATTTGGAATTTTTTTTTAATTATATTTCACCTTTTATTTATACATATCTTTTACTTTATGAAGCTGTAATGTAATTACAGAGCATATAACAAATAATTTACATAAGTCTTTATTCCAAATTCCAAGATGTTGACCATCTTACAATTTATTTCGTTTAAGTACGTTGACATGCACAATTCATGACAGCACATGTTTCGTAGCGCAGTCATTCAAGTGATTATCACGTCAATCATTAAATCTTTTCTTTCCTTAACTACTAGTTCTTCTTGGAGTTAATGGAAGAACAGATTAAGTGATTGACATAATAATTAAATGAATGTTTTGAGTTACGAAACAGGTGCTGTCAATAATTTGGCATATCAACGTAATTAAACGAAATAAATTGTAAGATGGTGAACATCTTGAAATTTGGAATATAGGATTTATTTATTACTCAAAAATTATATTTTTGAATTGCTTGTTTGTATATAAATATAACAATTTAATTGATTTACGAAAATAAATCGGTAGGATGCACATTAATTATTATACAATTTTAATATTCAGCTTACATTGTTCTTCAGACGCTGCACTTCTATTTCTTGTTCTCTTTCGGTGAAGGAGAGATCCTTCACGACTGAGACAATTTTTATTTTTGTACCTTTTCTCCACGTTAAAAAACGACCCTGGTGTCTAACTCTGTCCCGTGGGGACCCATAGTAAATAGGTACATGTAACCTAAGCTTACATGCTTTTTAACACGGCAAGTGTTATATATTCTTTAAATCTATAGAACACGTATCTACGTTTTTTTTTAAGATGATGAGTGTTATTCGTATTATTTAGATTCTTATTAGGACTACTAGTCCTTTTTTGAGAGTAATTTTCACAACATTTCGGTCGATGTAACCTCCGACCTTCTTCTGGTGTATCTTATCAAACTTGAGTATCTGCGCAGAATTTCGAACAAAACTTTCGAACGGAATTTTGGCGCAGTGCTTAGAGTATCAGAGTAATTCGGTTTTTAAAAAGTGGCCTTCTTCTGAAGATTGAATGTTCAATACTCAGTGTGGGGACCGAAAATACAATTGCAAGTTAATTCGAATCTCAATTCAGTCATGGCTGACGGAACAAAGGCGTGTTCCCCCCCCCCCGATTTTAAATAAAGTGTTCCATTCAAAATTCTATGCAAATTTCCGAGTTAGACAGTAAACTTCCTGAGTTCCACAAGATAAAGATGAAGGAGGTTGGAAGTGGCATCGACCGAAACTTTTTGATAATAAAACTCAAGATGAGAACAGAAACCCGAAGAACCCAAATAATACGAACATGCATCTAGTTAAAAAAATAGCATAAAACACACAGTATTTAAAATCTAATAGAGTTACCAAATATACTGAATGTTATAATGACTTTTTCAGATAATCAGAAAAAGGTAGCCGTAAACAGTATTTAGCATTACTTGAAGTATATTAATTTTTCATACACACTTCACCTCTAATGTTATTTTTTACCTATAATAACAACACCTAAAGGCATTCATCGTAGTTACTTACTCTCAGGTGCAAAATCTAAGTAGCGTATATTTGCACGAAATTCTTCCAAATATTTTTCTTCGTATGGTCTATGAAATGATAGAAGCTATGTAAAGACGGAAATTCATATACCACGGTCGTATACTAATTCCACTCAATAATGGAGTATAAACTAGTTAGCCATTGAAATAATTAAGGCTTATTAAATATTAAAATATGTTTAATTATTTCTTAAATTGTAGTTGTGTTCGTCAAATGATCTATGATTTTCTAATAATAATAATATTAATAATAATAAAAATAATAACTGATAATTATTATTAGTTATTGTATTAATAATGACGACTATGCCAACGGCATATTCTTTTCCTGGTTTTGATTTTTAGGAATATACCAATTGACATCTTATGTTTTTTATGTAGAGTGATGTGGTTCTTGGTTGATTAATTGTTTCTAACTGTATCGAATATATACTCGAGAGTCAAAACAATGAAAAGATTACGCTGTTGTCACATCTCTTGTAAATAACGCACTCTATAATAAAAGCATTTGTGTATTGAAATTTATTTTTTAATACATATAAGTGTTATAAATCACTCTCGTAAGAGTAAATTAACGACAAAACACGCGCATTTTTCTAGCCTCCTATACACGTGATATATTCGGCATAATGATGCCGACACACTGGTTCTCGTAAGATCACTGAAGTTAAGCAATGATGAGCAGGCCCAGTATTAGATGGGTGATCAGTTTAGAATGCTTGGTGTTCTGTGCACTACACCGGCACGTAAATATTTCTAGGCTGGAACCTGGGGCACATTTAATCCAGTGAGAGAGATGCACCCCCAATCTCTATTAAAACATGCTTATGCGTGGCAGCTATTGTACCGACTGAGATTAGCAGTGTGTAAAAATATGTGTATGCTTCCACACTAAGCCCGCACAGCTATAAACAAATTATCTGTGTGGATTTCCTAACAACATAATTGTTTTGGTGGAACGCGTACGTTGAAAACCACGGGAGTATGCATTATTTAAAGTAGTGGTAGAAGGGAGTAACAAATGAAATAGCAAGTCATACATCCGATGCTATTTGTAATGGATTGAAAAAAAATTCTCCACTCTTAATAAAAAAAGCATGCGTTTTTTTGTTTGTTTTTTATTTTTAAATCAGCAGAAATCTACGTATGAGTGAAGATATGATATGAACACTGGTGATGCATAATTTACGCTTATATTTTTAAGAAAATGTATACTATTAATAATTGTGCCTATAATACATAGTTTATCGGTAAAATTATTGCCTTAGAAAAGATGTCATTATTCCATTTTCGTTTGGTTTTCTTTGTTGTTGTTGTTGTTGTTGTTGGTGGTGGTGGTGGTGTTGTTGTTGCAGACCATCTACTAGTTGTTCAGTTGTGTACAAATCCCAAGAGCGAAATTGAGCCTTCTATTATATCTGCAAGTGGCACAATGTTCAACGGGCGAAATTGGAGATGCGTCACTGTACAACTCATGCTCTCTACCGATCAAAGTTATGACAATAGGACCATTGCTAGCACAATGAAAATGCATCAATGTATTACCACGAATAACAGCGACGTGCCCAGGGTGATGAAAACAATGTTCCGGCCACGGTTATGACCATTGGCGTGGTTTCAAGTGAGGGCCACATCATACCACCTCACATCTGCGAAATCGGTTTGAAAGTCAACACGAAAATGTACTTGGATGTGATGAAGAGTGTGCTTGCCCCCTACTACAGTCAGTTGGTCTCTGATAGACCCTAGCTGTGGGAGCAGGACTCGAGAGCGGCCCAAAATTCAAAAAGACCCAGGCTTGGCTACAGAAAACTGCTACGGCTCTGTACCTTTAGCTCACTCCTTCGCTCCTCTCCTAACCTAAACTTGCTGGACTACTCCATTTGGTCATACGTCGAAAACATCACCAACATGACATCCCACGAGATCAAATCAAGCTAGATCCCCGCCATCCGCTGAGTATTCGCAGAGCTCTCGCTGGCGCTTGTGGAATAAATATGCCCCCATTTCCAAACCCGCATCGACATGGCGATTGAGACGGAAGGCAACTACATTGCATAGATGTTAGCTCTATTACATAATAAAGTTACCCGAATTGATTTTTTCAATAAAGGTTTTAAAATAAAGCTTTTGTGTTGTTTTCTTTAGGGCGACACTTATATCGTTCCACTTTGTACTAATGAAAAATGTATCTTCCACCTAAAATACGTTTCTATTTCCCGATAAATATGTTAAGTAATTGAAACGGAGTGTGTTTTTTTAAAAGAATTATTAAATGATAGATTTTATTCAACACTAGCGGGGGTACCCGGCGTTGCCCGAGTGTTTGTTTCCGGGACGGGGGGGGGGTTAAAAATGTTATGGTAGGTAAATAGGAAGGATCAAACCCGGAGTCATGAGTAAAAGTAGGAAAATAAAGTGTGAAAAAAAACAAAAAAAAAAAACATCTGAAACGTTAACAGTTCGGCCACCAAGAAAAGTCCATTCCAGTTGTTTAGGAAAAAAAAAAAAAAAACGACTACGGTAGGTCGGCGCGAACGTGAAAATATAATGTGAATTGTCCAGCACGCTAACCACTACGCCACAGAGCACTGCAGCTTAGTTTAGTGATTTTAAATAACTTCACATGAAAGAACTACGAAGCCAAACCGGTGTTCTCTTCTCAACTGTTCCTTGTGAACGATCCCCAAACGGTGTTAAGTGGTGGCAGGGGGAGGAGGAATTTATCAGAGAGAAAATATTTTACCACTTTCATTGATCTTAACCGATTTTGGCCGTGACTTCTCAGCAGAAAAAGTATAGAAATCTAAGATTATCGAGGAATTTGAGAAATAATAAGCCTATAACACACCTCAGATATTGTTCTGCCGTTTGTGCATATTATATTTTCATGAAATATCTTGATTTTTAATCCTATTAAAGTCAAAATCCGACGGGAAAAAATGAGTTCATTTTATTTATATAGAAGATAGATAGAAGAAGAAGATAGAAGAAGATAGATAGATAGAAGAAGATAGAAGAAGAAGATAGATAGAAGAATAGAAGAAGAAGAAGAAGAAGAAGAAGAAGAAGAAGATAGATAGAAGATAGATAGAAGAATAGAGAAGAGAAGAGATATAGTTCTATATAATGGAGCCCTACGGCGGTGACCGATTTGGCTTACCTCCCAATAGTTTTAATTTTGAAGTTATTTGAGTACAAAAATATGCTACGAACACATCTGACAATTGTTTTGAAAAGAGATAACGGGGTCACACAAGATTTATGTGAACAAGTGTAAAAACAACAAAAAACTCTGTTGATATAACATGAATCTGGTTGGATTGTAATGTCAAATGACCACGTTAGGTAGAGTGAGAGTTGGAAAGATTTGTGACGAGAGTTTTGCATATAAAAATTATTACAGCATAAATCATTTTGAAATTAAAAAAAAAAAACAAAAGATATCGTTTGAAATTTGACAAATAAATCTTGGAATTCATTTACCAAAATAATTCTAGTAACAGTTTCTGTTCGAGACGGACGTAATAGAACAAATTTAAGCACAAATCAGTTTTAAATTTCTTTTAAACTGTATAAAATTCCAATAATGTTATATCAAAATGATATCCTCTTTGTGTTTTTTATAGTTTTGGTTGATTTTCATCAGATTAATCTTTGAACGAATTTCGGAAATGCAGTTATAACAAAAAAAAAAAAAATGTCGACGAACTATGTCTTAATGGATGCGTATTTAATTCACGTAAAAATTAATAGTCACAAAAATACCTTAATCGCTTCTTGGTTTTGTTTTTGCTAAAACCAAAGTGTAGTATATATTATCTAAAACATATGTGCGATATGATGTCGAAAGTTTTCATGAAATTATTTCCTTTGAATAAAAATCCAAATAATGACAGGAAAATAAACCAACGGTAAAATTTCCTCTTATCTTGTCCAGGTACCTATTGATCCTTTTTATTGGCAAACATGAATTTATTTGACTTGTAAATGATAGAACTTGACAAATATCTTAATAAACTATTCTGCCAGAAACTAACTTCAGAGAAAAAATAACACAGTAGTGTTTTAAATACATGTGACTCAATTTAATTTCTATAATTTTGACAGAAGGATTTGCTCATTTTATTTGCACAGTTTCAACATGCAACGGAGAATAGATCTCTCTGCAAGATCGCGCGAGAGTTAAGCTAATTTACAAATAATCGATTCGCGCAAAGTTCAAAGAGCATAAAACCTGTTGACGTTTAAAAGGCAAACGACACATGGCATCTGAGTATCCACAGTGACGAACGGACCTCGCTAAAGTCGTGACTCCCTTCTCCGACGAATATATTATCCGTGTACAAAATAAAAACACAATCTGACCTAACATCTACTGGAATTACAAAAGAGCAACTGACTCAAACAAAACAAAATGCTTTAGACGAACACAGTATTCATTTTGTAAGTCTTAAACTACAGTGAATATTTTGCTTTAGTTTTGATAACCTTTTTTCCTTCAAGTTAAAAAAATTACTACAAAGTAGTACTACAGTCGAACAAAATAAAGTGTTTTCCTCTTGTGCTAGGCTGTTGGAACTATTACTTTATTCAAAGAAATTTAGAAGAACGTTTGAAAATTTACTTTTATATTCATACTCACACAAACACGCACTAATTTTTTTTCCTTTTAGTATTATTTTATATTTTGAAAATGTTTGGTATGCAGATTCATTTCTTTATTTGGTCCGTTCGTTTTTTTCCCCCACTGCAAAGAAAGTTTTATCTTTACCTCCATTCCCAGAAGATGAGAAATTATGGTTTGCACAAGTGAATAGTTTTCTTTTTTCAATTCACTCCCCCCCCACATAATCAGCTACGCATTGTGCTGGGGCATACAGACACCATTAGCTAAAACAGTTCCGGATATAATAGCTAACCCACCTCCAGGAAAATCAAACGAAATTTCTCGCTTTTATAAGAGTATACAAAGGAATTTTCTAGTTTTATAAACGAAATTTCCCACCAAAACCTAATCAAGAACCCTTTCAAACTCTCCCCGACAACTGATTCAGCAAATCCGGACACTCACGGATATTTGTCAAGCACATGAAATCCACGGGCATCAATAACAGCAACGACGGAAGAAAGTCAGACCAACGAGTTAAACTTCAACACGCACATAAAAAAAAACCTCGATGACTGGACGTTATGGAACGAGTCACCAGTTTAAAACAAGTTAACTGCGAGACGCACATTGAAAAACTCGACGGCCGTTGATTCAACAAACTCATAGGGAAACCAACACACACGATGCACATCAACATCGGTACAGACTAGCGTGTACTTGGTAGTGCAGACTCGCAAGCCTTTGTGTTACTCACTTCAACCGCAGCATACCGTCAATCTCGACAAATATCTCCACAACACAGACGATACAATCAACAAGTGCAGACTCCCTCGCATTCATTATTCAACGATCACCTTCTGCTACAGACGCATCAGTGTCGAACGGTTGTGATTTTCTAACAACCGTTCTTGATGGGAGCCCTGTATCAGAAGAGATCTCCGTGCGAGATCGAGCGAGAGTTAAGTCGATTTACATATAAATCGACTCGCACAAAAGGCAAAGAGCATAAAACCTGTTGACGTCTAAATAGCAAACTACACATGCTGAGTATCAACCGCGACGAACGGATCTCGCTAAAAGCATCTCCGTAAGAGAAACTTATAACTTGCATGCCGTTCGTTTGAATCTGTACGAAACCACGTGAACAATATCCTTTAACAACACAGGCAGTACGGATGCAAACTTCTATTATAAACCATCGGGTAGCATTAATGTGATACGAACTGCTATTTAACGTGTACCCAAAAAACAATTATGAGTTTTTATTGTCATTTGGACAATATTCATATTAGGATATTGTAGAAAATGAGTCGTGTTTTAATGATTTGAATGAAAATTTTGTAAATTAATCGTGGCGATATATAAAACAAATTACAATGCCTCATTATTCCCATTCTACAAACGGGCAAATTCTTTCGCACTGACTTTAGGTTCGGATTCAGATGTAGACGGATTCGAGAAGTGTTACTACGGACAGGAAGATCGCAGAACTCGTAATAGACAGCACATCTCCTCATCTCCGTATGTCGACCTCGAAGTGAGAACGTAAAAACGAACTTTCAACCGTGTGTTAACATTAACAGCATTACTTTTAATCAGCCAGTGTGTTTCGGGCTGCTAAAAAATACATTTTTAAATAGAATACGAGAGAGCTATTCGTTTGGATTGTTATGCAAATATCAATTTTTACCATGGGATCAATGTTACTATATTTGATAAAACTCTAATTTTAATCTTCAATTACATTTTATTACCCAAAATATGAATTACTTCGTAATGTTTCAATCTTTTTTTATTGATTGAATTAGAAACCATTGTTTGATTCATTTTAGGTTTTCGTTTTGTTTTATTTTTTTCTCCAAAAGAAATTAATTCCTATTGAACTCGAATGTCTCATTTATAACTAGTCGAAATAAACGTCTGTGGCCGGATTATATAACTCCTGAGAGTAATTTAACGAATTATATCTTTTATCCAAACTTCAGTTATTTTTTTACTAATTTGAACAGCAACTGCCATCTTATTTAAAATAGAGCCTTTTATCACAAACTGATCAACTTTGCTTCGCTTCTCGCATAAGGCAAATATTGCGTAGTAAAAATAAAACAGTATATCCTATCGGTTTTATATTTAATATTGGTCTGTATTTTATATTCCATTAGGGGAAGATTGCGGAGGTTTCATCCACATCTTCTGTAGTACTTACACTGACATTCAGAACACCGTGACGAATGCATAGTTTAGTTTTGATTCAAATTTTTCTTGTCCACGAAGTACACGATAAGAACATAGAAATAAGGAGAGTAAAAGATAGTAATTCTAATATCTCTACTGTGCTTAATGACATTGTTTTGCGCTGACTGTCGAGGTTAGTCAATCGTTTTCACTCTGTGTTTACACTTCACCGACGTATAATTATTTCTTTGTCAAACTACGACCCAAAATAAACTCAAATACAGTGTAACCCGGATATAAGGTATCAAAATATAAGAAAAACTTACAGTCGAGCCTGTAATGTACAGTGTAACCCGGATAGAAGAGTTCTAGAGACAGAAGACTAGGTCTCTTATATCTGAATTACACTGATTTGAATATTGAGCAGATTATTTATTTTTAGTTTTATTGTTCTGTACTATAATTTACTGATATTAGCACTGCGAGTGACGTCGAGTAAACTAGTTATTACTATAGTTGGAATATCTGTTTTAAGCCAGGCAGCCGGAGCCAAGCTTCAGCATTTTAATATATAAGTGACAAGGTTTAAATATGTGCGGGCATATAATTTAGTATTAGAAGTTGAAATAAGATCATTTTCGGAGTTTAGTTTAGTGTAAGTTCTGCAAGACACAAGCTTATGGTTTGAATGTTTTTTAGACGTAGTTGTAGGTAGTTAGTCCGTCAAGGCAAACAACTAGAGATAAGGGCACCATGATCAATTATCTCTACCATTATATTTACTTTATTTATAATGAATAAAGGCAACTTATGTTTATACGCACTTCATTACTATCGACTCCATTGTACATGTGGGGGGGGGACCCCGATCACCAAAGACGCAATGCAAAAATACGCAATTGTATAAATTGAATCTGATACACACACAGTATTGTGCATAGGCTTTGATTTTAATTTGCGCGTTTTACTATAAAAAAAAACAAATTCACATTTTTTCATGGAATGCGCTCCAGATAAGGAATAAAGTCACTTTATATATCGAAAAAGGTGAGAAACGGCAACTTACGACAAAGAAAAATACTGAAAGACACTATACCGCCAGAACATCCCTTGTTATTGAAATTGGCTAACAAAAATGTAAGCTTTTTAAAGGCTCAATAAAAAACGTTATGACCATAAGGCTGAATGACAGACCGACAAATTATTTATACTAGTACACCACCTGGTAAATTATAAACGTCTTTCTAACCGACAATATGGATTCAGTCAAGCACGTTCTACTGCGGATATCCTATCGATAAGCTCTGGCCGCATTACATTCATAGCACAACGACGGGAAAGCTAGCGCGTTATCTCCTAATATACACTACCTTTTGACAAGGTCTGACATGAAGAGCTTCCCAGGAAAATAAAATTGTACAGTATTACTGGATGAATATTTCATATAATCATACCGTACAAAGACAAATATAGGCGGTTTTCCTAGTCCGTATATTGTAAACAATTTTAATGCGGCTTTGCCTTAGGTGTCAATGCTTGGATCGGTACAGGGTGTTCAAAAATACACTGAAGGATTTCGAACTTAAATATATTTTATATTTTTAATATTTCTGTGATTTTAACACAATCTGAATAAGGCATTTGGAAATTAAAGAATATTTACAAAATTCAAACCATCTCTATTTATGAAAAATATATTTGCAATTTTACCCATTTTCAGCTTAGCAGGTTTGTGCTCCTTCCAAAAGATGATTCATGACAGATTGCAGAATCTCTGTATTGCCATTTAACTACCTTTCGTTCTTGATGTTGTCCTTCAATTCTTGCATGGCTTGGCGTTTGTTAACATAGGCTCTTACTTTAAGTAATCTCTACAAGAAAAAAGTTGAGACTAGTCAAGTCTGGGGAATGTAGTGGGCATTTGACATTGCTAAAACGAGAGATAATGTTGTCGTCAAAACATTGCCTGAACGGCTTTATGGTGTTTCTCGCCGTATGTAACGTTGTCCCTATCCTGATAGAACTATAAATCGAGTCTATTCTGAATTTGTGAGCCCAGGTATCTCTTTCCAGTAATTTTATTTCCAGCATTTTTATCTTTGTTTTCAAAGTATACGGTATAATCTTCCCTCCCCGTTACCGCATACCACACAATGCACACCATGGGATGCAACTGCTTTTGACGTATTGCCTTTGGATTTTCAGAGCCCCAAAATATGTAATTTTGTTTAACGAATCCATTCAAATGAAAATCGACTTCAACTGACAGAATTAATTTCTGCAGAAAGTGGAGTCATTTCTGACAAGTTCTTGCATTTGAACAGCATATTGAACCCTTGTTTTCAAATCTTCAGAGTTCGAGTGTTGAACAAGCTGCACTTTATAAGGAAAGTTTTAAACTGTGCAGAATATTGTAGTGAGCTTCGACATGTGCCAAGTTGCGTAGAACGTCGAATCGGTGCTTCAGGATGCTGCTCCACTTATCTCGCGGTCTTTCCTTATTCTCAGTTGTGATGTCTGTCAGCTCGCGGGAGATCAAGTATAGCTCAATGGTCTTCAAATCGCCGCTCAGTCTTTCGAATTGTGTTGTGACTTGGGGTAGCTCTTGCATGAAAATTCCGTCGATAAGCTCTTTCAGTCAAAACAATTGACTTCTGGTTTTGGCAAAACAATTCTAGAATTTGCATACGGTGTTCAATGCTATACTTTTCCATAATTTATTTCCAACATATTGTCTGTAAAATATCTGAAATGAGGGAAAATCACTAACGGTAAAATGACAGAGTTATGACCCTTTCAGTGAATATTGTGACACCTTGTATTTTAGATAAAACATCAATCTTTGATAAACATTGATAGGTATATTTGCTGATATCAGAACTCGGCCTTAGATAATAGATATAAGAAAAACACGAATGTACACATATCACCACGAAAATGCTGACATCTTAAATTATCTAGTGAAATTGACTAACGCAGCAAGCAGGAATAATCCATGCTTTTACCGTAGATGTTCCCAGATGCGGGAAACCTTACACTAATAGTTTCTTCATTTAAACATCTAGACTTTGACATTTCCATACTGTGTTCTTGTTTTCTTTACTGTACCAATATGAAAAAATGTATATGTAATGCGAACAGACATCTCGTTACTGAAGCCCTTGCCTGGTATCCCTCACAGTAGATTTTTACTAGTGGCAATGTCATTTGTTTGGATTAGAGTAAATCCACGTAAAAAAAACTTATTTGTAAACTACTCTTTCAGACAGATACGGACTCCACTACAATTTAAATTAAAAATACTAAGTTAAAACTTCCGAGATTATGCTGCTTGTTGTATACGCAAAATCGTATTAATTTGAATAAATTAAAAGTAACAGGTATTTCTTTGATATAAATAAAATACCAGTCACAAATGCAAACGCCACAATGGTATTGGGATAATTACATTAAAAGTAAACCGTATTTAATGTTTATATCAAGCGCGAATGCAAACTTCACAATAATATTGGTAAGTATTTAGTTTTAAAAAACGGCGACCCGTTATATCTAAGTGAATGCCTAATCTATTTAAAAGATTGTAGCACATATTACTTAGTAGCTTTTTCGCCTTTTGACTTAGATCAAAATGTAGAATGTATTTTCTAAAACATCAGTGCCATATAGTGCTGGAAATTTTCATGTACGAAGATGTTTTCCAGCCCCTGGTCACGGTATTTGCCCCGGCTCACAGTGTTATATGATCATATACATGTGCATTATATACTGTACTATATTTTGTTACTAATTTGTTATGGCGTATCCGGTACTGTATTTTCTATGAAGAAAACAATTATAGTAAAACTCATTAAAATTGCTACTTATACTATTAGTGGATTAACTGAAATTTTTTAAAGGTGAATGTGAACAATAGGTTTTTAAGATTTTTTTCCCTTCCTATTCAAACAGCGCGCGACGGTTGGAAAGGTGTCGAACAAGAGAAGCAGCAATAAAAGCCGAATCTATAATCCCATAATTGTTTTCTTTTCTGCGCATTGATATTCATATTAAAAACCTTTTTTCATTTATTTAAAATATAATTTTCTTATATATGGGCCGTGGAATTGCATTCCTCTTCGAAAGATCTACTTAATTTGCATATTTTTTTAAAATCTTCATTCAAATAGATTCCTTATCAGTGTTTATGTTTGTTATCTGATGATTCTTTAGTTAACTATTACGTGTAATTTTATACATGTAGACACTCTACATGAGTTTTACTTGCGTAATATTTGTGTAATAAAAGGTTATAATAAACACTAACCTCTTTCTATATATATTCATGTATACATATATATATGTGTGTGTGTGTGTGTTGATAAAATTTAGCCTACCAAACTCCTACTAGTATTGGTCTACAGACATGAAACTTAATATATAAGGTATTCTAATCCATGCGAATATATATATATATATATATATATATATATATATAATATATATATATATATATATATATATATATATATATATATATATATATATATATATATATATATATATTCGGGGTTTATCCGGGGAAACTGATGCAAAAGTGTTAAAACTAAAAAAAAAAAAAATGGACTTGCCATATGAAGGTTGAACGGCGGCATTACGACTATGAAATCAGTTGTATATATTACGCACGCTATAGTATTGTTTTTTTTTTATAATAAATACGAAATCTTTATTAAATATTTATTTTTATTTTTGCAGCAAACATGTCTTCATGAGTCGGGCATTAACACAAAAGAAAAAAAATAAGCCGTAATCGAAACGTTTTCGTTTTGATTTTCGGTGGTGGCGCACCAGTCTTTTTTTCTTTTTAAAATTCTTACTATATATCAGGTCCAATGTAATGTAAAAAATACGAAGTCTACATTAATCTCAATATAATAATAAAGCCTGTTTTATGACTGGGCAATGTTGCTTTGATTTCTGCATTGTTTTTATGCACACTTATGCCTATTTCAGAAACTTCCTCAGTCGAGTGTTTGTCCAGGTTTCAGTTATACATAGAATTCTCATTGCTAAACGTGCGGATTGAATTAGCATTTTTTATAATGCGTCAAAGAGTCGATATAGCAATATCTGTCAGCTTTACGTTTTATAAATAGCATTTTATTTTTTGTCATACTTAACTTTAAAACAGAATAATTATTAATCTGCCAAGCTTACGTTTGATACGTTTGTCTATCGCGTTTCTATGAACTGCACGCCTGTGGATCTCTTCCGTTTTCCTGTTTCCCAGCTGACAATAATTTGGCTGTCTTCAAGTTCAACATAAACAAATTCTTGATGAACCGTCCCTTTCAGTGATGCATTTTTCCAAATTTTCATTACTAACGATCACTACGATATTATCACATTGATAATCCTTATCCTCGAGTTACCTCCGGATCTTAATAGGGATTTGGGCAGCAAAATGCCTGTAAATTTCTGAATTGTACTACAATCATGGAAGCATGGAACAGACGGTATTCAAAAGTTTAGAAGTTTCAGGAAATGAACTGTTAGGCAATATAAAGCTTTCCGTGATCAAAGGATCCCTACATAAAAAAGTGGGAGTTTATTGCATGTCATGTTGCAAGTATTTTTGTTACTCTAATACTGGTGCTATACACATCATTTTCTTCTGTCTGAAATGTTCGTAGTTGAAATAACTGTCGGTGATCTGTTGCGCTTAAGTTAAAAATAGTAATTATATCAGTCTTTAACGGCTTATTTCGAAAGTTATTTTTGTTTACCTTTAATTTGAGATACCAAGATTTAGTACGACATTGTCTTCGTGCTGGTCCTTATTTTACGTTTAAAATAAGGTTTTTGTAAGTCCAGCTCGACTATCATTCACATAAAATTGACAGGAAACGATCAGTTTAGTTGGCAGTATATTTTCGTTGGCTTCACACGCTGAAATTTAAAATAGAATTTCCGTTGGTCAACACACTTCAGTTTAAAAAAATATATCCATTGATCTTGATATGAAATTTCCATCGCTAAACGCCTAAACTAAAAGTACGTGTCTTGAGTATACGCCTTTTTCTGTTTTGTACATGTTATACCAATTTAATTTCTATTGAATATCATGCCATCTTAATCATTCCAACATTTCTAATCGCCCATGTCCTACGTGTTTAATCTTTATTTTAAATCCGGAAATATCAGTTCGTAATAGTTTAGTTTATTGTACATTTTTAATTGTAAAATCTAAAAGTTGATTCCATAAACAAAGGTTTATTTCTAAAACTGCCCGACTGTGTAATTCTGTTCCGCTAGTCTGCTTTCCAACTTACTTTAATGTAACGTCCAATGTAAAAACGTCCAATGTAAAATACTTTCAGTGGTCTCCTTTTATAATCAAATATACCAAATGTCCACTATTAAAGATTAATATGTTGTACCGATGACAACTGTATATTTATTTACTCTTATCTTCGAGTGGCCTTAGGGTCTTTATAATTGGCGCCGTTCTTATAAAAAATCAACTCCTACTATAACTAGGCTCGTCATCATGCAATATTCCTGTTTTTTTTTTGTTTTTTTTTTTCATTGTAAGAATTTCGGACTCGATTTAATTTGTGTAGTTGTTAGGCAATCATTGCAGGAAATACAAAGAGTGCCATGAAGTCTGTTTTAATCGCTCATATATTAATAGTCATTTATGTATAACTAGCGGGGGTACCCGGATTTGCCCGGGTAGTTGGAAGTGTGCATGTAAGGGGGGGTAAAGTAAAGAATAAGCGAAGTAATAGCCCTGTTTAAATATAAAAAAACGATGTTAAACTTCTTTAAAAATCGGAAAAAAACAAAAACCCAGCAAACAAACTTAAAACGTCTTTAAAAAAACGGAAGAAAAAAATGAATGTGTTCTGAAAAACAAACATAGCTAAAAGCGAAAAAAAAACTGGCATAAATAACCCTTCGATTCGGTTAAGTCCATGTTGTGTTTCACCCAGTAGAAAGCATAGAACGGCACGTTGAAATTCCATTCCATTTTTTTAAGCAGCCTCAAAGTAAAGAAAACCAAAACTGGTGTTCCTTCGTAACTGTTCCTTGTGAACGTGCCGGACACGGTGTAAGTGGTGGCGGGGGAAAATAAATTAGAGAAAATATTTTACTACTTCCATTGATTTTAACCGGTTTTGGCAGTTAACTCTCAGCAGAAAATATAGGAATCTAGGATTATCACATATAACCCACCTCAGATATTGTGCTGCAGTTTTTGCATATTACATTCGCATGAAATGTCATTATTTTTAATCCTATTAAGGTCAAAATCATAGGGGAAAAATGAGTTCATTATATATATATATATATATATATATATATATATATATATATATATATATATATATATATATATGGGATAAAATAGAGGGACGAAAGCAGCTGACCTTGCCAGGTGATAAGATATGCTTAAATTTCAAGTGTGTTTGTTTATCTTAAATTACGTCTGTATCCATAAGTTAGTAACGAAACGAACACTGTTCGAGTTATCAACAGATAGATAAAAGATGTTTAGACCACTATAAGGTTTGGATGAATTTGCGCGTTTGCGAAAAAGTAGTAAAAATATGTCGACGAGTTGAAATGAACATGCTGTATTTTTACTTGTCGACGTATTTCTGTACACGTTATTTATCCGTCCAAGCAAATATTTTACTCGTCATAGACATTCTTTGGCAAGAGATTAATATTTCGTGTTAATTTCATTGTTTTTCGACCAGTAGTTTCAGAGTTTATCGGTTAAATACTTACACATACCGAGGTATTAAGTGTATTACCAACTTGTCCTGGGGTGGATTTAATTTATTTATTTATTTATTTATTTTGTAAAGGGCTATTCTTATAAAATCTTTTATGTAATTGAAATCAATGAGTATAATCGATAAACATTTATTTTAAAACTAGTGTTTATTAGGTATTTGCTTAGATTTGATAGCGATTATATAGTAGACAGTTTTGAAGCAGTCCTATTTTTTATATTAGTGACATCAATTATAAAGACGTAAACGCAACTATAGGGTAAAGGTTAATAAGTGTCATGTCATACCGATGTGCAAGGCATTTGCTCCATACTTCTGATACTTTTACATAGAGAGTACTATGTTTGTCTTATTTTTCCTCGGACTACTGTTCTCATCTTTGAGTGTGATTTTCATAACATTTGGGTCGATATAACTTCCGGCCTTCTTCAGGTATATCTTGTCGAACTCGGGAGTGTTTCTGTCAAACTCAGGAACTGAACTCAGAAATATTACCGCAACAGGTAAGTCTCGTAATAATGACAATAAAGAGATGATTTTACACACAAAAGTTCTTATATTTTCACCTTTACCCAAGATGCATTTTTAATGTAGAAATAGACTCAGTGTGTTCCGGTACTCCAACTAGTTTAACACAAGTTCATAAATAAATATCTATATTTACATCTCTTGATTATAGCATAAAGAGGCTATAAAAAGAATAAGAAACTTATAGATGCATAATTTTAACGTTGATTAGCTGGTATTCAAACGCAGACGTATGCTTTATAATAGGTGACCTCCACTCGACAAAGAAATGTGTAACACTTAATTGACGATTGGCAAAGTAAAGAAATTATGCGCTTGCTTTTTTATGTGCAAACATTAATATTTTCAAGCGAAATAAAAGCTAATATTTTTGTATAGTTTTCATAATATGAATTTCTATAAGTTGCCTTGCGTCAATGTCATTTGAAAACGAAAATAGTCTTTGAATAAATCAATATAAATTTATGTAAAATAAAATGGAATGCAGTCTCCCGGTTGACCACATATCTGCCCGCTTTTATATCTTAGTATTTCTTTATTCGATATTTTTACATATATGGTAATCGTAGATATGTCCCTTATTTACACACGCACACGCAGTCACAAATACAAATAATCAATGATCAATTTGAGGCGGGTATTTATGTAAATACAAAAATATGTAAATGTTTTTATATATGAATTTGATCTACGAGTTTTACGAGAGAAATTCCATTCATAACTATAACTTGACATCCTAAATAAAATATATTAAAACCACAAACGTGATAGATAAATATACTTAAATCTGACTGACAAGTTTACATGCATAGCATTTTATTCAATAGCCTGGATTCTTTAGATAATGTGTATGATTCATATTTTTTTAATTAATCGGACAACGGTTTCAATGATAAGTACTATTTTTTTACATTGCTTGAGCCGATGAAACTTACAATTCCTTAGGTGCATTTTGTTCAACTCGAAATATTTAATCCACGGGAATACCATGCCTCTGGCCATCATTTATCATGTGATAGAAGTCATAATTAATTTGCAATTGATATTTGGAGTTTCGGCTGGGGAAAGAATTGAACTTTCAACCTCTTGAGGAGTTTCACTTACAACTGAATTTCATCAAGTACTTCATACGTTACGCCAGGACACGTATCATAACCGACATTTAAGGTGGATGGTTAAACTGATCGAAACGTTTTAAAAATAACATTAAAGTTAAACAGTGGTCTGAATAATATAACTAATACGAAGCATCCTAGTCTGATTAAAACACCGATCAAAAATATTTGTCCGTGCAAATTGCGCGTTCGTGCATGAAAATGCTATTTCCACATGAAGTGTGATTTACCGTTCGACCAAACGGCGGGTGTAATCTCTAATAGAGGTGTGAACTAAGTAAACCCACTCTAGAAACTAATGATTATCATAACTAATTTGCCTCCTTAGATTCACACTCAGATTCATGATAAAAAATCATAATCCTTTCTACAATTCAATTCTATTTGTGTAAGGACCAATGACGCAGTGGTTAGAATACTTGGAAAAAATCAATTGTAAATGTGACCTTCTTCTGAAAGTTAAAAGTTAAATCCTCAATGTGGACGACCGAAAATGCAATGGTAAATTACTTAGCACCGCTATTTAGTGATGACGTACGGAACGAGAGCCAGCAACGCCCGTGAATGAAATTCCCGCGCTTGAAAAAGTACACCTAAAAAAGGCTGGAGGTTAAATCGAGTTGTGAAAATGACACTCATCTTTTATTGTACAAATTAAGATCTTATTTTAGCGAATTTATTTAATAAAATAAAATATCAACCATGCACATAGTTTTGATTTTATTTGCTTTTTACTGTGCGCTTTATCACTTCTTTTGCTCGAGCCTTATTGAATAACATTGAGACCACCTTAATATACTAACACTCTTGTGGGGAAGACTACGCCAACAAAATAGATCTACCTAAGCTCTATAAAAACCAACAGCGCGCACCCAGACTTTAACCAACATTGACCCATTCTCGTTGGACCAGTTTGCCATTGACGAGAACATGAAAAAAAAAACAACAATGCGTCAATGCATTATGGATTTTAGGAGTAGACAAAGAAATTGAAGATGCGAAGCAATGGAAGGAGAGCGCAAAGTAAACAAACTAGTTCTCACCTTTTTCCATGAACACTTACAGTAGATCTCATCCCATAGTGTGCCTTCATAGGCCTAATCTATGAAAGGTATTCATGAATAAAGACAACAAGAGAAATCGATATTCAAACACGACAATGAATCAATTTTCAATATTCTGTCGAATGTAATCCAACTGTTTTCATTGAATAATGCCCACGGATCCATTCCAGAATATCCCCTTCTTTGGAAGATGAGTATCTCCCTTTTAAACCGCCCTTGTGTCACATTTGAACGAATGGAAGGTAAATCCACACTATTTTAATCAATGTACTGATTTCTCTACATAATTTTCACGTTTAAGATTATGAAAACATTTCTACCCTTAATATTTGTGGAGTTATTCGCCGTAATATTTCAACAATACATCCTGATACACCAGTATTTTCATATCTTTCTCCTTTGCTCCCACCCATCCATTTTGATCTACACGCATACGGATATTTACTTACCGTCATTATCTGTCTATTTTGTTTACAATGCATAATCTTATTTCAGGATTAAGCAAGTTTGGCTGACTCCTTTTGAGAAGAGGTCATTTTTTGTTGCTACGTTGTAAAAGGAAATCCATGAACAGAACTCGCGTGGGAAGATATCAAATATCAGGTCTGGAATCAAATCGAAAATTCTGGCGTTCTACAGCTTCTATGGCGTTTCTCATAGCGCAGCAGGGTTTTGTTTTAAATATCAAAGTAATATTACTACATAAGTTTGCTGACATGCCGACCTTATTTTACCTGCATAATTATGCATTGTGAAGCGATTATAAATTATAAATCATAGGGTGTATATATATATATATATATATATATATATATATATATATATATATATATATATACGTTTGTGTGTGCCTGTGTTTATTTATATGTATATATAGGTTTATGTATATGTTTGATGTGTATATATATATATATATGTATGCGTATATATATGCATATATTTATATATATGCAAACAACTATATATATATGTATATATGTACGTGTTTTGTGTATATACATATATGGTTATATATGTGTGTATATAGGTATATAAAAATGTTTGTGTGTATTCATATGTATATATATGCGTGTGTGTGCATATATATATACACACACACACACACATATATATAAATATATTTGTATGCTTCTGATTTTATTGTGGGTATATATATATATATATATATATATATATATATATATATATATATATATATATACACGGTGGGATATATAAATTTATATATATACAGGGTGAACCCAACAAAAACGATCCCCAACTCTAATTAGGCCCCATTTCTTAGTGTTTTGTCCGAATGAAATGAAACTTTGGTCATAATTAGTTTATTATATACAAAACATCACATGAAAAACACTAGGGCTTTTGGCCTCATTTTCTCCGTTGACTGTAAAATGCTCAGAAAAACAATTGAATGTCCTGTTTTTTTAGTCAGACTTTATATATATATATATATATATATATATATATATATATATATATATATATATATATATATATACTACCTTTTATGCTATAGTCAAAGTCGAAGTTTAAAACATGTTGATCAAAAATTAGTAGTTTAATAAAGTTCTCTTTTATAATGGATGCATATGTGTATTTGTGTGTCCAGTAGTATGTGTTTTTATTGATATATATATATATATATATATATATATATATATATATGCGTGTGTGTGTGTATGTGTGTATGTGTGTATGTGCTTGTGTGTGTACATACATGTATATTTTATTTATTTTGACTCTCAGGTATACGTCCATTGACATTTTATATGTTTTTATATAAAGTGATGGGTTTCCCGGTTTATTAAAAGTGTATTTTTCTCCTTCGCGGTACTGGCTCGAGCCTGTCTGCTTACTATCACTTCTTTCTTTTGCTTTCTCGACACGCACCTCCAAACACTCGAGCAACGGGAGTTCCTTATATAAGCCAGTAGTCGAACTAAGAGGATCCTATTTGTTACGAGTATTAGACTATATGTAAAGTCTTTATTATAGGCGGAAATAATCTTATGCAATATTGTCTAAAGAAGAACTTTAACAGACACAATTGGAACTGGATAATAGGGTCTACAAGGCACCTATGTTCTCTCTAGTATGTATGTGCAAGAAATGTATATTAAAATATAGTACAACAATACAAGAAATGAGCATTAAAATATAGTACAACAATACAAGAAATGAGAATTAAAATGTAGTACAGCAAGACAATAAATGAGCAATAGACTATAGAACAACAATACAAGACATGAGCATTAGAATGTAAAATCACAATACAAAAAATAGCCATTAAAATATAAAAGAACAACACAAGAAATGAGTATAAGAGTATAGAACAACAATACAAGAAATGAGCATTATAATATAAAACAACAATACAAGAGATGATCACGAAAATATAGAACAACAATACAAGAAATGGGCATTAAAATATAGAACAACCATACAAGAAAGGAGCATAAAAATATAAGACAGCAACAAAAGAAATGAGCATTAAAAAAACCAGAACACAAACAATAGGCATTAAAATAAAAAACAACAACACAGGAAATGAGCATTACAGTACAGAGCAGCAATACAAGAAATGAGCATTAACATATAGAACAACAATACAAGAAATTAGCATTATAATAAATACAAATAAAAGAAATGGGCATAAAAATACAAAACAACAGCACAAGAAATGAGCAGTATAATATAGTACAACAATAAAAGAAATGAGCATTAAAATAAAGAACAACTGTATAAGATGTGAGCATTAGAATATAGAACAACCATACCGGAATTGAACATTAGAATACAGTAAATCGATGCAAGAAATGAGCAGTAAATGATAGAACAACGCTACTAAAAATTACAATTAGAATATAGTCCAACAACACAAAATATAAGCTTTAAAATATAGAACAACAATACAAGAATGAGCATTAGAATATAGAATTACTATACAAGAAATGAGCATTAAAATATAGTACAACAATGCAAAAAATGAGCATTAGAATATAGTACAACTATAACAGAAGTCAGAATTAAAATATAGTACAACAATATAAATAAAAAGCATTAAAATAAAGAACAACAATACAGGAAATTAGCATTAAAATATGATACAACAATACGAGAAATGAGCATTACAATATAGAACTACAATACAAGAAATAGGCATTAAAATATAAAACAACAATACAAGAAATGATCATTAGAGTATAGAACAACAATACAAGAAATGAGTATTAAATTATAGAACAACACTGGACATGAGCATTAAACCATAGAACAAGAATACAAGAAATGAGTATGAAAATATAAAACAACAACACAAGAAATGAACAGTATAATATAGTACAACGATACAAGAAATCAGTATTTAAATATAGAACAGCAATACAAGAAATGAGCCTGGGAATATAGTACAACAATACAAGAAATGAGCATTAACAAAGAACAATTATATAAGAAGTGTGCATAAGAATACAGAACAACCATACAAGAAATGAGCATTAGAATATAGTACACGGATACAAGAAATGTGCAGTAAATTATAGAAAAACAATACTATAAATTACCATTCGAATATAGTCCAACAAATAAAGGAATGAGCATTAAAATATAAAACAACAATACAAGAAATAAGCATTAGAATACAGAACAACAATACAAGAAATGAGAATTAAAATATAGAACAACAATACAAGAAATGAGAATTAAAATATAGAACAACAATACAAGAAATGAGCATTAAAATATAAAACAACAATAAAAGAAATGAGAATTAAAATATAGAACAACAATACAAGAAATGAGCATTAAATATAAAACAACAATACAAGAAATGAGAATTAAAATATAGAACAACAATAAAAGAAATGAGAATAAAAATATAAAACAACAATACAAGAAATGAGAATTAAAATATAGAACAACAATAAAGAAATGAGCATTAAAATATAAAACAACAATACAAGAATTGAGTATTTAAATATAAAACAGCAATACAAGAAATGAGAATTAAAATATAGAAAAACCATACAAGAAATGAGCATAAAAATATAGAACAAGAATACAAGAATTGAGTATTTAAATATAAAACAGCAATACAAGAAATGAGAATTAAAATATAGAAAAACCATACAAGAAATGAGCATTAAAATATAGAACAAGAATACAAGAAATTAGCATTAGAATATAGAACAACAATACAAGAAATGAGCATAAAAATATAGAACAACAATACAAGAAATGAGCATTATAATATAGAACAACAATACAAGAAATGAGCATTAAAATATAAAACCACAATACAACAAATGAGCATTAAAATATAAAACAACAATACAAGAAATAAGCATTAGAATAGAGAACAACAATACAAGAAATGAGAATTAAAATATAGAACAACAATACAAGAAATGAGAATTAAAATATAGAACAACAATACAAGAAATGAGCATTAAAATATAAAACAACAATAAAAAAAATGAGAATTAAAATATAGAACAACAATACAAGAAATGAGAATTAAATATAAAACAACAATACAAGAAATGAGAATTAAAATATAGAACAACAATAAAAGAAATGAGAATAAAAATATAAAACAACAATACAAGAAATGAGAATAAAATTATAGAACAACAATAAAGAAATGAGCATTATAATATAAAACAACAATACAAGAATTGAGTATTTAAATATAAAACAGCAATACAAGAAATGAGAATTAAAATATAGAAAAACCATACAAGAAATGAGCATTAAAATATAGAACAAGAATACAAGAAATTAGCATTAGAATATAGAACAACAATACAAGAAATGAGCATAAAAATATAGAACAACAATACAAGAAATGAGCATTATAATAAAGAACAACAATACAAGAAATGAGCATTAAAATATAGAACAACAATACAAGAAATGAGCATTAAAATATAAAACAACTATACAAGAAATGAGCATAAAAATATAGAACAACAATACAAGAAATGAGCATTAAAATATAAAACAACAATACAAGAAATGAGCATTAAAATATAAAACAACAATACAAGAAATGAGCATTAAAATATAAAACAACAATACAAGAAATGAGCATTAAAATATAAAACAACAATACAAGAAATGAGCATTAAAATATAGAACAACAATACAAGAAATGAGCATTAAAATATAAAACAACAATACAAGAAATGAGCATTATAATATAGAACAACAATACAAGAAATGAGCATTAAAATATAGAACAACAATACAAGAAATGAGCATTTAAATATAAAACAACAATACAAGAAATGAGCATTAAAATATAAAACAACCATACAAGAAATGAGCATAAAAATATAGAACAACAATACAAGAAATGAGCAGTATAATATAGAACAACAATACAAGAAATGAGCATTAAAATATAAAACAACAATACAAGAAATGAGCATTATAATATAGAACAACAATACAAGAAATGAGCATTAAAATATAGAAAAACAATACAAGAAATGAGCATAAAAATATAGAACAACAATACAAGAAATGAGCATAAAAATATTAAACAACCATACAAGAAATGAGCATAAAAATATAGAACAACAATACAAGAAATGAGCATTATAATATAGAACAACAATACAAGAAATGAGCATTAAAATATAAAACAACAATACAAGAAATGAGCATTATAATATAGAACAACAATACAAGAAATGAGCATTTTAATATAAAACCACAATACAACAAATAAGCATTAAAATATAAAACCACAATACAACAAATGAGCATTAAAATATAAAACAACAATACAAGAAATGAGCATTATTATATAGAACAACAATACAAGAAATGAGCATTAAAATATAAAACAACAATACAAGAAATGAGCATTAAAATATAAAACAACAATACAAGAAATGAGCATAAATATAAAACAACCATACAACAAATGAGCATTTAAATATAAAACAACAATACAAGAAATGAGCATTATAATATAGAACAACAATACAAGAAATGAGCATTAGAATATAAAACAACAATACAAGAAATGAGCATTATAATATAGAACAACAATACAACAAATGAGCATTAAAATATAAAACAACAATACAAGAAATGAGCATTATTATATAAAACAACAATACAACAAATGAGCATTAAAATATAAAACAACAATTCAAGAAATGAGCATTAAAATATAAAACAACAATACAAGAAATGAGCATTAAAATATTGAACAACAATACAAGAAATGAGCATTAAAATATAGAACAACAATACAAGAAATGAGCATTATAATATAGAACAACAATACAAGAAATGAGCATTATAATATAGAACAACAATACAAGAAATGAGCATTATAATATAGAACAACAATACAAGAAATGAGCATTATAATATAGAACAACAATACAAGAAATGAGCATTGAAATATAAAACAACCATACAAGAAATGAGCATAAAATATAAGAACAACAATACAAGAAATGAGCATTTTAATATAAAACAACAATACAAGACATGAGCATTAAAATATAGAACAACAATACAAGAAATGAGCATTAAAATATAAAACAACAATACAAGAAATGAGCATTAAAATATAGAACAACAATACAAGAAATGAGGATTAAAATATAGAACAACAATACAAGAAATGAGCATTATAATATAGAACAACAATACAAACAATGAGCATTATAATATAGAACAACAATACAAGAAATGAGCATAATAATATAGAACAACAATACAAGAAATGAGCATTAAAATATAAAACAACCATACAAGAAATGAGCATAAAAATATAGAACAACAATACAAGAAATGAGCATTAAAATATAGAACAACAATACAAGAAATGAGCATTAAAATATAAAACAACAATACAAGAAATGAGCATTATAATATAGAAAAACAATACAAGAAATGAGCATTAAAATATAACACGACAATACAAGAAATGAGCATTTTAATATAAAACAACAACACAACAAATGAGATTTAAAATATAGAACAACCATACAAGAAATAAGCATAAAAATATAGAACAACAATACAAGAAATGAGCATTAAAATATAAAACAACAATACAAGAAATGAGCATTAAAATATAAAACAACCATACAACAAATGAGCATTAAAATATAGAACAACCATACAAGAAATGAGAATGAAAATATAGAACAACAATACAAGAAATGAGCATTAAAATATAAAACAACAATACAAGAAATGAGCATTTTAATATAAAACAACAATACAAGAAATGCGCATTAAAATATAAAACAACAATACAAGAAATGAGCATTAAAATATAAAACAACAATACAAGCAATGAGCATTAAAATATAGAACAACCATACAAGAAATGAGCATAAAACTATAGAACAACAATACAAGAAATGGGTATTAAAATATAAAACAACAATACAAGAAATGAGCATTTAAATATAAAACAACAAAACAAGAAATGAGCATAAAAATATAGAACAACCATACAAGAAATGAGCATTAAAATATGGAACAACAATACAAGAAATAAGCATTAACATATGGAACAACAATACAAGAAATGAGCATTAAAATATGAAACAACAATACAAGAAATGAGCATTAAACTATAAAACAACAATTCAAGAACTGAGCATTAAAATATAGAACAACCATACTAGAAATGAGCATTAAAATATAGAACAACAATACAAGAAATGAGCATTAAAATATAGAACAACAATACAAGAAATGGGCATTAAAATATAAAACAACCATACAAGAAATGAGCATAAAAATATAGAACAACAATACAAGAAATGAGCATTAAAATATAGAACAACAATACAAGCAATGAGCAAAAAAATATAAAACAACCATACAAAAAATGAGCATTATAATATAGAACAACAATACAAGAAATGAGCATTAAAATATAAAACAACAATACAAGAAATGAGCATCAAAATATAAAACAACAATACAAGAAATGAGCATTAAAATATAAAACAACAATACAAGCAATGAGCATTAAAATATAGAACAACCATACAAGAAATGAGCATAAAACTATAGAACAACAATACAAGAAATGGGTATTAAAATATAAAACAACAATACAAGAAATGAGCATTTAAATATAAAACAACAAAACAAGAAATGAGCATAAAAATATAGAACAACCATACAAGAAATGAGCATTAAAATATGGAACAACAATACAAGAAATAAGCATTAACATATGGAACAACAATACAAGAAATGAGCATTAAAATATGAAACAACAATACAAGAAATGAGCATTAAACTATAAAACAACAATTCAAGAACTGAGCATTAAAATATAGAACAACCATACTAGAAATGAGCATTAAAATATAGAACAACAATACAAGAAATGAGCATTAAAATATAGAACAACAATACAAGAAATGGGCATTAAAATATAAAACAACCATACAAGAAATGAGCATAAAAATATAGAACAACAATACAAGAAATGAGCATTAAAATATAGAACAACAATACAAGCAATGAGCAAAAAAATATAAAACAACCATACAAAAAATGAGCATTATAATATAGAACAACAATACAAGAAATGAGCATTAAAATATAAAACAACAATACAAGAAATGAGCATCAAAATATAAAACAACAATACAAGAAATGAGCATAAAAATATAGAACAACAATACAAGAAATGAGCATTAAAATATAAAATAACAATACAAGAAATGAGCATTAAAATTTAAAACAACAATACAAGAAATGAGCATTAAAATATAAAACAACAATACAAGAAATGAGCATTAAAATATAGAACAACAATACAAGAAATGAGCATTATAATATAGAACGACAATACCAGAAATGAGCATTAAAATATAGAACAACAATACAAGAAATGAGCATTAAAATATAAAACAACCATACAAGAAATGAGCATAAAAATATAGAACAACAATACAAGAAATGAGCATTAAAATATAGAACAACAATACAAGAAATGAGCATTAAAATATAAAACAACCATACAAGAAATGAGCATAAAAATATAGAACAACAATACAAGAAATGAGCATTAAAATATAGAACAACAATACAAGAAATGAGCATTAAAATATAGAACAACAATACAAGAAATGAGCATAAAACTATAGAACAACAATACAAGAAATGGGTATTAAAATATAAAACAACAATACAAGAAATGAGCATTTAAATATAAAACAACAAAACAAGAAATGAGCATAAAAATATAGAACAACCATACAAGAAATGAGCATTAAAATATGGAACAACAATACAAGAAATAAGCATTAACATATGGAACAACAATACAAGAAATGAGCATTAAAATATGAAACAACAATACAAGAAATGAGCATTAAACTATAAAACAACAATTCAAGAACTGAGCATTAAAATATAGAACAACCATACTAGAAATGAGCATTAAAATATAGAACAACAATACAAGAAATGAGCATTAAAATATAGAACAACAATACAAGAAATGGGCATTAAAATATAAAACAACAATACAAGAAATGAGCATAAAAATATAGAACAACAATACAAGAAATGAGCATTAAAATATAGAACAACAATACAAGCAATGAGCAAAAAAATATAAAACAACCATACAAAAAATGAGCATTATAATATAGAACAACAATACAAGAAATGAGCATTAAAATATAAAACAACAATACAAGAAATGAGCATCAAAATATAAAACAACAATACAAGAAATGAGCATTAAAATATAGAACAACAATACAAGAAATGAGCATTAAAATATAAAATAACAATACAAGAAATGAGCATTAAAATTTAAAACAACAATACAAGAAATGAGCATTAAAATATAAAACAACAATACAAGAAATGAGCATTAAAATATAGAACAACAATACAAGAAATGAGCATTATAATATAGAACGACAATACCAGAAATGAGCATTAAAATATAGAACAACAATACAAGAAATGAGCATTAAAATATAAAACAACCATACAAGAAATGAGCATAAAAATATAGAACAACAATACAAGAAATGAGCATTCAAATATAGAACAACAATACAAGAAATGAGCATTAAAATATAAAACAACCATACAAGAAATGAGCATAAAAATATAGAACAACAATACAAGAAATGAGCATTAAAATATAGAACAACAATACAAGAAATGAGCATTAAAATATAGAACAACAATACAAGAAATGAGCATAAAACTATAGAACAACAATACAAGAAATGGGTATTAAAATATAAAACAACAATACAAGAAATGAGCATTTAAATATAAAACAACAAAACAAGAAATGAGCATAAAAATATAGAACAACCATACAAGAAATGAGCATTAAAATATGGAACAACAATACAAGAAATAAGCATTAACATATGGAACAACAATACAAGAAATGAGCATTAAAATATGAAACAACAATACAAGAAATGAGCATTAAACTATAAAACAACAATTCAAGAACTGAGCATTAAAATATAGAACAACCATACTAGAAATGAGCATTAAAATATAGAACAACAATACAAGAAATGAGCATTAAAATATAGAACAACAATACAAGAAATGGGCATTAAAATATAAAACAACAATACAAGAAATGAGCATAAAAATATAGAACAACAATACAAGAAATGAGCATTAAAATATAGAACAACAATACAAGCAATGAGCAAAAAAATATAAAACAACCATACAAAAAATGAGCATTATAATATAGAACAACAATACAAGAAATGAGCATTAAAATATAAAACAACAATACAAGAAATGAGCATCAAAATATAAAACAACAATACAAGAAATGAGCATTAAAATATAGAACAACAATACAAGAAATGAGCATTAAAATATAAAATAACAATACAAGAAATGAGCATTAAAATTTAAAACAACAATACAAGAAATGAGCATTAAAATATAAAACAACAATACAAGAAATGAGCATTAAAATATAGAACAACAATACAAGAAATGAGCATTATAATATAGAACGACAATACCAGAAATGAGCATTAAAATATAGAACAACAATACAAGAAATGAGCATTAAAATATAAAACAACCATACAAGAAATGAGCATAAAAATATAGAACAACAATACAAGAAATGAGCATTCAAATATAGAACAACAATACAAGAAATGAGCATTAAAATATAAAACAACCATACAAGAAATGAGCATAAAAATATAGAACAACAATACAAGAAATGAGCATTAAAATATAGAACAACAATACAAGAAATGAGCATTAAAATATAGAACAACAATACAAGAAATGAGCATAAAAATATAGAACAACAATACAAGAAATGAGCATAAAAATATAAAACAACAATACAAGAAATGAGCATTAAAATATAGAACAAAAATACAAGAAATGAGCATTAAAATATAAAACAACTATACAAGAAATGAGCATACAATATAGAACAACAATACAAGAAATGAGCATTAAAATATGAAACAACAATACAAGAAATGAGCATTAAAATATAAAACAACAATACAAGAAATGAGCATAAAAATATAGAACAACAATACAAGAAATGAGCATTAAAATATAGAACAACAATACTAGAAATGAGCATTAAAATATAGAACAACAATACAAGAAATGAGCATAAAAATATAGAACAACAATACAAGGAATAAGCATTATAATATAGAATAACAATACAAGAAATGAGCATTAAAATATAAAACAACAATACAAGAAATGAGCATTATGATATAGAACAACAATACAAGAAATGAGCATTAAAATATAGAACAACAATACAAGAAATGAGCATTAAAATATAAAACAACAATACAAGAAATTAGCATTAAAATATAAAACAACCATACAAGAAATGAGCATTATAATATAGAACAACAATACAAGAAATGAGCATAAAAATATAGAACAACAATACAAGAAATGAGCAGAAAAATATAAAACAACAATACAAGAAATGAGCATTAAAATATAGAACAAAAATACAAGAAATGAGCATTAAAATATAAAACAACTATACAAGAAATGAGCATACAATATAGAACAACAATACAAGAAATGAGCATTAAAATATGAAACAACAATACAAGAAATGAGCATTAAAATATAAAACAACAATACAAGAAATGAGCATAAAAATATAGAACAACAATACAAGAAATGAGCATTAAAATATAGAACAACAATACAAGAAATGAGCATTAAAATATAAAACAACCATACAAGAAATGAGCATAAAAATATAGAACAACAATACAAGAAATGAGCATTATTATATAGAATAACAATACAAGAAATGAGCATTAAAATATAAAACAACAATACAAGAAATGAGCATTATGATATAGAACACCAATACAAGAAATGAGCATTAACATATAGAACAACAATACAAGAAATGAGCATTAAAATATAAAACAACAATACAAGAAATGAGCATTAAAATATAAAACAACAATACAAGAAATGAACATTATAATATAGAACAACAATACAAGAAATGAGCATTAAAATATAGAACAACAATACAAGAAATGAGCATTAAAATATAGAACAACAATACAAGAAATGAGCATTAAAATATAAAACAACCATACATGAAATGAGCATAAAAATATAGAACAACAATAAAAGAAATGAGCATTAAAATATAGAACAACAATACAAGAAATGAGCATTAAAATATAGAACAACAATACAAGAAATGAGCATTAAAATATAAAACAACAATACAAGAAATAAGCATTAAAATATAAAACAACAATATAAGCAATGAGCATTAAAATATAGAACAACAATACAAGAAATGAGCATTAAAATATAAAACAACAATACAAGAAATGAGCATTAAAATTTAAAACACCAATACAAGAAATGAGCATTAAAATATAAAACAACAATACAAGAAATGAGCATTAAAATATAGAACAACAATACAAGAAATGAGCATTATAATATAGAACAACAATACAAGAAATGAGCATTAAAATATAGAACAACCATACAAGAAATGAGCATTGAAATATAGTACGACAATACAAAAAATGAGCATACAAATATAGAACAACAATACAAGATTTTAGCATTATAATATAGAACAACAATACAAGAAATGAGCATTAAAATATAAAACAACCATACAAGAAATGAGCATTAAAATATAGAACAACAATACAAGAAATGAGCATTAAAATATAGTACGACAATACAGGAAATGAGCATAAAAATATAGAACAACAATACAAGAAATGAGCATTATAATATAGAACAACAATACAAGAAATGAGCATTAAAATATAAAACAACCATACAAGAAATGAGCATTAAAATATAAAACAACAATACAAGAAATGAGCATTAAAATATAGAATAACAGTACAAGAAATGAACATTAAAATATAGTACGACAATACAGGAAATGAGCATAAAAATATAGAACCACAATACAAGATATTAGCATTAGAATATAGAACAACAATACAAGAAATGAGCATTATAATATAGAACAACAATACAAGAAATTAGCATTAAAATATAGAACAACAATACAAGAAATGAGCATAAAAATATAAAACAACCATACAAGAAATGAGCAAAAAAATCTAGAACAACAATACAAGAAATGAGCATTATAATATAGAACAACAATACAAGAAATGAGCATTAAAATATAACACAACTATACAAGAAATGAGCATTATAATATAGAACCACAATACAAGAAATGAGCATTAAAATATAGAACAACAATACGAGAAATGAGCATTAAAATATAAAACAACCATACAAGAAATGAGCATAAAAATATAGAACAACAATACAAGAAATGAGCATTAAAATATAGAACAACCATACAAGAAATGAGCATTGAAATATAGTACGACAATACAGAAAATGAGCATACAAATATAGAACAACAATACAAGATTTTAGCATTATAATATAGAACAACAATACAAGAAATGACCATTAAAATATAAAACAACCATACAAGAAATGAGCATTAAAATATAGAACAACAATACAAGAAATGAGCATTAAAATATAGTACGACAATACAGGAAATGAGCATAAAAATATAGAACAACAATACAAGAAATGAGCATTATAATATAGAACAACAATACAAGAAATGAGCATTAAAATATAAAACAACCATACAAGAAATGAGCATTAAAATATAGAACAACAATACAAGAAATGAGCATTAAAATATAGAATAACAGTACAAGAAATGAACATTAAAATATAGTACGACAATACAGGAAATGAGCATAAAAATATAGAACCACAATACAAGATATTAGCATCAGAATATAGAACAACAATACAAGAAATGAGCATTATAATATAGAACAACAATACAAGAAATGAGCATTAAAATAAAGAACAAAAATACAAGAAATGAGCATAAAAATATAAAACAACAATACAAGAAATGAGCATTAAAATATTGAACAACAATACAAGAAATGAGCATTAAAATATAAAACAACTATACAAGAAATGAGCATAAAATATAGAACAACAATACAAGAAATGAGCATTAAAATATAAAACAACAATACAAGATATGAGCATTAAAATATAAAACAACAATACAAGAAATGAGCATTAAAATACGGAACAACAATACAAGAAATGAGCATTAAAATAAAGAACAACAATACAAGAAATTAGCATTAAAATATAAAACAACCATACAAGAAATGAGCATAAAAATATAGAACAACAATACAAGAAATGAGCATTATAATATAGAACAACAATACAAGAAATGAGCATTAAAATAACAAACAACAATACAAGAAATGAGCATTAAAATATAAAACCACAATACAACAAATCAGCATAAAAATATAGAACAAAAATACAAGAAATGAGCATTAAAATATAGAACAACAATACAAGAAATGAGCATTAAAATATAGAACAACCATACAAGAAATGAGCATTAAAATATAGTACGACAATACAGGAAATGAGCATAAAATATAGAACAACAATACAAGATATTAGCATTATAATATAGAACAACAATACAAGAAATGAGCATTAAAATATAAAACAACCATACAAGAAATGAGCATTAAAATATAGAACAACAATACAAGAAATGAGCATTAAAATATAGTACGACAATACAGGAAATGAGCATAAAAATATAGAACAACAATACAAGTAATGAGCATTATAATATAGAACAACAACACAAGAAATGAGCATTAAAATATAAAACAACCATACAAGAAATGAGCATAAAAATATAGAACAACAATACAAGAAATGAGCATTAAAATATAGTACGACAATACAGGAAATGAGCATAAAAATATAGAACAACAATACAAGTAATGAGCATTAAAATACAGAACAACAATACAAGAAATGAGCATTAAAATATAAAACAACAATACAAGAAATGAGCATTAAAATATAGAACAACAATACAAGAAATGAGCATTATAATATAGAACAAAAATACAAGAAATGAGCATTATAATATAGAACAACAATACAATAAATGAGCATTATAATATAGAACAACAATACAAGAAATGAGCATTAAAATATAGAACAACAATACAAGAAATGAGCATTAAAATATAAAACAACAATACAAGAAATGAGCATTTTAATATAAAACAACAATACAAGAAATGAGCATTAAAATATAAAACAACAGTAGAAGAAATGAGCATTAAAATATAGAACAACAATACAAGAAATGAGCATTAAAATATAAAACAACAATACAAGAAATGAGCATTTTAATATAAACAACAATACAAGAAATGAGCATTAAAATATAAAACAACAATACAAGAAATTAGCATTAAAATATAAAACAACAATACAAGACATGAGCATTAAAATATAGAACAACCATACAAGAAATGAGCATTATAATATAGAACAACAATAAAAGAAATGAGCATTAAAATATAGAACAACAATAAAAGAAATGAGCATTTTAATATAAACAACAATACAAGAAATGAGCATTAAAATATAAAACAACAATACAAGAAATGAGCATCAAAATATAAAACAACAATACAAGAAATGAGCATTAAAATATAGAACAACAATACAAGAAATGAGCATTAAAATATAAAACAACAATACAAAAAATGAGCATTAAAATTTAAAACAACAATACAAGAAATGAGCATTAAAATATAAAACAACAATACAAGAAATGAGCATTAAAATATAGAACAACAATAAAAGAAATGAGCATTATAATATAGAACAACAATACCAGAAATGAGCATTAAAATATAGAACAACAATACAAGAAATGAGCATTAAAATATAAAACAACAATACAAGAAATGAGCATAAAAATATAGAACAACAATACAAGAAATGAGCATTAAAATATAGAACAACAATACAAGAAATGAGCATTATAATATAAAACAACCATACAAGAAATGAGCATAAAAATATAGAACAACAATAAAGTAAATGAGCATTAAAATATAGAACAACAATAAAAGAAATGAGCATTAAAATATAGAACAACAATACAAGAAATGAGCATAAAAATATAGAACAACAATACAAGAAATTAGCATAAAAATATAAAACAACAATACAAGAAATGAGCATTAAAATATAGAACAAAAATACAAAAAATGAGCATTAAAATATAAAACAACTATACAAGAAATGAGCATACAATATAGAACAACAATACAAGAAATGAGCATTAAAATATAAAACAACAATACAAGAAATGAGCAATTAAATATAAAACAACAATACAAGAAATGAGCATAAAAATATAGAACAACAATACAAGAAATGAGCATTAAAATATAGAAAAACCATACAAGAAATGAGCATTAAAATATAAAACAACCATATAAGAAATTAGCATAAAAATATAGAACAACAATACAAGACATGAGCATTATAATATAGAATAACAATACAAGAAATGAGCATTAAAATATAAAACAACAATACAAGAAATGAGCATTATGATATAGAACACCAATACAAGAAATGAGCATTAACATATAGAACAACAATACAAGAAATGAGCATTAAAATATAAAACAACAATACAAGAAATTAGCATTAAAATATAAAACAACCATACAAGAAATGAGCATTATAATATAGAACAACAATACAAGAAATGAGCATAAAAATATAGAACAACAATACAAGAAATGAGCATAAAAATATAACACAACAATACAAAAAATGAGCATTAAAATATAGAACAAAAATACAAGAAATGAGCATTAAAATATAAAACAACTATACAAGAAATGAGCATACAATATAGAACAACAATACAAGAAATGAGCATTAAAATATGAAACAACAATACAAGAAATGAGCATTAAAATATAAAACAACAATACAAGAAATGAGCATTAAAATATAGAACAACAATACAAGAAATGAGCATTGAAATATAGAACAACAATACAAGAAATGAGCATTAAAATATAAAACAACCATACAAGAAATGAGCATAAAAATATAGATCAACAATACAAGAAATGAGCATTATAATATAGAATAACAATACAAGAAATGAGCATTAAAATATAAAACAACAATACAAGAAATGAGCATTATGTATAGAACACCAATACAAGAAATGAGCATTAACATATAGAACAACAATACAAGAAATTAGCATTAAAATATAAAACAACAATACAAGAAATGAGCATTAAAATATAAAACAACAATACAAGAAATGAACATTATAATATAGAACAACAATACAAGAAATGAGCATTCAAATATAGAACAACAATACAAGAAATGAGCATTAAAATATAGAACAACAATACAAGAAATGAGCATTAAAATATAAAACAACCATACAAGAAATGAGCATAAAAATATAGAACAACAATACAAGAAATGAGCATTAAAATATAGAACAACAATACAAGAAATGAGCATTAATATATAGAACAACAATACAAGAAATGAGCATTAAAATATAAAACAACAATACAAGAAATGAGCATTAAAATATAAAACAACAATATAAGAAATGAGCATTAAAATATAGAACAACAATACAAGAAATGAGCATTAAAATATAAAACAACAATACAAGAAATGAGCATTAAAATTTAAAAACCAATACAAGAAATGAGCATTAAAATATAAAAAACCAATACATGAAATGAGCATTAAAATATAGAACAACAATACAAGAAATGAGCATTATAATATAGAACAACAATACAAGGAATGAGCATTAAAATATAAAACAACCATACAAGAAATGAGCAAAAAAATCTAGAGCAACAATACAAGAAATGAGCATTATAATATAGAAAAACAATACAAGAAATGAGCATTAAAATATAACACAACTATACAAGAAATGAGCATTATAATATAGAACCACAATACAAGAAATGAGCATTAAAATATAGAACAACAATACGAGAAATGAGCATTAAAATATAAAACAACCATACAAGAAATGAGCATAAAAATATAGAACAACAATACAAGAAATTAGCATTAAAATATAGAACAACCATACAAGAAATGAGCATTAAAATATAGTACGACAATACAGGAAATGAGCATAAAAATATAGAACAGCAATACAAGATTTTAGCATTATAATATAGAACAACAATACAAGAAATGAGCATTAAAATATAAAACAACCATACAAGAAATGAGCATTAAAATATAGAACAACAATACAAGAAATGAGCATTAAAATATAGTACGACAATACAGGAAATGAGCATAAAAATATAGAACAACAATACAAGAAATGAGCATTATAATATAGAACAACAATACAAGAAATGAGCATTAAAATATAAAACAACCATACCAGAAATGAGCATTAAAATATAAAACAACAATACAAGAAATGAGCATTAAAATATAGAATAACAGTACAAGAAATGAACATTAAAATATAGTACGACAATACAGGAAATGAGCATAAAAATATAGAACCACAATACAAGATATTAGCATTAGAATATAGAACAACAATACAAGAAATGAGCATTATAATATAGAACAACAATACAAGAAATGAGCATTTAAATATAGAACAACAATACAAGAAATGAGCATAAAAATATAAAACAACAATACAAGAAATGAGCATTAAAATATAGAACAACAATACAAGAAATGAGCATTAAAATATAAAACAACTATACAAGAAATGAGCATAAAATATAGAACAACAATACAAGAAATGAGCATTAAAATATAAAACAACAATACAAGAAATGAGCATTAAAATATAAAACAACAATACAAGAAATGAGCATTAAAATATAGAACAACAATACAAGAAATGAGCATTAAAATATAGAACAACAATACAAGAAATGAGCATTAAAATATAAAACAACCATACAAGAAATGAGCATAAAAATATAGAACAACAATACAAGAAATGAGCATTATAATATAGAACAACAATACAAGAAATGAGCATTAAAATAACAAACAACAATACAAGACATGAGCATTAAAATATAAAACAACAATACAAGAAATGAGCATAAAAATATAGAACAACAATACAAGAAATGAGCATTAAAATATAGAACAACCATACAAGAAATGAGCATTAAAATATCGTACGACAATACAGGAAATGAGCATAAAAATATAGAACAACAATACAAGAAATGAGCATTGTAATATAGAACAACAATACAAGAAATGAGCATTAAAATATAAAACAACCATACAAGAAATGAGCATTAAAATATAGAACAACAATACAAGAAATGAGCATTAAAATATAAAACAACAATACAAGAAATGAGCATTAAAATATAGAACAACAATACAAGAAATGAGCATTATAATATAGAACAAAAATACAAGAAATGAGCATTATAATATAGAACAACAATACAAGAAATGAGCATTATAATATAGAACAACAATAGAAGAAATGAGCATTAAAATATAAAACAACCATACAAGAAATGAGCATTAAAATATAAAACAACAATACAAGAAATGAGCATTTTAATATAAATCAACAATACAAGAAATGAGCATTAAAATATAAAACAACAATACAAGAAATGAGCATTATAATATAGAACAACAATAAAAGAAATGAGCATTAAAATATAAAACAACAATACAAGAAATGAGCATTTTAATATAAAACAACAATACAAGAAATGAGCATTAAAATATAAAACAACAGTACAAGAAATGAGCATTATAATATAGAACAACAATACAAGAAATGAGCATTAAAATATGAAACAACAATACAAGAAATGAGCATTTTAATATAAACAACAATACAAGAAATGAGCATTAAAATATAAAACAACAATACAAGAAATGAGCATTAAAATATAGAACAACAATACAAGAAATGAGCATTAAAATATAAAACAACAATACAAGAAATGAGCATAAAAATATAGAACAACAATACCAGAAATGAGCATTGAAATATAAAACAACAATACAAGAAATTAGCATTTTAATATAAAACAACAATACAAGAAATGAGCATTAAAATATAAAACAACAATACAAGAAATTAGAATTAAAATATAAAAAACAATACAAGAAATGAGCATTAAAATATAAAACAACCATACAAGAAAATAGCATAATAATATAGAACAACAATACAAGAAATGAGCATTTAAATATAGAACAACAATACAAGAAATGAGCATTTTAATATAAACAACAATACAAGAAATGAGCATTAAAATATAAACAACAATACAAGAAATGAGCATTAAAATATAGAACAACAATACAAGAAATGAGCATTAAAATATAAAATAACAATACAAGAAATGAGCATAAAAATATAGAACAACAATACAAGAAATGAGCATTGAAATATAAAACAACAATACAAGAAATGAGCATTTTAATATAAAACAACAATACAAGAAATGAGCATTAAAATATAAAACAACAATACAAGAAATGAGCATTAAAATATAAAACAACAATACAAGAAATGAGCATTAAAATATAGAACAACCATACAAGAAATGAGCATAAAACTATAGAACAACAATACAAGAAATGAGCATTCAAATATAAAACAACAATACAAGAAATGAGCATTTAAATATAAAACAACAATACAAGAAATGAGCATAAAAATATAGAACAACCATACAAGAAATGAGCATTAAAATATAGAAACAACAATACAAGAAATGAGCATTAAAATATAAAACAACAATACAAGAAATAAGCATTGAAATATAAAACAACAATACAAGAAATGAGCATAAAATATAGAACAACCATACAATAAATGAGCATTAAAATATGGAACAACAATACAAGAAATGAGCATAAAAAACTTAAAACAACAATACAAGAAATGAGCATAAAAAACTTAAAACAACAATACAAGAAATGAGCATAAAAAACTTAAAACAACAATACAAGAAATGAGCATGAAAATAAAGAACAACAATACAAGAAATGAGCATTAAAATATAACACAACAATACAGGAAAGGAGCAATAGAATATAAAACAATAACACAAGAAATGAACATTAAAATATGTAACAACTATAGAAGAAATGAGCATTAGAATATAAAACAACAATACATGTGCATATAAATATAAAACAACAATACAAGAAATGCTTATTAAAATATAGTACGACAATACAGGAAATTTGCATTAAAATATAGAACAACAATACAAGGAATGAGAATAAAAATATAGAACATCAACACAAGAAATTAGCATTAGAATATAGAACAACAATACAAGAAATGAGCATTAAAATATAGAACAACAATACAAGAAATGAGCATTAAAATATAGAACAACAATACAAGAAATGAGCATAAAAATATAGAACAACAATACAAGAAATGAACCTAAGAATGTAATACAAACAACACAAGGAATGAGCATTAAAATATAAAACAACACTACAAGAAATAAGCATTTTAATATAAACAACAATACAAGAAATGAGCATTAAAATATAAAACAACAATACAAGAAATGAGCATTAAAATATAGAACAACAATACAAGAAATGAGCATTAAAATATAAAACAACAATACAAGAAATGAGCATAAAAATATAGAACAACAATACAAGAAATGAGCATTGAAATATAAAACAACAATACAAGAAATGAGCATTTTAATATAAAACAACAATACAAGAAATGAGCATTAAAATATAAAACAACAATACAAGAAATTAGCATTAAAATATAAAACAACAATACAAGAAATGAGCATTAAAATATAGAACAACCATACAAGAAATGAGCATAAAACTATAGAACAACAATACAAGAAATGAGCATTAAAATATAAAACAACAATACAAGAAATGAGCATTAAAATATAAAACAACAATACAAGAAATGAGCATAAAAATATAGAACAACCATACAAGAAATGAGCATTAAAATATGGAACAACAATACAAGAAATGAGCCTTTAAATATAAAACAACAATACAAGAAATGAGCATTAAAATATAAAACAACAATACAAGAAATGAGCATAAAATATAGAACAACCATACAAGAAATGAGCATTAAAATATGGAACAACAATACAAGAAATGAGCATAAAAACTTAAAACAACAATACAAGAAATGCGCATAAAAAACTTAAAACAACAATACAAGAAATGAGCATAAAAAACTTAAAACAACAATACAAGAAATGAGCATGAAAATAAAGAACAACAATACAAGAAATGAGCATTAAAATATAACACAACAATACAGGAAAGGAGCAATAGAATATAAAACAATAACACAAGAAATGAACATTAAAATATGTAACAACTATAGAAGAAATGAGCATTAGAATATAGAACAACAGTACATGTGCATATAAATATAAAACAACAATACAAGAAATGCTTATTAAAATATAGTACGACAATACAGGAAATTAGCATTAAAATATAGAACAACAATACAAGGAATGAGCATAAAAATATAGAACATCAATACAAGAAATTAGCATAAAAATATAGAACAACAATACAAGAAATGAGCATTAAAATATAGAACAACAATACAAGAAATGAGCATAAAAATATAGAACAACAATACAAGAAATGAACCTAAGAATGTAATACAAACAACACAAGGAATGAGCATTAAAATATAGAACAACAAAACAAGAAATGATCATTAAACTTTGTTACATTAAAGGAAGTAATACTATAGTTTCGTCTTTTAGACAGAGACAAATCTTTCATAACAGCACTACTCACTAGAAGTTGGTACGCAAATACCTTGCTCGCTCTTCAGTAATAACAATTTTTTTCGTGGAGACTGATTATAAGTTTCGCCAGATCTCCAATGATTTTCCATTCTTTGATACTCGTAGCATATTATTTACCATTCTCGAAACTGCTGTTTACAGTGACTTTCTGATAAAAGCACTTATCTTTTTCTTATGATCACATCAGCTTGATTTCGATGTTCTTTATCTTTCCAATGGAAATCTATACTGTACTGTATCTCATTTGTATCCTCCTTAACATTCATGATAAATTCTGTCTGATATCAGCAATGTTTTTATTGCGTCAGTTGTAGAACATAAGAATGATGTGTTGCACTAACACTCCTACTTTTCTAGGATATTGTGATTTTTTTCTTTTATATTTTCCTCTTTAATATGTTTATTCGTTTGTGATAGTAATGCCCATAGTTTGTTGCTCAGTGCATTATTATTATAATTCTATCACAATTGTATTATCATATTATTAAAACTGTAAAACTAAGGGGATACTTCAATCTGCATATCTGTTGAATAACAATTAAAACATACAGGATCAAGTTAAATTCCGACACTTAAATTAGGTTCGAGAGTGAAACGACAGGGTTTAACATGTTAACTTTTATAAAATAAAACAAAGTAAGCTGAGAACACATTTTCCAGAGTGAACAAATTATCTGTTTTAAATACATTTAATCTTGGAATCATTTTCTATCATATGTCAAAATATGTTTTTTATAAGGTTGACAGTTGACAGGAACGAATTTAGCATGCCACTCTTGATAGTGTACCTAGAATTAAATCTTTGTTATGAAATATTAATAAAAAGATCTATCTCAAGCCACAGGTCTAAAGAATTAACTATCTACTTCACATAATAAAGTTTTTTGGGGCTCAGTATTTTTTTTTTATCGTATAACAAATACGATATTCATGTTAAAATATAAAATGGTGTATCTTTCTTGTTGTTTAATAACTAATGAATAGTGTAAATGAAAGCTGAAGAGTTTGGAATATAAAAAATAAGGAAATAAGTTGAATTCTCTATTATAATGACGAAAGCGTTACAATTGCGCTCATCATTGCATGCCCACTTTTTATATGTGAATCGGTCGCGGTCAGATTCGTCTCATTTCCTTTCATCTATCTATTAGATTAAATCATGGCGGGGCGACAACGCACTCGAGACAATTAAAACAGATATTTATTAATCGCTTTAGAGACATTTTAATTTTTAAATCATTTTCTTGCAAATATTATTGAATATATTTACACACATCGACACACATCCGTACACAGGCACACACACACATCCTCAAACACGCGTACATACATACATCCACACACACACACATACACACACATACACACATATCACACATATATATATATATACAGAGAGAGAGAGAGAGAGAGAGAGAGAGAGAGAGAGAGAGAGAGAGAGAAAAGAAATCGAGATTGTAAATTAAAAAAATTACAAAAATATTTGGAAATTCGTAATCCGAATAGTTTCAAAGACTGATATTTTTCTCTTCAGAAGAAAAAAGAATAAATTAGCAAATTATTAGTACATTAGTATTCTCCCCCCACCTTTTCCTTCCTCCTCTTCCCATGTGCCTTCATTACACGGAGGAAGATCTAAGGTGCGGTTGAAAGTGTTCTTGTAAGAAAAAAACTTTTAATAAAAAAAGGTTTTCATTTTTTTCATAACATTTTCATAACATGTCACCAAGAGAAAACGTTATAAACTTTTTTTTTACTTTTCGTATTCATTTTCTATACATCTTCATATATATATATATATATATATATATATATATATATATATATATATATATATATAAATGCAGTTGTACCTAAGAGGGCGATCCTTGGACCTTTATTTTTCCTGATATTTATAAATGACCTTACTCATAAATTTGTATTTGAGATGGGCATATTTGCTGACGACACCACGCTTTATAACAGGTATGAGGGGAAAACAAATGAGCATATATCCAAAGTAATTTCAAAATCCTTTGTGGAAGACCTGCAGTCTGTAATCGAATGGGGTACAAATGGATGGTAACGCACAATACTGTCAAGCCTATGCTCATTTTCTTTAAGAAACTTTCTCAACCACCAATACCTATAGCATTGCCCGCTCTGTACTGCAAATACATTATTTAATCCTGGAAAATATCTGGAACTTACTGTTTGATTTACAGAAAAATTCGCACTTCTTGGATTTGGGGTATTGCTTGATTTTTCCACAATGCAAAAATGCTATTATTATTAATTTTTCGGGTTTTTTTGTATTCTCTTGGTATTCGGTCCTCTAAGGTTAAATAATTCTTGCTGAGGCAATTTTAATTTTCTTTTAATGTAGTGTTTATAGTTATTTTATAGGAAAGATTATAGTCGTTACTCACTGTTTTCTGATATTTTCGGAAGATACAGGTTCCTCGGTATAAACGTAATATTTTTATAAGTACAAAAAAATTAAAAAAATATTTTCGGGGAAATGTTGATCTTGTTAGGTAGAAAATAAATCGTATTGTTCAGTTAATTTCTTCAAATTGCTTAATCTTAATAGGATTAACCAATATTTCTTTGTACAAATATATAATACATGGCATGTGCTTAAACAAAATAAGTTTATGTGTCTCTTAAACAATTTCTCCGGGATAATCTGCGAGTAATTTCGAAATTTACCACCAAGAAAACGTTTTTGTATTTTGGTTTATTTATTGAGTAGCAGAAAGTGCAAACTCTTGCAGGGTCAAAAAATACGCTTAAATACATTTTAATCCATGCGGATTTCATTTGTATTATTACAGAACTAATTCTTTACTTAATATTATATTGTGTCAAATATATACTAGTAATTTCAATATTTAAAAAAATGACTTCGGTTCTATATGCTAGAATCGAAACCAAAACATGCAGTGTCCGAACCCCGCTTTTTATCGTGAGATAGGTAAAAAAAATAATAATATTAAACGATTTGGGGAGATAAATTAAATTTGAGCATGCACAGAAAGTACAAATATGTCAGCAAGCTGAAACGAAAATTTTGCAATACAGCTTGTTGATGTATGTATTACGTGTTATTTATTACTTCAATCAAAGATTTTACTCCTTATAACCCAGACTTGGTAAATGATTACTAGTTCCTCTTAAGTCTAGTGTTAGGTACTAGTAGTGTATGTGTTTATCAGTTAAATATTAGCACAAGTATATGAACGGTTTTAGTATTATAGATTTTTCTGTTTTCAAAGCACAAATATTTTGCGAATCAGTAATTAACGGCTTATTGACATGTAAAAAAATATGTTTTGTCGGCATTACTATCTCTCTTTTAATCAAAAACCCACAGAAGATGCCACATGGCGGTTGACTAACAGTTTTAATTCATGTGCTAGAATAGATATGCATCCCGTCTCATTTACATATTCATAGATCTGAGCATAATTTATAATAAAATATCGTCGCTTATAATTCAACGTATGCGAAACAGCTGCAATAAACAATAAAAGCCCGGAAGCAAGAAAGTGTAAATGTCTGGAAAGGTAGAACCAACAAGCCAATACAAAATTTGCGTTCAATCACCTACATACCTACTGTTACTGTATATCATTAAGTTTCTGGTCAAGGTAACTCGCATCTCACCGAGGCTTAACATACGTAAGAAGTTCATTTTAATCCGGATTATCTCTTTTGTTAGAAATGTTAGAGTCACTTAGTACATTTTATGTTTGATTAAGTGTAGATTTGCCTACTACGAACAATAAAGAATTGTAGATGTTGGCTATCTACTTCTCATCGTGCATAGTATTCCAAAGAACCATTAGTTAAACCATTTGATATCTGTTCACTTTATTTTCCCTATAACTGAATTCTGAAAATTGCATTTTACTATAAAGTGGCCGATACAAAAACAATAACTTAAAATGTAAGTCAACAAGATGTATCACGAGTTCCTATATGTCAACGTGTTTGATGCACAACAAAATCACGTGATCATGCACGCCATAATCACGTGATTATGCCTTGACATTGTCAACGTGATTATGCGCAGCGTAATGACGTTGACATACCAGTTCTCCTTAGATCAACGAAGTTAAGCAACTTTGTGACTAATCAGTGCCAGATGGGTGATCATTTTATGAATGCGAGGTAGGTGCTTGATTTAGGAATACTAGGTACTGTTTTGTATGGGATGTCGCCGTCTCCCTGCAAGAGTTACAAAAACCCTACGTTGCGATCTCCTCTAACTGGAATATACATATGACTGAGGACTACCAGTGAATTAAGTACTCCCTGAAAACTCACTCCTCCAGAGGAAGCCGCTAAAACCCGCTTTAGGGTTAGTGCCTCAGTTTCATTCATTTCATTCACGCACTTATTTCATCAAGCACAAATATTTTACGACATAAAAAGTAAGTTTTTTGTCTGTTAATTTTTCCGGGATTTTTTTGTGAAAGAAATAAGAGCGTAGTCCGATGATTTATTATTTCATATTCTTTCGGTGGGTTTGAAAGGTACTTAAGCACCCTGACTTTTGTTAAGAAAGCTTTGTGCAAACACGTGTTATATTCGCCACAGACAAATTATCTAAAATCATTTTAAACGACAACATGACATGTTGAAACACATGTTTTTTTTTTTCCTGTTTGGCTAAGGGGTGATTCTGTGCAGTCCTGGGAGGTCTAGTATCCCAAGCATTACCTTCACTTAGAAAAGGGTGGCTTGTTACTAATCGCATAAAATTGCCTTGTTGGAAAATATTGACAGAACTGCTCAAGCATATTTTGTAAACAAAATCAACTTAATTTTGTGTGCTGGATTTTCAATCTCTAGCTTCCTCCAATATTTTACACGTCCAAAACTCAACTACAGCAACATTATTTTAAAAAAATACTCGTAAATTAATTAAATAGTTCTTTACACTCTGAAAAAGACACGATTTAGCCTAGAGTACAATATAAGGCTCGATTCATATATTCGAACAATATGTTAAATAAAGAATAGTAAAACATTCGAGACATTTTATACGCGCTATTAAGAGATGTTCAAAGTAAAATGTGAACAATAGCCCAGTGAAAAAGGTACGTCTACTATTAATAAAATTGCGACCTACCGAAAATAGTAGGTTTGTGGACTTCATATTACTCAATAAAAACACATTTTTCAGAAACTATTAAGCTTCTATCGGAACTATTCGAGCCTAATACATCGTTGTTCTACAAACGAGGGAAATGCCAGAACATAGTCAAATAACACCAGCATCAGTAAATAAGATCTGTAATAATTTTCAAACAGTTGAGCTAACTGCCGATGATTTCAAGTTTTTTAATATTTGCACAATGTGTAGTATCAATAGAAAACGTCGTCTGAAATCGACATATACTGACCAAGCTTGAAAACGAACTAGGATTAACTATCTAAAAATTGTCAGCGGATTGTCAAGGAGTAATTTCTTTCAGGTGTGATTCAAAAACGATCGGGTTATGTTACTATTGTGGTAAATGGCATTGGACGAAACTCTTCGTAGTCTAGAAGGAAACGTATTGCAAAAAATGCAATAATAATGGTCATAACTTAACTCGATGTTGGTACGCCATCAAAACGAGAACACCCAAAAGTTATATTAGGCAAGCTCAGACAACATAATCTATAGAGATTTAAGAAAACATGTGGCTATTTATATTTTAAATAACCCCATAAAATTCTAGCTTGATTCGGGTCGTGATCTTTCAATTAAAAGATTATTGGCGACAATTAAACAAGCCAACACTATAACAGATGGATAAAAATGAAAATCGGTAACTGGCGCAAATGTTAATATCGGCGAGGAGGTAACTTTTAAAGTGACACTAAACGGAGTTATAAAATAAGTTGAAAGATTACGTAATAAAAACTTCGGATAACCTGTTCAAAATAGATTGGATAGAAACATTAAATCTATGGGATTGCTTAATAAGTACTTTTGTCACCAAATAGAAAGTATAACGTCCAATTTGGTAAACTTCAAAAAGGAACTCAAATAACAATTTCCTCCCGGTTTTTACTGGTGGCCTTAGGAAATATTTTAAATTAAAAGCTAAGCTCAATGTAAAAGATGGCGCCTAGCCTGTATTGAAGAAAAAAGGGAATTCCCGTGCGCCTCTCTGAAACAGATAAACAAAGAGTTAAATAGACTTGAACAAGCCGGTATTCTGTCAAATAGAGATTTTAGCGAATGGACAGCACCTACGGTCCAGGTAAAAAAAAAGTCATACCAAATAAGGATATGCGTAGAGTTTTCCACAGGATTAAACGATGCCTGGCAGGATAACCATTATCCTTTCTCTTGAAGGAATTTTCAACAAACAAAATAGTGAAAAATCCTCTATAATATTTACCTTCCGAACGCATACATCCAGAATGAGGTGGATGAAGAAAGTTTCCAATTGCTCTGCATAAACACACAAAGGGCTGTACAAATCATACGGACTAGATTTTGAGGGCAAGACTGCATGTGTAATTTCACAGCAGGTCATAAAATCCAATGCTAGGCAGCCTGGGCTACACAGCAGTCTACTTGATTCGTATATTAGTGACCAGTAACACTACGACAGAGTACCGAAGTGTAATTGAGAAGTTGCTATAATACCGGTTTAAGGTTAAGAAGGCTAAGTTTAACCTGTCCTTACCAGAGATCAAATACGTACTTCACACTATAAATAGAGACGGTCGTCGGTGGGATCTAGACAGAGCCAACGCGATCAGAAACATACCGGCCCCAGATAATGTTCAACCTTACAAAGCTTCCTTGCACGAGCTAACTTTACCAAGGGTTCCTTATTAAGAACATGCAGAATTTGAGAAAACCTCTGAATACACTCTTTAAAAACCATGATTGTAGACCCCTTAATACCAAGATGTATTCGAAAAGACCCAGAACATTTTTACTTTGGATCTCTTCTTCATCACCTACGACCCTAGTATCGACATCATAGTCGTAAGTGTTGCAAGCACATACGGTATCGGGACTTGCATTCTCCATAAACTGGCAAACGATTCGCGAAAAGCTGTAGATCCCTAAGCTTTTAGATCCCTAATATCAGCTAAGAATCAAAATTGTCAAATAAAAAAGAGAGTCCAAGAATTATATTCGGTGTGACAAAGTTCCATAAATACTTACATAGAAGACGGTCAATACTACAAACTTGTCATAGACCGCTTACTTACAAGTTTTGGGTCAAAGGAAGATTTGTCAATCTATACTGAAATATATTGCTTTGGTGGAAAATGGTTTTCTTCAACTACACCTTAAAGGTCGAGTTCGTAACACCCTAACATATTTGCGATGCGAAGAGCTTATCACGACTCATTCCCAAAAGTAGGAAAGCTTTCGAAACTCCATCATTGTTACCCTAAAAACGAATTACGAAATCAAAACATGATTACGAATACAGTTAAAAAGCTTTCAGTGACTTTGACCGACATTAAAAAAGGAGTCATAAGAGGCTGAATCCATAAAAAACAAAACACACAATATCCCCATGTCTCTCCAGAAGTGACACGCTAAGGGGAAAAAAAGACAGAAAATAAACGCAACCACACGACGTAAATTCCAAAAGGAAAAAGTATTAACTTTAGATTTTTTTTTATCCTTGTTTTTCTTTAAAAAAAAAACAAACAATCAAAACACTGTGTATTTTTAAACTTACCTGCCTCTTCCCGTATTATATTACGATGTGAGGAGCACCGTGATTATCCGTAGAATAAGGAGGAGCACTTGTGGGGCGCAGCGCGTTCGAATACTTATATTGGACACTCACAAATAGTAAGCACTTTTTATTTGTTATATATTTCTTACACTAATTCACTTTTTTGTTTTTGTACTTGTTTGCTTTCCGCGGCCCCAACCTCGGCTCCACCACAACGTTTCTTTCGTATTTCTAGATAAGTGTGCGGTCATCTAATATATAAAAGGTAAAATGTGTGGGTTTTATGTCTCGCAAAAACTTTCGACACACGTGACGGATCCTCACGAGATCGGTATCGTTTTGAAAGCTCGATGCTTTGGACGACAAATAATGAAACATTGACATTAAACATTCATTGCTTTACCCTCGACTCGGCAGTTTCGTACAAAAGAGGATCCTTTGTTCGCCGACATTTTAGCAAGTCATCGTCACAGTTGGATTTACTATGCTTAATTCAACGCACTCGACTTCAAGTTGCGCGATGAAGACATCAGTTAAAACGTCTTTTTTCCGCCTTCGCGTTACGGGTTCGAGCCTACCTGCCTACTACCACATTTTTTTAAACACATCTCTCCACCCGGGCTGCCTACTTTTGGGAGGGCTTTCTTACTCGATACATCAGTACAACCCCGGATACACCCGCTAATAAAATAAGAAAGACAAGCAGAAAAAACACCAGAATATACATTTATAAACCGGCAAACTTGTGATTATCTAAAATAACGGAAGTGAATACACAATCGAATTTTATTGACTGTATTTCTTTTAAATAGGCATTTTGTAGTCATATGTCTATGAAAATACTTAAATTAGCTAGTGGTATTAGATTTTTTTTCGTCAGACAGACGCCGTCAATATTTTGAATAAAGAAAAACAAATAATTCCGTGTAATTGTGATCATTCACTGACAGTGATTATGAAATATTAATTCAACGGCAAAAACAGTAAAACTATTAAAATGCTTATTACCAAGGCATAGGAGAGGTGTACATACATAAAATGATAAAATCAAATTAAATTACAATATAAGATGAACAATAAGAGATCAACATTTGCAGTTAAGGTTGTGAAGAAAAATAGTTTTTTGTTCGATTATGTTATTTCCAAGAAATGATAACAGAATATTAAAAAAAGTATTTTTTAGATTGATTGATTAAATCATTGGAATACACTTTAAGATTAAACTTCCTAGCGTAAATGGAAAATGGTCTAAGGGCCTAATTAGAGTTGGGGCCCATTTTGGGGGTCACCCTGTATATGGATGTATATGTGTGTATATATATATATATATATATATGTATATATATATATGTATATATATATGCACGTATATGTATGTATATATATGCATGTATATGTATGCATGTATATATATATATATATGTATGTGTGTATGTGCATTTATATGTATGCATATATATGTATGTATGTATATATGTATGTATATATATGAATGTATATATATGTACGTATATATATGCATGTATATATGTATATATATATGCATATATCTGTATGTATATATACATGTATATGTATGAAGGTATACATATGCATGTATATGTATGCATATATATGCATGTATATATATGTATAAATATATCCATTTATATGTATATATATGCGTGTATTTGTATTTATGTATATAAATGCATGTATATGTATGTATATGTGCATATATTAGTATGTATATATAGGCATGTATATGTATGTATATATATGCATGTATATTAATGTATGTATATATATGCATGTATATGCATGCATATATATACATGCATATGTATGCATATATGTATATGTAAGTATGTGTGTATATATGCATGTATATATATGCATGTATATGTATGTATATATATGCATGTATATGTATATATATATATGCATGTATATATATGCATGTATATGTATGTATAAATATATATGCATGTATATGTATATATATATATATATGCATGTATATGTGCGTATATCTATGCATATATATGTGCGTGGCATCCGTCAGTCGAAACGACTATGGATCAGCGCCGTATTAAGATGTTGCCTGTATGCATCCTTTTGTGTGACTGTAGAGACCAATTCTTGATTTGCATAGTCTGCCACAGCCCTGACATACGAAGGTTGTTATGCAATTTGCCGCTTCGTCCGGCTGTTCCGCCTGTACACTCGCTCTTCTCCTAGCTCTCTTTGCAGCGTTTTCAACATGGAGGGTCCTCTCGCTGATGATAATCCCCTGACGTATCATTTCCCTCCAGGCAGTTCTGTCAGCTGCAGAGGCTTCACATGTATTCCTGTCCACCGAGAAAGCCTTCATGTCACGCTTGCAGACATCCCTGTAGCGAAGATAGGGTCGCCCCCTCTTTCGTGAGCCTGAGGCAAGCTCGCCATAGAGAAGGTCTTTAGGGATGTGCCCATCATCCATCCTGCGCACATGGCCCAGCCAGCGAAGACGTCGCTCACGCAGTAGGGAGTAAATGGATGGGATGCCCGCTCTCTGCAGAACATCAGTATTACTCACTCTGTTCTGCCATGTGATACCAAGTATCCTACGTATACACCTCATATGGAAGACCTGGAGTTTCCTCTCTTGTGTTGAGTATGTAGTCCAGGATTCACTCCCATACAGTAGAACACTGAGGATGCACGCTCTGTAAACGGTCATCTTGGTGGAAGTGGTAAGGTGCCTGTTTTCCCAGACTCTTTTAGTTAGTTTAGAGAGGGTTGTGGATGCCTTTCCAATCCTTTTGTTTAGCTCCACGTCCAATGAGAGGGTGTCTGAAGCAGTGGAGCCTAGATATTGAAACTGGCGTACGACCTCTAGTGGTGTGCCTTGGATTGTGATGCTGGGTGGGGAGGCGGTTGCTTGTCCCATGACTTGGGTTTTCTTCTGGCTGATGGTGAGACCGAACAGACTGCAAGCATTAGCAAACCTGTCCATCAGTCTTTGAAGACCATCTTCCTGATGCGATGATATAGCTGCATCATCGGCAAACAGCATGTCTCTTATCCGAACTGTCCTGGTCTTTGTCATGGAGCGGAGTTTGGCGATGTTGAAGAGACCACCATCTGACCTGGAGTGCAAGCAGATACCATCCGTTGTGTTCTTGAAAGCATGCTTCAGGAGTAGGGAGAAGAAGATGCCGAAGAGTGTTGGGGCCAACACACAACCCTGTTTGACACCACTCCTCACCCCGAACTCAGCAGACATGCCACCGTTAAATGGCACAGTGCTCCTCATGCCATCATGAAAGGATCTTATGATGCTGAGGAGTTTTGGTGGGCATCCGATCAGTGGGAGAATTTTGAATAGTCTATCTCTGCTCACGAGATCGAATGCCTTGGTCAGGTCTATGAAGGCAACATACAGAGGCTGGTTTTGCTCTCTGCACTTCTCTTGCAGTTGGCGTAGGGAGAAGATCATATCGATTGTTGATCTCTCTGAACGAAAGCCGCATTGAGATTCTGGGTAGATCCGGTCGGCAAGAACGTGTAGTCGCAGTAAGACTATACGTGCGAATAGCTTGCCAAAGAAACTCAACAGTGAGATACCGCGGTAGTTGTTGCAGTCACCGCGGTCCCCTTTGTGTTTGTAGAGAGTGATGATATTTGCGTCTCTCATGCCCTGAGGCACTGAGCCTTCTCTCCAACACTGTATCAGAAGACTATGGAGGGGCTCAAGTAGGCTAGCCTTTCCACTTTTTAAGACCTCTGCTGGAATATAGTCCTTTCCTGAGGTTTTTCCTGATGGCAGTCTGTCTATTGCGCAGGATAGTTCTTCTATGGACGGCTCCTCATCGACCTCATGCAGCAGCGGTAGACGATCAATGGCATCCAGGGCGGACTGATGTACCATGTTTTCCCTGGAGTAAAGCTCGGAGTAATGTTCAACCCATCTTTCTAGCTGTTTAACTTTGTCTAGTATGGGTTCAACCGATTTAGACTTCAGTGAAGCAGTTTTGTTTATTATGGGTCCTGTAGCTCTCCTGATCCCGTTATACATATTTTTTATATTTCCTGTATCAGCTGCATGCTGGATAGACTTGGAGAGCTCCATCCAGTAGTTGTTTGCAGCTTATCTTACAGCCTTTTGAACTGCCCTTTTGGAAAGCCTCAGTGCAGCCAGCGATGTAGGAGATGGGTTGGCCTTGTATGAGAGCAAGGACAAACGCTTTGCCTCAATCAGAGGGTTGAGGGTAGGAGAGTTGGCTTCATACCAGTCACTGCGTTTGCTACCTGTCCTTCTCCCAAAGACTTTGAGAGCTGTGAAGTGGATGGCATTTTTCAGTGTTTCCCACTGTTCAGATGCAGTCCGGGTGTTATCTCCTTTGAAGGTGGAGGTTAACATCTCGTTGAATTTCGCATTGCGATCTGAGTATGTGGTCTTACTAACATCAATACGGGCAACACCCTCCTGTTTAGTGTAGTAGAAATCTTTGGGTTGAAGTTTGACTCTACTGCATATTAGAGAATGATCTGTACCACAATCAGCACTGTGGTAGGCTCTAGACATCAGAAAATGTTTGAGGTACCTTCGTCTTGTAATGATTAGATCGAGCTGGTGCCAACGCCCTGATCTGGGATGTCTCCAGGACACTCTGTGATGCGTTCTGGCAGCAAAGAATGTGTTGGTAATGCAGAGGTCATGGTAGGCACAGAGTTCTAGAAGGCGCTGGCCGTTACCATTGCATTTGCCCACTCCAAAGTTACCAAGGCAGCTCGGCCATGCATCATTGTCGCCACCCACACGTGCATTAAAGTCACCCACACGTGCATTAAAGTATAATCAGGTCTTCATTTTGTGGAAATGCCTTGATGGTGCTATCCAGCTGTGTGTAGAAGTGCTCCTTGATGTCGTCAGGCGCTGCGAGTGTTGGGGCGTACACACAATAATAGATTAATTGTTCCATCTGTGGTGTTCAGTCGTAGTGAGATTAGGCGCTCAGTAACTGAATCAGAGTTGTACGTTCTGAAGCAGTGAGTTTCTGACTGCGAAACCAACACCGTGTTCCCGGACCTCCTCTTCCTGTTTTCCTTGCCAGAAGAAGGTATAGTCCGATTCTTTTAGGCATCCGGTGTCAGCTAAGCGTGTTTCTTGGATTGCAGCGATGTCTACTTTGAGTCTCGATAGCTCGTTGTTGATGATGGCAGTTTTTCGAATATCGGAGATGTTGCGTATGTCGGTAGATAGGCCAATCGTCATAGTACGAACACTCCAGCACCCTAGCCTGAGTGTTGGGTTCTTTGTGTTTCTTTTGGTTTTGTTTGGTGCAATGGTTACTGGCCACTTGTTGGAATCATCCTATACCCTACGCACCCAGTAGGGTAGGTGACCAGTGGCGGGATAGCACCTTACTGACTGAGGGCTGCTCAGCTTTGTGGCGGGCGGTAACTGTCCAATGAAATTAAATAACTTCTCCCACCGTTAGGACCGACCCCTGGCGCCCAGCTGTACGCCAATTGAGCTGTAGGCTTATAACCGGTGACTGTCGCTCCCCTATTTAGTCCTATACAGATGCATAGCTGAAGTTTTCTCTCCAGGGCGCTGGCCAGGGCAGATCTGTGGAGAGACTGGGTTGCCCAATCGTCAGAATCCCCCTCTCGGTCTTGCTGGTGTTGTCCAGATGAATGGAAGTACCAGTAAGTCCGGCATTAGGCTGACTGCAGTAGCTACCAGAACAAGGCTGAGTACAGCACTTGTCTGCCTGTGGAGCTACACTCCAGATTTTCTGTTAGGGTTTACTCCCTTAGCCTTTATCGAACCAACGAATAACCACAAAGCAGTGGTACTATTTACCCATAGCTGGGGGCCTATTCATGGGCATCAGGACTTGTCCATACAACGATGGGCCTGGCATGCCGCATGTCTGGGGGCAGACCACCTCCGAGTCTCCTGTAGTTCTGCTTGAGTCCGCAAGGTACTCAATTTACATGTGTCGCCACGGAGAGGCACTACATGGAGCTTTCCTATGGAGAGGATATATACTGGCAGGGAAGACTTACGCACTCTGCTTCCTGTTTGCCTAGGCTAGCCAGCGGTAGGGACTGGAAGAGGAAGGTGACAAGCACACAGTACGCCACACTTGACGCATCAATAGGCCATTTGACACATAGCATGTATATATATATGCATGTTTATGTATGTATGTTTATATATGCATATGTATGTACGTGTGTATATATGCATGTATATATATTTATATGTATGTAAATGTGTACATGTATATATGTATATATACATATATATATATACGTATATATTTATATACATATATATTGATATATATACACATACATATATATATATATAGATATATATATATATACATCTATATAGATATGTTTATAAATATATATAGATATATATACATATATATACATATATATGCATATATGTATAGATATATATACATATATATACATATTTACATATATATACATATATATACATACAAATATATACATACATATATGTACATAAAAATATAAATACATATATGCGTATATATACATACACATACATATATATATAAATATATATATATATATACATATATATACATTTATATATACATATATTCATATATATATGCATATATACATATATATTCATATATACATATATATACATATATCTGCACATATATACATACATATATACATATATATGTATATAGATATACATGTACATATATATTCATATATATATATATATATATATATATATATATATATATATATATATATACAAATAAAAACTACAAAATGAGTACTATCTTAAAGGGGAGTCTCGGATCCAAGAAGTTGTGTATGTATGGCCCATTTTTTTTATAATAAATAGAAATTTTCATCTACTTACAGCTTTGATACCAGATTCTTTGTTTTTTCACCCCTATTGTATAATTTATGTGTATCATATTTCAAGTACGACACTGGTCATGATTAAGATTTACAGAGGTACCCAGTGCAAACGCAATTATTCGCCACAACTCAATTTAATAGTGGTCCAATGGAAGTAGAAATCAATCATGGCCGCACTAACAGACACTGTTCGCTGAGAAATGTCTGTGACAGTTGTCAATACAACCAATATTTACCAATAAACGAGACACTCGATTATTAAATAATGTAATAAAAATGCACAATCAGATTTTATTCAAATTGGTGTTATGCGGAAATCATACCACGATTTCTATCATTATCCGTATTTCCACATTATTATTATTAATTTTCTTATTTCTCCTATCATTACTTTCATTATTAATTTTATTATTGCTTTTATTACCATTAGTTTTATCATTACATTTGATATTCTCATTAGTAAAACGATTATTTCTTTATTCTTACTATTATCGTTATTATTATTTTTTTTATTTATGTGTGCATTTACTTTAAATTGGAAGAGACCGCCTATGCTATACGTCGAAATAACTACCATAAAAGAACAATAATATTCACACACAAGTGTCCACCACTGTATGACGGTAATTGGCATTTGCACACCAGTTCTCACCAGTACTATCCTGTTCTATGAAGTTAAATTAACCACGGTCGATTTTATTTCATAAATGAAGCCCAGTACTTGCCATGATCGCCATTTACAAGAAAACCAGTACATACGATATTATCCGCCGCATCTTCATTTAAGAGGAATCCAATGGAAGCAAAAACTGTTAATGATAACAAGTGACCGGCAGGGCTGTACAACTGTCCGTGACAGTTGTACAGCAATCCAAGTACACCATTAAACGCTGGTAAACGCCTCCATGCAGCATTTACTGCCAGTGATCATTAAGTGGAGGCCGATACCGCTCATGGGCGCCAGTCACCGAGAATATACGTTGTGTACCTACAGTTAAATTTGTATTGACAGTCAAGGTCGACCGGCACACGTCTCTATATACTACTAATGCCCGTGACCATTTCCCCTTTCTAATAGAGGCTGGTGTTTTGCAGCAAGTACCCACCATTACACGCAAATAATCGCCCAAAAGTAGAACTATGGTGGCCTCCATAAACAAGAGTAGACTTATTTTGTTTGTTTTGGAGAGAGGGAGAAGTTTTACCGAATCTGTTCTGATTTGCGATATGTTTCCACCGGGGAACGCAGGTACACGAGTCATGATAGTTATAAATATTTATTCATTATTATTTTTTTTTTACTTCGTTAGAGAAGTTGTGTCTCTTTCTTTTATAGAATTAGGTGTATCCTTCATTATGGCTAGTTGATGGTTTGACCGTAAGCATTTTCCATCATAAATTTTTTATATTCGTCAGTTTATTAATTAAATATCAAGTGTTCTGTAATTTCTGCTTTAATACTCATATTTTCATCTCTTTATGAATTGTTCTTTTAATCTTACGACATTTCACGTTAGTTGCTTTTCTCAGTATAATTAAACCACCGTCTTTGTACAAACCTATGCCGTCAACCTCGATCCCATTGTTTATAGTGAGACTATGTATATGATATGAAGTTTTAGGTGTAGACACTTTGTCAATTTAAAAAAAAAATGTGATTGTGTCTACATCAGAAAATCTGAGATAAAATATGTTTTTAATCGCTTACAAAAATATGCCAAAACTAAAGCTGTGACAACAGAATATTATGTTCGTTGCTATGATTCTTGAGTATCCTTTAATAGCTTACTTTTTTATATAGACTGGTGTGATTCTCGGTTAAGTAACCGTGTCTAACTGTGTCAGATATATACTCGAGAGTCACAAGAATAAAAGGAATATGCTGTTGTCACAGCCTTAGCCATAACATTATTTGCTTTTCAATATGTTCAAAGTAAGCTTACGTAATTATGATACCAAACATGTGACATAACTCCTGATTAAATGCACATTAATATATATATATACATATAGTTTCATATATATATATATATATATATGTGTGTGTGTGTGTGTTATTTATATTATTTATTATTTTATTCATAAAGTATACTATTACTGTGTATACGTGTAGCTTAATCGCCATATATATTTTATAAATTACTATATATATATATATATATATATATTATACATTACTATATATATATATATATATATATATATATATATATATATAGAGAGAGAGAGAGAGAGAGAGAGAGAGAAAGGATGAGAGAGATAATAAACATATCTGTACGGTAAAACACGTGAACTCATATCAAATAGAACAAATACGCTTTCATGTTTACCTAAACAAGTAGCAAAAAATGTGTCTCACTAAAAACGACTACTAAAATAAGTATCGAACTGAAACAGTATTATTTTATTAAAATCTATGAAGCGACAACCAAACAAAACACTCACTGTTTTTTATCCTATCTTTATTTTTTGCAATTTAATGTTACATTCTCAAACCCATAAGGAATTACCAAGTTTCTTACACTTGAACAAAGTTGGAAATTACGTCGGCTAAACGATATGAAAATATCAAGCTAAATTTCAATAATAATTCGAATAACTTCATCATTACAAATTACGAAGATTCCATAGAAACGAATCACGAAATCAGCCATAAAATCCTAGCGATCATTTAAAAATGATTAAATAATGAGATTAAAATATTGAACAGTTTATGAAGTTTAGTTTATATCGTGACGGAAATTCTTTTATGTACGAACGTTGGCATGCGCATATGAATATGCATGCAGTAGATTCCATTCTGTTCCCTATTGTGTCTGATCAACGAGCAGCCAAATGAATAATTCTTCCCTCTTGTGTTAACAGAGACTTCCCGATTTCCATTGTCTGAAGACGTGACGTTTTTATTCAGAAGAATGAATCTTCTTCGCGCAATGGAAACGCGTACTGAATAAAAATAAGTCAGTAGATTTGAAACAATTACAGAAAACTGTATTCCTACTCTAGTAATCGTTCTTTTTTCTTGTATATACTATGATACCTATTATACAATTGATCTATTATATATTGCATCTGTTATATCCATGTTAATATAGAGGTATTTTATTGGAATATGGAAAACTACATATATGTGATACTTATTTAGATATATTTCAAACATTCTTTTTAGCTTTTATCTTTATTTTCAGAATGTAAATTAGCATATATATATATATATATATATATATATACATGTATGTATACGTGTTTGTGAGTGTGTATATGTATTACTGTTACTATTGATAGAAGTATGTTACGTATTGATATAAAATGTTATAAAGAAATTAATTGTATCCATGTTCAGTATTCAATTTTACTAATGTTTAGTATGCGATTAGAACAATGCACTAAGTTGTAAATGATATTGCAATATGCGTTTTATAACTTATATATATATGTATATATATATATATATATAGATATAGATATGTATGTATATAGTGTGTGTGTGTGTGTGTATATAAATAAAGGACAAAAGTTTTTATTCCAAATTTCTTACCGCTTCTTCATTTAATTAAGTTTACATGCATAATTTTTGACAGCGCCTATTTCGTAGCGCAAACCATGCATTTAATTATTTCATCAATCAATAAATTTATTTAGTCCCTAATTAATCAGAACAAGCACTTATAAATTGTAAAAGAAAAAACAAGAATATGGGCATGATTACAAACTCCAAAAATTAGGAGAAAAGTTGGAATTACTGTTTTTGTTTTTTTTTGCCTTTTATTACGCCATGTTTGAATTTTCAAGTAAATCACCAAATTTTAATTCCCGTATTAATAAACTATATTCCCTTTTATATACGCCAATAAAAATATTTCATTTTATATTTTATCAATTTATTTTTATAATTTATAGTTATATATTTACTGGGTTCATATTGATAACAGTTATTTCTATCACATATCTATTTATATTTTTTATACGAAACTAATAACTTAATCTATTGATTTGTTTACAATAATAACCTTTGATGATTAAACCTAAATTTAGCATACCTATAAATTTCATTTTATTACATATATACATATTTTTATTAAATCTATTTCTACTTTAACTAGATAAATTCTCATAGGTTTATACTCCTTTAATTTTCATTTGTATCAAAAAAGCTAACAGCTTAGGTAAAACATCTTTATATTTAAATGCGATTTTGACGCACCTTGATTGTATTGCCCCAAAGATTATAGAAAAACCAGAGTTAACTACTGTTTTGTGGGACAATAATATGTAGAAGATAAATTTGGAAAATTTATCTCTTATCAAATAATTTCTAGACAAACTTCGGAAACTTAAATATTTAGATGCAGGATGGTTTTACTGATTACCAGATGGATGTAATATACTTCAAGACACGATGCTAGCAGTGTGCGGTGCAAACTTACATGCCCGTTTATAATCACTAATAAATGCTTAGGTTTCTTTTCCGTGAGTATCGACTTCTTTAGTAACAACTGATTCTTTGTGCAAAAACCACCACTGCGTCCCGTTTCGTCTTTTTATGAATACGCTTCAGAGAAGGTGTACATGATACTGTCTGACATTTAAAAGAGTGTAGGTTGTAGTGAGGCAGATGAGTCTGCATTTAATGCGGGATTTTATCCCAATCGCTTTACGTATGGGGTTGTAAAATCTTGCTAGTCATTATAGGGTGAGTATTAAATTCCACAACAGTCTGGTTTGATAGCTACTATTATTGCTATGAATAAGGTTGTTAATACAGAGTTTGGGTTAGTCCTTGTGTGCTTCAAGAATCGGTTAAACTATAATTTTATCTCTCGAGACGTTATCCCAGCTATTACATTTCCCGTTTGTTTAAATTATTTTAAGCTTCATATAAGATCTCACTCGTGAGTGTGTGATCCCTAATCGTCAGGTACATCCAGTAGGGTTTTACCTCTTACATTTTGGGTGTATTTGTCACCAATATTGAGTTTTTTATTCGATGTTTACACAACAATCTCGCATTAATTTTTAACTGCTTGTTTTTTTTTAATTTAATTTTTTTTTTTTTAAGTACGCCCTATATTATTCGTAGTTTGGGTTACTTTGGTAAGTGTTGGAATCTTACTCACAAGTTATTTCGCTATATTTATTATCTCCTCTATATTTGCTATTATATTAAAATTTAGTCTAAAGATGATACTATCAAGCTGCCATTTGTGAAATATGTGAGTCTTTGTAATGTTTTTTTTTATTATTCAACTGCTTTAGGTATGAGTTTATTCATGAATATATAATGGTTAGCCAGACAAGAAAAGCATCAGGTGTTTGCTCTAACGTCGTTGTGTGAATTGCTGTATACATTTATTTTTCTGTGTGGTAATGTGTTTCTGTATCTCTCTGTGTAACTACTCGTTTGTGTTTAATAGAATGAGTGTTACTCGAGGATTGCATAATTATGGATATTTTTTGTCTTTGTTTACGATATTTTTTGTTTTAAATTACGTTTCTTTATATGATACGTAATATTATGTCTCGTTTGTGCGTTATCGCGTGTCATTTAAAACTTTTTATGAGTCGGATTATCTTATGGAAGAATAAGTCAGACAGAATATTTCATAACTTAAATAATTCATAAGCATAACACACATATATATATATATGTATATATAATTACATATATGTATATATACATATATACATGTATACACATATTTATATGTGCATATATATACACGAACTTATATATATGAGTACACATGTTTATAAATACATGTATATAAGCAAATGTATATACAAATATATATATATATACATGTGTGTATATGTGTAAATAAGTAGATAAATATATATATATATATTTATATACACACACAAACATACATACATACGTACACACGTTTATAAGTACACAAACACACAGACACACACAGACACACACACACACATATATATATATATACATACATATAGGATTGATATGTAGTTTGCTTGAAGCATTGTGTGGGATATGTATGTAGTAGAGATTTAGAAGGCTGTCACAATGCGAGGAATGAAGTATAGTCGTTGTTGGTAAAGGAAGACGAGAACAAGTGGGGATTTACAAATCAACAAGTACATGCATATATGTATATATATATATATTCAGTAGTATTAGGTAAAAATGTCTTACTTGTTATGTCTGCGACAATATCCATTATTAATTTCGGGAAAAATTCCCTTTTCAAATGGTGGACGTAACAGATCGATTCAAAGCATTCTAGATGATGGAGCGGAAGTTGGATAGCTGCGTGGGGCCTCGGAGCAAATGTGAGGGGTGAGGTGGGAAGGGGGCACTGGGATGACATTCCTTGGGAGTTGTTACCTATCTTCCTACTCCTGGCAACACTAACCTAAACACCCAGCAGCCGACTGGGAGCGCACCACCCCGCACCCCACCACTCCTTCTCGCTCACATCCCACCCCTACTTTATCCTTCAAAAGCTAACCAGACGCAGCCTAATAGCGACTTACCTGACCTAGATAAACCAACGCATCCCACATATCAGCAGAAAAAAATAATAATAAAAACAACAAAATAGAGAACATACAAAATGTTTAAAAAAGCTCACTGCTTACACAACAAGTTATAAACTAAAATAAATAAATACATAAATAAAAATGAATAAAAATATAAACATGTTAATTACCTAATGAGACCATACATAAATCCTCCCTTCCTCACATTTGCTCCGAGGCCCCACACAGCTATCCAACTTCCGTTCCATCATCTAGCATGCTTTGAATCGATCTGTTACGTCCACCATTTGAAAAGGGAATTTTTTTCCGAAAATAATAATGAATATTGTCGCAAACATAACAAGTGAGACACTTTTACCTAATACAACTGAATATATATATATATATATATATATATATATATATACATATTTTTACTTGTTGATTTGTAAATCGCCACTTGTTCTCGTCTTCCTTTACCAACAACGACGGTATTTAATTCCTCGCATTGTGATAGCCTTCTAAATCTCTACTACTACTACTACTACTACTACACACACACACACATATATATATATATATATATATATATATATTGTATATCTAGGCGAGGAAATATTTGCTTCCTCTCTGAAGTAAGGTTTTATATATTACTGTTAGTTGTTTAAATAAAATTCTTATGTAGATATAGTGCACAGATTTGCATTTTTTTTTTTTTTTGCATAGCTATGCACTGAACGTATATAATCCCCGTTTATGTTAGCCTCCGCATACTTTTCACACCAATTGTGTATTGGTGTGTGCTGAGAGATGGCGTATAGTCAGCATCTTGAGGGGGGTATCTTCGTTCGATTCCTCCGATTTAGCATTATGAAGTCTTTGTATATATCAGACGAAACACAATCACAATACATCGAAGAGTAACGAAACAAGGTAAAGAAAACAAAACTACAAAGAAAAAGACAAAGAAAAACGATGAAAAATTTAGGCTAAAATACACTAAATATATACTACGCCCCAAAAATATTGCCTATAATTTTCCCCTCAATAACTGTTTGGAATTTAAAAAGACATGTTTTATAAATAATACTTAAAGACATAAAGCAAAGAAAAATGCATATATATATATATATATATATATATATATATATGTATATATATATATATATATATATATATATATATATATGCGTGTGTGTGTGTCTGTGCGTGCGTGTGTGTGCGTGTAAAAATTATCTTACCGATGGGTACGCGGGGATACAACGAAATGGCTTCGTTGCTTACAAGCAATCCTTTTTTTTTGTTACTGTAGCAAATTGGTAACATTGAAACAAGTGTCTTCTATCTGTAATTGACTTTACCTACCAAATAGAGATGGAGTTTAGTATATTTTACACACCTAAACTACGGTTCAGCAAGACTAGCGTATCTATATAACGCATCAATTCCAGGCACCCGGTTTTATTTTATTACAAAAAAAATATGTCTAGCGTCGTCCAAACACGAGTGTCTTACTTCTCCTCCTACCAACCCTCGGTAAGTTTAAGAATACCAAGGTATCTCTCTCTTTTTCTCTCTCTCTCTCGCGCTCTTTCTCTCTCACGCACATACACACACCTATATATATATGTGTGTGTGTATGCATTTGCGTGTGTATACATATATATATATATATATATATATATATATATATATATATATATATATTGTTTATTGGAGGGTAAACAGTTACATTTAGTCACTACAAACAGCATCCTTTTCATTCAATGAAAGTCGAAGACATTCTTCGAAGGGGCAAATAAAAAAATATATGTAATTGCACCAAGCCTCATAGAAAAAGAAGAATACGAATACAACAACAATCGGTCCTGGCAATAATCGTATGCACCGATAGAAAGCGCTCGAGAAGAATATGGCTGAAAACCAACCTTTGGGCGTAATTTCTTATAAGTTACCTACTGAAATTAAAAAGACCGCCCGGTAAATTAAAAAATAATTCATTAAGATCGGAAAAAAAGCATAAATCCGTCATGTTTAATCAGATGTGTCTGAATAATAACCTGCTGCCAAGCTATACAAATATTATATATATATATATATATATATGCAAAGTAAACTGAATCTACAACGTCTTAGTTCTTTTAAACATTGCATTTGTAGTTCAGTTTTTAGATCGCATTAAGAATAGATATGTCGTAAAAAGAGAGCATACTCAATTAAAAAATATATCTATTCGAGATTTTTTTAAATTGACTTACTTCACTTACTTCACTTGAATGGAGCTTTTGTATAGACAGAGTTTAGCTGTATTAGATGTTATCCGTCTCGTATTCGGAAATGAGATATGTTAGAATTAAATTTAAGGTGTCCGCGATTGAAAATCGAGGCGAAAAATCTTATTATACAACATAACCCGCCCATAACCATCCCTATCATTGGTCTTTACCACTCTAAATGGTCCTAAAATTGTATTAAAAAAAGTAAGATCGGGGAGCTGAGAAAACTCCAAATACCAAAGCACGATAATCTTGGCGAGGCTTACTTTTTAAAGAAAACTAGAAGAGAAACGCAGGATCGCCTGTGGTACAAGGAGGATCAACGAATATTCCACCCTTCCAATACTTTTTTGTTATCGAAATCAGTAAAATCCTTCATTTTTCAATCAAATCGATTGATTGTCTGTTTCTAGTCACAGACCGACCGCAGTGCACTGGGAGGAAGCTTCACATGCATCATCGCCTTTGACATTTTTCTTTTTTATACATAAATCCCCACCTATCCTCGAGCCGCCCCCGGGCCTTGATAAGGGTTAATAGGCATAAATTAGTCAGTGTGATTATAGTGTAGTTAACATAAGTAGTGGGAATTTTGTAAATTGGATTACTTAGTTGGACGGTTCATCAAGAACTTGTTTACATTGGACTTGAAGACAACCAAATTGTTGTCAGCTGGAAACAGGCAATCGGAAAAGAGTTCCACAGGCGTGGAGTTCTAAGAAAGAAGCTTTGCTCATGAAATCTACGTTTAGGTTTTGGTACATGTTAAGAGTGTTGGAAATTTGTAATAGTGGTTTTAGCTAGACGAGTGGTTTTCGTGGAAATTTGGCGAGGGGGGTCATAGATTGAAGCTCAGCTGAGCACTTGCCATGAAAATAATGATAAAGCAGAGACAGGCTCGCAACGTCTCTTTTTGGGAAAGAGGTTGCAGTGAAGAATTTGTCCACAATATATTGTTGTCTACTATTGATTTTATAACTTCTTATGTAATGTTTTGGTTAAAAGTGTAATACAAAATTAAGTATCATATTTCAGTTATGCTCTAAACAGAAATATCTATTTTTACTCTTATCAAAGAACGTACCATTGGTGCGATATGCCGGGCGTTTCCACTGATGTGGTGATAACATTTCATAAATGAACTTGTGATGTTAGGCTTTATAACGGTGTTAGTATGGTCAACATCGGACTCTTCTTTCTTTAATCAGAGTTTTCTTTTTCGATTCTGGATTCTGGATTCTTGATACTTGTCAAAGTTATTTCGATACAAAACATACCAAAGAACTTTCCGAGATGCAGGAATACCTTTGTGTGAAATTACAAGAAGTCATCCAAGCCGCTTGGTACTCCATAGGGAACACACACACACACACACGCGCGCACACACATACACACACACGCGCGCGTGTGCCACCTTAGTTTGTTTATTTAAACATTAAAATATAGAATTTCTTGTGACTTTTACTGGTGGCAGTGGCTCCAACTGAGGAAAAACGGCGTAATATCAATTTCAGCTTCGAGCTCTTGCTTTTCTTGCTGTAATACAGCGAAATCGACTATAGAAACTATTAAAACAACTGTGTATATATATTAGCAGCCCGGAATATATTGATGTTGCCCGGAATTTAATAAGGGTGAACGAATTCTCTCAGTCTTCCAATACTTTATTGTCATTGAAATCGGTTAAATCGCCCATATTCTATTAAATCGATTTATTGTCTACTATACTCGGCACCATATTAATGTTAAATGACTGTTTCGATCACGCACAATTCGCATAAAATAAGTCGGTAACTCATAGAATTCTCATGTTAATTATTCTAAGATTTCAGAAAAAAAACACTTTTTTTATTGTCAGTGAGCCATCAGTGAATGACACATTGTAAAACTTTTATTTTGTAAGCGAATAAAAAAAAACAATAAAGGAATACAGAGTATTGAAAAAATACAATACTAATTTATGGGAACTTGAGAAGCGAACAAAAATACACAACTTTAAAAACATTGTCTGAATCTATTTTGTACGTCAAAATTGAAAACTTATTTTTCACCGCAGCTAGTATAATTCAAGGGAGATAACTTCAACTTTATCCAAGGGACGTAACTTATGACTATATATTAAGCATTAACATTTAACATATTTAAAAGAGGGAAATGCTCTGTCTGGGAATGACATTCTGAAACACAAGCTACTTCAGCAATAGACATGGTATTATTATCATTGTCTGCAGGAGGCTAGATATAAGACAGGGGGGGATTTGAAAAGCTAGCACACTAAATGAAGTGCACTTTAACCAGGAAAACCTTATCAAGCAGCCTCTTTGGCATTCTTTTGTAGGGACGACTCGGAAGATTAGCAGTGAACTAACCCATTTTAAGAGAAAAAGTAAGGCTTGCGGTAATAAACCGAAGCCCGACAGTAACAAATTCACTCTCGGCCTGATTGTAAAAAAAATTAAGTCATAGGAATATAGTTCATATCATATTTTATATCACGAACAAACTGAATCGTAAGGGTTATAAAGACATTTTAATGTTCAATATTAGCTAAATAACAAAACAACGAAGTCATGTTTTTAACTTTATGACGACTAGAGAAAAGGACTGGTCTTATGTGCATATATTTCCGCAAACTATAAAATAGAAATAAAAAGTTAAGTTTTATACAAACGATAAAAAGTACAAAATGAAGAATCGCTTTTGGTATCTGGTATTTCGGTATTTTTACAGATTTCGATACAAATTGTTGTACTTCCAAAATATCAGTCTTCTACCGTTAGAGATGCCGATTCCTATTTATCGTCTCAACAATACTCTTTTCATTATATAGAACTTGAGACGGTCGACATTATTTCTCAGGATTACAGCATGTAATATTGATAATCTTTTACTGCTGAGCTTTAACCATAGACAAAAGATTATCAATTTTACATGCTGTAATCCTGAGAAATAATGTCGACTGTCTCAAGATCTATATAATGAAAAGAGTATTGTTGAGACGATAAATAGGAATAAAGTTACATTTTTATTCTTAAGTACAATTCAGTTGATGATTAAACCAACTGTCGCCAGCGCATTTTGTTAAAGTGGCGATATTACTTAATCACTAAACACTGGATATAAAAGATGTCTGTAAATTTCTATAAATAAGATATTTGGTCGTATTCAAAACTCGCGTTAAAAGGAAGAGATTCAAACTGATTTAATTAAGATCCCATAAACACATGACATATAATTTATACAAAAGACTGAGACTAGCATCATCACATCTACGAGAAAGAGAGAGAGAGAGAGAGAGAGAGAGAGAGAGAGAAGGATCGCACAGAAGAAATCATACCGCTAATAAAATTACAGATATGTTTCTACAACTTATTAAGAACGATTAAGAGCGATAGATATTACCTAGTTCAAATATAACAACAGTACTCTATACATGATTTCGTAGTGGATTATTTTAGATAGATATAACCTCAAGTGTGTGAAAATGGTTAGACAGATAGGCGAACCGACTTTAATATAGGACATCCACGAAATATTAATAAGAAAACTAAGAAGTTTCAGAACCGACCTTTATTCAAGAGAATAAGGGTCTTATAAATAAGAGTCTCACATACAATTCAATACGCTTTTTTATTGGGATTTATTTCAAGTAAATGTATTTTGTTTATTAGCTATATATGTTAATGTATGTATAATTTTATTTATTAGTAAAAAAGATGAGCTTGAATTATTTCCAAATCCATCTAACTTGGTACATGTAAACGTTCAACTAGAATTTTCATATCACGGTATCCATTTTCTGTGCTGCAACATAGGATGTCTCTTGAGATTTATCATCATCAAAATATGATTTCTGTAAAGTATGAAATCATTTTTTTACAATTGTATTATAAGAATATGTCTGTGTAAAGTTTACTTTGATTTTCTTACGTACTGTATTTCAATCAGTTTATATCATTTGGAATCATCGGAATACTGTTCTCATCCAGCGTGATTTTCACAAAGTTTCGGTCAATGTAACCTACGACCTTCTTCAGTTGTAACCCTGTTCCGTCTGCCTGCTTCCCACCGGACTACAACTTGGATGTCTTCAAGTCCAATGTTAACAAATTCCTAATGAACCGCCCCCCTTAAGTAAATACTTCATCAAATCTCCACACTAACGTAATGTACTTGCAATAACCCTTATCGCTGAATGGGTTCCGGGCCTTGATAAGTGGTGATCACTGTGTAAAAAAAAAAAATCTTGTGGAACTCGTGAGCGTTTCTATCGAACTCGGGAATTTGGACCGAATTTCGGGCGTAACCCTTTATTTACTTTACCGTGCTCTTGTTCTGTCAGCTATGGCTGGATAGATATCCTAAATAATTCGCAACTGAATTTTCGGTCGCCCACATTGTTGATTGAAACTTCAATCTTCAGAAGAATATTACTTTTAAACATTTATTTTTTCAAGTACTCTAACCATTGCGCCACGGGTCCTTGCGGACAAATTCTGTCTAATTACCGAGTTCAACAGAAACATTACCGAGTTCGACAAGATACACCTAAAGATGGTCGGAGGTTATATAGACCGAAAAGTTGTGAAAAATCACACTGAAGATGAGAAAATTAGTGCGATGAATCCAAATCATAGAAATAACCAAACCTTATCTCAACATTCAGAAACGTTTAATCAGTTTGCTTTCGTAACACCTTCTTGAATATATATATATATATATATATATATATTCAATTATTCGTAACACCTTCTTGAATATATATATATATATATATATATATATATATATATATATATATATATATTCAATTATTCTATCTTTAAACAGTCGAAATAAAATGAGAATTAAAATAAAAGTCTGTCTGTATGGAAACTCTAACGTTAGAAATATCTCTTAATTAGGGGCATTTCCTATATATTCCTGTTGTGTTTATATAAGGATTTTTTAAGGGCATTTTAATAAAGTGTTGAGTATAGAAGGCAGAGGAGTACGATAAGCAACGGAATACTTCGTCGGGACTACTCAAGAAGAATGTATTATTGTATGTTATGCATCCTCCATTCAACTGCTCATCCCTCAAAGAGTATGGATAAAATATAGATTATGTAAAAACATAAGTTTTTATTCAGAATAATCAAGCCATGCCCATATTTTATATTAGTATATGAAATATATTCATATAAACATATGTACGCACACACACTTACATATATATATATATATATATATATATATATATATATATATATGTATATATACATATACATATATATATATATATATATATATATATATATATCTGTGTGGGGGTGGATCATCCGTACTATTACAGTTTGAAATGTGATTATATATCCATACCGGTGGTTACAGAAACTCGCTGCCTTAGTATGAAGTTGTAGAATACTTTCTATTCTTAGAAATCGAAGATGCAAATAATCGATTGCTCACTATATATAGGGAAGATTTGATTATCAGCATATACCCAACAGAAATATCTTCTGTGCTTACAAAACTGCCCAGTCACTATTAATATTTGCATTATATATATATATATATATATATATATATATCTATATATGTAGTTATATGTATATATATATATATGTGAGTGTAGTTGTGTATATATATATATATATATATATATATACATGTGTGTGTAAAGAGAAATAAATAAAACTGTAAGTTGACATTTATTGTTCGAATGAATATTTCAAAAACAATTTACAAGGTCCTTATTTCGCGGAGTTTCAAAGAATGCTATTCTTGCTATTCCTCCTATAAGAGGATGGAAAAAACCTGCAAATTATATTTGTAGCAATGCTAGAATTTGCTGGTCATTAAGTAAAACTGCAATTTATTGGAGTTATAAATTGCGAAGATGTACGTGTCCTGTAAGTTTGGCATTGCTTATATCAGGTAAACACTGCCTCTTTTTTTATTTCATTATTTGATGGGTGTGTGTGTGTGTTTGTGTGTGTCTGTGTGTGTGTGTGTGTGTGTGTGTGTGTCTAGCTCGGCACGCAAAACGCGATAAATGTAAGCCATGTAAATTGAGATTAAAAACATTAAAGGGCGGATATTATTAAAGCCGGACATCGATTTAAAGATTATTTTAATCTAAAAACTTACACAAATCATGCAGCCATCATTTTATACAAAACATGATTTTACAAATGAGAGAAACATTTAGTTTTTGCAACCTCCATAGTTTTCAATTTTGTAAACATTTTTTTTATTTTTAATTAAATAATTTCTTATAATTCGTATGTCAACAACTAACAATCCAAGGTGACCGATGTTATTTCCTGATTTTAGATTCTATTTTTTACAGTTTACAATAAAAAATCTAAACAATGATGGACTCAATTAATCTTTTAGCAAGCATATTAAAATTCAATAGTGACCGGTCAGTATATTTTTAACTTCTAAAACTGTCTGAAAGTGTTTTTTTTTTGTGTTCATTTCAAAATAAGTTGTAGTATCTCTAAAATCATTGCCGCATGTGTTAAGCCATATCATTTAAAGGCTTTGCTGCGTGTGTTAAGCCATATTATTTACAGGCTTTTTGGTCTCTGAAACAAATCTAACACGATAACCTACAGAAGTTTGTTTTGCTCTGTTTACGTTTTTTTTTCTCCTGATAAATTGAACATTTTTGCACAGTTGATTTCCTTATAGCAAAGTGTGTATCCATGTATAAAGTATAAGACATCCTAAGACAGATTTCCGTGTTCCTTTTTATAAAGTTGCTCACTTCATGACAACTATCTGGTTAATAATGTATAATTCAGCCGTCAAATAAAGTGATGGAATAATTCAAGTGGCATGAAAAATATTTTCATGAAATTATTATAGTTAAGAATTTTTTTAATACTAGCAGTTCAGATCGGCTTTGCTCAGACCCTATGTACCCTTCATAACATTTTTGGACTCATGTCCAGGTAAACTTTCATCTAAAATTCCAAGTGTTTAGACCCAAAATTAGCGGAGAAGTTTGGTAGAGTCTGAAAAGGTAACCTCTTTTAACTTTAACCTCTAGAAAGCCGACTTCTCGCCCCAAATCTGATTAAAAAGCTTGCAGCATGTCTGATTACCCTTTTCTGTAAAATTTAAACTATTTAGACCCAAAATTGGTTGCATAGTTTGCTAGAGATTACAAAGGCCAAGTATTCTTTAACTTTGACCCCTTTGCAGCCAAACTCTCGTCTAAAAACTATACGTCTGAATACACTTTATGTAAAATTTCAAATGTTTAGATCAAAAATTGGCTTAATAATTTGGTAGAGACAACACATGTCATTTTTTTTAATTTTGATCCTATTTTTTACGCCTTAAAATTTGTTGTTTTTGGGTTCGACTCGAATTAAAATGTTTGATTACTGTTCAAGTAACCTACATCTAAAATTTCAGATTTTTAGACCCAGAGTTGGCAGATGAGTTTAGGAGAGTTTTCAATGGTCAAATTGTTGAATTTTGACCCCTTGCCAGCCAAATTCCTGGCCGAAAACCAGTTAATAAGTATTGTCCCAAATCTCACTACTCCATATATCTACTCTCGAGAATGCAAGCTGAAAATTGACAGAGTAGTTTGGTAGGGAAATGTACACACACAGACACACACAGACAGAAAATTTAATTGTTATAGATATTTAGATATATTAATATTTAAAATTTTATTTAAATCTGATAATTCTATGACGGTTGTAGATATTTCTTCTATCTGGATTTCTCATTATTTAAAAAAAATGTTTTATTTCGTTAGCAACCTCTAGTATCAACAGCACTGATTCAATAAATCTATACCAATTTTAAAATCAATCATATTGATCTTAAGTCCTTGTTTCTCTATGTAGCGTGATATTTTTAACGTCGTACATTTTTTATCTCTAAGTACAGTCTTATTATTAACTGACAAACAAATTAATGCATTCTTAAGAATTAGTTCAATTTTTTGTCTTGTTTGAGAATTTCGTTGTGAAATTGTGGGAACACCGGAAATAACTGTATTCTAGTAAAAACGAAATTTATATACTAAATGTTGAAGTGACGATTTGCACGCAAGAATTATTTTCAAAAGAAGTCAATATTAAGATGATGCTTGATAGAAAAATCCACTAATTCAAGTAGAAGATTTGATTAAAACCCCGATTGGAGTGTTGATTTTTTTTTCTTGTTTGTATTTAACGCTTGAAACGATCGATAAAATGCGAAAATAGTAAACAATAAATAACTTTCAAACAGAAACACATTTTTCGTAATCGATGAAACAGCAGTCGGTGTATAATCAAAAGAAAATCATGAATTCAAAGAAGACAAATCGAAGCAAATTTAATTGATTTCTACGTCGATTTTAGTTTATGGGTGCCCATAAAATAGGTACTGGATATTTGGTACTAACCATTCTACAACGCTTAGTTTAGTGTATTTATTTTCTATAGCATCAATCTATGCATGGAAATATCTATTAATATCTTGAACGATTTTTACTCAATATAATACTTTAATTATTGCATATGATTATAGTGTGAACGTACACTCAACGCAAGAACCTCGTGGAGCGTTAAACAAGGATTCATATAAACCGGAAAATGTGTTGGAATAAAACAAAAAAATAGGCAATATAAATAGTTATACAGCGTAAACATATAGTGGGATAATAATTAGAAGTGGGATGCGTTTTACACTTAGACTAAGACAAACAACTCGACATAAAATTCCTGATCAGAATATTTAAAATTTTTGTGTAAATTTATGACAGTTGATGACGGTTGGGAGATCAGAGAAAGGGGAGTCAATCGGCTGAGAACAAACGGGATCGTGGGGATGACTATCAATAGATCGACAAATATGCATCGATAGAGAGCTATCAAAGAGGCTCGTTTATCACGCGCTCAAAGAAAAACTAGTATATGCACAATATGTCGCAAGTTGTATTTTATATCTTGTGGGTTTGCGTTGTTTTATTTTTTATACTTGTAAAAACCAGTGATCGCACACTTGTCTATTGCCGAGACAGCCCGGCCAGAATAGAAAATGACGAAAGCCACAGTACACGCATGCGTTGTGATAAGTGTTTTATTATTTATTTTTTTGAAAATACGAGGAGCGGGCGATAAGTAATGCCCGTGACCCACTTACCATAGGAGTTGAGCTACGAAACTTGCCACAGTTATTAGTCTTTCTCTACATAGGACTCCCTCAGAGTTATGCATTTCTCTCATCGTTTTATGCAGCTCTGGAGACCGTTTTTGTAGAACACTCCAGGTTGGTCCTCCAACCACGACGTGACTTCAGAAATCAAGGCTGTATACTCTGGGAAACGCTTTCCTTTCAAAAACTACTTCATGTCTGGGAAGAGGTGAAAGTCAGAGGGTTCAAGGTCGGGAGAGTAGGGAGGATGGGGCTGGCTTGCATAACCACACGCCCGTGCTTCTGATCTGGCGGCATGCGAGTTGTTGACCGGAGCGTTGTCCTGCAGGAGGAGGGTACCTTTGCTGATCATACCCTCGCCTCTTGATTTTGATAGCTTCCCTTATTTTCGTCAAAAGTGAAGCATAATAAGCTCCTGTAATTGTGATACCCTTTGCCAGGAAATCTGTCATCACTACTCCGTCCTGGTCCCAGAAGACTGTGAGCATGACCTTGCCAGCAGAGGGTTGCACCCTTGCCTTCTTTGGAGGAGGTGAGTTCAAGTGCTTCCACTGCATTGACTGGGCTTTGGTCTCCCAATCATAGTGATGGACACAGGTTTCATCCTGTGTAATCAGTCTTTTGAAAATCTTTGACTCATCTTCTTGATACATCTCCAAATTCATCCTCGAGCACTCGACATGTTCTCGCTTCTGGAATTGTGTCAGCAACCTGGAAATCCATCTAGCAGACATCTTATGCATATGCAAATGTCCATGAATTATAGTTTCCACAGACCCTGTACTAATCTTGACATCTTGGGCTATTTGGCGAATAGCAATGCGATGATCTTTCAAAATGGCAGCCTCAACTTGACGGACAGATGCATCATCAATAGCGGAAAGGGGGCGACCAGGTCTGGGAGCTGTTTCCACAGATTTCCGGCCATGTTTATATTCACGATGCCATATGATGGCGCATTATCACCATAAGTTTCTTTCATGTCATCAAAAGTCTCCTGTGGTGTGCGTCCTTTCAAATAATAAAACCGGATCACTGCTCGACATCCCACAGGCTCCATTTCACACCTGACTCAGTTCAAACACCTGTAAAACAGAAACCACAATTAGTTCAGAGCTGTAATTTGCCACGTAACCTGTAGATATAAAGATCATTGCACATGCAAAATCTCAGCTAGATCAGGAGAGTGGAAGTGGGTCAGGGGCATTACTTATTGCGCGCCCCTCGTAAGGATGTGAATTAATATCATACAGATATATTTAGGTTGTCCCAAAAAGTTCGATACCATTACTTGAAAATTGTCCCTTACTTTAATATATTTACTGTTACTTTTATAGTATGGTTATAAAAAATATTGTCACTCACACATGGAATGCTTAATAAAATTCGCGAACATTTGTAAAATTCAAACCATCTGTTCAAGAAATAAGTAGTTTTATAACTATCATGTCTTCCAGTTTCAGCCATACATTTCGAACAGTTTTTTAGTGCTGTTCACTCATGCATTTCGAACGTGAGTGCTTGCGGCTGACTTGAACTGCAATGAAATCTACTTTATGAGTAATCTAGAGATACTACATTATTTGTAAAGTTCGTAAATTATATTTATATATAGTTTAATTGTTACAAATAAACTGATAATACCCTTTTTCTTTATATAATGAACTCTTACCTAAAAATACCAACAAAGAATGTGACATTTATAGGAAATCATGAAGGAGTATCGGCACAACCTGATTGTTTTCGTATAAACATTGAATGGTCATACAGTACTTCTCTTATAATAGTGGGACAGTACTCCACTTATAAATAGTGGGGCATCTTATCTCAATATTTCATGATAATCTTTCACTTAGTAATACAATTACCAAGTGAATGATTGTTTCAGCAATCTCCCCCACTAAATAGTCGGGGACGGAGGAGAAGATCTAATGCGTTTGAGGCTCATTTTGCGCAGAAACTAAGTCGTTGTGGCGTCAGTCGCAAAGTAAATAAAGAATAAAAAGTCAGAAAGAACTTCAACTAGCTTTTTCTTTTGTAACAAGAACGTTTACAGGGTGACCCAAAAAAACGGACCCCAACTCTAATTAGGCCCCGTTTCTTAGTGTTTTGTCCGAATGAATTGAAACCTTGGTCATAACTAGTTTATTTTATTCAAAACATCACATTTAAACACTAGGGTCTTTCGCCTTTTTTTCTCCGTTGACTGTGAATTGCTAAAAAACAATTGAATGCCCTCTGTTTTGGGGGGGCACCCTGTATTTCCTAATTACTACGACAGTGACGCCACCTACATGATCGTCTCCTCTGACGTAATTTCGAATGTTCTTTCGTTCCGTACATGCATTTGCATACGCACGTTCGCTCGATTTTATATATTTAATATCACAAAGTTTTACTGATGAGAAAATTGCCAAAATTAAATTGGTGAATCACGTCAGGAATAAACTATGGCCTTTTTAATGAGTTTTCCTTCATTATTTTACAATAAAACATTTGTTAAGTTATATTGTAACGTGAATTCAAAGTATAATAAATTTTGATGGCGTGATTAAAAAAGAATTAGTTTCTACGGTATGACTATGAGAAAATACGCTTAACTCTAAATGTTGAAAAAAATAGATATTTGCAAACCAAGATGAGAAAAGATCGAAAAGTTCAGACGATATAAATGACAATTTCTCATTTCATAAATCCGTCCGATATTGATACTTCAAATCTACTTTCTTTATAGACAGAAAAAGATTCTTATAGACTAGTCAAATATACAGAATAGTTAACATATGATAATTTGAACCCCACACGCAAATAAAAATATATAGTTTATGTACAACGCATCAAAATATGATTTTCCATCAGCTGCATTGTTTAAACGCGTACAGATGATTTGCAAGAGTGTTGGTGCTCTTGAAAAAGAAATTTCATATACAATTTGCTTGAGTTAAAATTATACAGGTTGCACAATATTCTTAGGTTTATGAGTTTTAAAATAATAACTGTCCCGTAATATATACTTTTAAAAAACCTCTTAAATATCGTTTCCACGTGCTTTTTTTTTACACAGTGGTAACCACTTATCAAGGCCCGGAAGCCACTCAGGGATAAGGGTTATTGATAGTACATTACGTTAGTGTGGAGATTTGATGAAGTGTTTACTTAAGGGGGGCGGTTCATTAGGAATTTGTTAACGTTGGACTTGAACACATCCAAGTTGTAGTCAGGTGGGAAGCAGGGAGACGGAACAGAGTTCCACAGGCGTGCAATTCTAAGAAAGAAGCTTTGTTCATGGAATTTACGTTTTGATTTAGGCACAGATAAAGAGTGGGGGAAATTTTTCACAGTGGATTCGGCTAGACGGGTGTTTTTCGTGAAAGATTGGCGAGGGGGCCAGAGATTGGAGTTCAGACGAACACCTGTCATGGAAATAACGATAAAACAACATCTCTTCTGTGGGAGAGAGGTTGCAGGGTAGAGAAAAGGGCATCCCCCACCAAGCCACGAAGTCTGTTTTGTACTCTGTCAAGGCAGGATAGACTGTTTTTAGCAGCCCCTGCCCAGATACGCATAAACAATACGAATTCGATTAGGATTTTTTTTTAATGTGTTATACATATTATACATAAATTATATTTATTTCCTTTAAAATTATAATTTCTTGAATGTTTACTATTATGTACTTTTAACATTTCCAATTATTATTTGATATGGTCATTTGGTAATGCAGTATGGAAGATACTGGCAAAGAAGCACTAGCTGGTTTATCGTCTATTGTCCAACTAATGCAGTTTTTAAGATCTTGCAGAGTATAATATTCGTGCCAGGGCTTTCGTTACAAGTACAAATTGAGGAATACATCAAAATATGCAAGGAGAACACTTATTCCCGCCATTTCCAAGCACGCTGTAAAATAATCGTAAATCATAATATCATACGTTTGAACACATCAATTTTGTAAAGTGTGTTTCACTCTTGTTTCAAAAGTCGGAAAGAGTTAGTCTCGCCTACTGGTTTCTTATCTCGCATTGCTACTTGAGCACTTAAGTGGCATCCAGACATGCTAATTGCAACTGAGGAACATTAGTATTTGACCCGGAAATAATTGCTAACACGCTGATTTCTTTCAGACGGTTGCATTTACGTAGTGAGAGAAAATATTCTTACCGAGAAGTTACGTTTCTCAAAAATGCCGCCCAAGATTTCCGCCAACACCAAATCCATTAAAACGGTCTTTATACTAAATATGACAGAATGATGTTGGTACATCAGATTCTTTTAGATAACTGAAGTTAAGCAACATTGAGTCGTGCCAGTACGTAATATGTGACTATTTGGGAATATTAATGCTCTATTTAAAAATGTCCCTGAGAAACAGAAATGCACGTTCGCAGATGATTTTGTCAACTAATGCACTATAACCTACTAAATCGCAGATCTTTATAAAACGTAACAACTTTGAAACGAATCTATGTTCACATGATTATGTAGCGAAACAATTTTTAAAGAATATACTATGTTATTATACCAAACCGACTTATACAAAGGGGCACTTATGAATAGTTTGATAGTATTATATGACCTTAGTGACATACGGCATAATCGCGTTGACACACGGGTTCCCGTCAGATCACTAAAGTTAAGCAATGTTGAGTCTGGTTAGTATCAGATGGGTAACCATTTGGGAATTCTAGTCCCTGTATGTGCTCTCTGCTTCTCTCGGCATTTGTTTCCGGTCGTCCTGTGCATACATTTTTCTTGCCACTGGTATTTAACAATGTCGACTCGGGAGAGGTGTAGTTGGAGATTGCGCACCTCCTTCCATAAAAAGTTTACGTGCAGGCACCCCTTGTGTGGATATCCATCGTCTATCAAAAACTGAAGCATCCTGCTGATGACATAGCTCATCCTGAATAGAGTTGTTACAATTTTCCCATAATCTGGTGCTTCTCTGATCCTGTCCTGGTCAGACCTAATTGATATTAGCGATTTTCCATCTGTTTACCTTATTGTTCGCTTTAGAAACAGAGGTGTCAGTACTGTTCCTTTTCCACACCCTTACTAATGACGTTACCTAATTATCGGAAACGTCCTTTCACTAGGATTTTAACTGTGCCAATATAAGGGTCCTGCAGTCGTGTATGCAATCGGGTTAAGACCATGTGGACTTTGTTCGAGCACAGCTTTCACGGCTTCACAAATATTGAACAGCATTAATCGGATGAAGGCGTGAAAGATGCTGCATTTTATTTGACCGTCAAAATGTGGAGGCTGGTCACGGTCAGCGCACGGGGCCACATACACCCTTCCATATAATATTTAAACACACCCGGATTTATTGTGCATTTTTTATGGTGCATTGTGCTTATTTCAACGTGTGTAAATTCCAAGGGTTTTTACTAATATAAAGAGTTTTAATTCGAAAAACGTTTTTAGCATACGCTATTAAATGTTTTCACATTCGGTATCATGTCATTTGAGACATACTGAAAACCTTTAAGGATTAGAATATCATGTCTCAAATTTTATTTGAACTTCCGTTCTTCAAGTGCTTGGTTTCCTTATTCTCCTTTCTAATATTGATTTATAAGGGTAACGTTTCAAGTTGGTACAAAAGTTCTGTCCGTTTATGCTTCATTGAGAAACACTAGCAGATTTCTAGAAATATTTACATTCTTAGGACTACTATGCACATTCGCAGTGTTATTTTCACAATCTCCAATACGAGCATGGTGTCTCTTATCGAACTTTTTGTGTTGAACTTTGGAATCTTTGTCAAACACCCAATGACGCGTGGCGTAGTGGATACAATTCTTTCTAAATTCAGTTGTAAGTTACGTTCTTCTAGAGGATGAAAGTTCAATCAGCATAACTAAAGATACTCACAATAAAATTGCAGATGTTTAAGCCACCTAGCCAATCATTACTGCTGGGCCCAGTGGGTGCTACCCCCTTGGATTAAATAACGTTCGCAATTCCATGCGGACTCTCTCATTCGATAGAAAGATTCCTGAATTCAACAGAAATATGCGGAGTTCGACAATATATCCCTGAAGAATACATTACATCGATCGAATCTTTGTAAAAATAAAACATGTGTTGTTTTAGTCAACGATACAATTAATTTGTAAATGGATAAACTCATACGTATTTACCTCAGTGAAAACCTGTTTTCAAAACGTAAAATATTTTTTGTGTGTTATTATATAAAATGTGAGGACAATCGTTACAATGATGATTAAATACATAAAGTTTCATTCCTTTCCCAATCTTCTTAGTTCTGTATTTACTGAACCGAGATGTCCACGATATTGGCTCGAACTCGCTCGGCAGCTGGCGGAAATTACCGGAAAATGTCTGCTGAGCGTTCTTCAGTTTTTGACGAAACTACGAAGGCTATGTTTTTTTCGTAAATTGGAAGAAATAAAAAATAATTTTAATCGCGTTGGTTAGTAGTAGGATTAAAGATAAGGGTTAAGAGTTAGGTTTAGGGTTTGGGTTAAGGTTTGATTAGGTACATATTGATAATTTTTGTTATTGTATTTTCATGCATTCTTGTTTATCATTACACTTTTCTCGTAGCGGTTTAACATTTCGTGATCGACTGTTTCCCGGTTATTCCCATTAGTAGCCGAGCGCACCTGAGAAACTTCCTGAAAACCGCGGGTCGGTAATTGCAGAAGTATCCTAATTTTTATGCGTTTCCCGCGCTTTTTTCAATATGTAATTAATGATAGAATAGTACACTTTGAACCGTACATTTTATTCCCGAAGTGTATTCTTTGGTTTAACATCAAAACGGCCTATAACACATTTTGGACTCTAAGGCACCATCTCCTTTTATTCATTTATTGATTATAGCCTATGTTTCTAAATCAGGAGATTTATAGTATTAAAACAATACAAGTCACTACGTAATTATTACTGAGTTCCTTTGCTGCTGCTGGTCTTGTACTGTATAATTTCTTTTCATTCATAAATAACTAGCGGGGCCTGTGGAAAGTCCGCCGCGGCGTCTTTCGTATGTAATATATTACTGCTGGGAATTCTCTAGATGGTCAATGTGAATGGAGACCTTGTGGTATTTTGTAGGCCCTTTGTTAAAAACCATAAAAATATTAATCTAAAAAATCCAGTGTTACTATAGTTTAATTCCAATATCCTTATAGGTGTCTGTGAGAGATTTCCATTGTATAGACGCCAAGCGTGAACGGAAAACTCACTATGAACTCATAAACTATAAAACTCACTTTAAACAGAACAGATATTCTCCTTATATAAGCCAGAATATTAAGAAGATACATTTTATTTTCACGCACGCCCCAAAATCAGCATCATTTATTTATTTATTTATGTACATTGCGTCTTCAGTGATCGGGAGATCCTATTAATTTAAATCGAGAATAGAAGGTGATAACCTACTATGAACAATACATAAGCGTATTTATATACTAATGTAAAGAAATATTAATATATAGATGCTATGAGAAATATATTCCTAGTTTGGTGTGAATATGTACTGAATAGAACTGCAAGCCTCGTTCAGAGAGAACAGCTAATGCCTAGGAATGTTTACCTCACACCTTCGTCGAACCATGTCTTGTCCTTACAAATAGGTTGGTCATTAAAGACAACGTTTAGGTAAGCATAATTATATGAAGTTTAGCATCGGCTAGTGCAACAAATAGCAATCTATAGAAGTAGTGTGATGACTCTAACAGCCATTTCTAAAGGCGAGTGTGTCGAACGGAATATATAATCCCCACAGAGTGTTCGATATTAGTAATATCCGTCAATGCATTGCTTAGATTATTCTACTATCAGCATCATGTTCTGTTTAACGTCCGTTTCACACGGTTGCGTGTGGTTGACGTCTTTTATAAATTGACTGAAATAAAATTGTTGTACAATTAAACACAGATTATTCTGATATAGAAAAATAGTCTCCAGCAATTAACGATTTATTGACGCAGTTCTCAACGCACAAAATTGGGCACAAAATCAATTTAAAGTGGAAGGATAGAGTTTTCTATAAATCAATCTAATGGTGCACAAAACAATCTGAGAACTGACCTGTTGACATTGTCTCGTGGGAGGGTCTTAGATAATTCGCAATAAATCCAGCCTTATCCGGGAGTGGGACTAATGCCTATGATGGTGCACTTCATATCACACAGCGGAAGTGTACCTTACCCCACTCAAAGAAATAGTTGATGATTAAATCAACATCTTTATAATCATAATAATGTCAACATGAGCATCATTTGTTTATAGTTTGTTAGCTCATACGGTATTTTAGTCCTAGTTAGTAGAAGACCGTGCCCCCCCAATGATGCCAGGTTAAACAGAGATGAGATGGAAAAAATAACAAAATACTAAAGTCTAATGTGAAAGAAAATGGGATCTTAAGATTTCCATTATTCCAGTAATTATGGTAGTAACCGGAATAATGAAATATAAGTATATGTCCCCTTAAGTAAGACACTTTATCAAATCTCCATGTGAGCCAAATTCAATAGAAATTGAAACCGTTGCACTTAAAAGGGGCGGTTAGAATCCTAAAATGATCTCTTGGTTAGAATGTATGGCAGTGTAGGTGAATATCTGTCATCCAGCAGAATGCCTCATGGTTTGTTTAATTTGCTAGTGTATATTTTATATATATATATAGTCTGTAAACGATAGATACAATTTGATCCCTAAGTTGGGCTGTGAACTAACAGACGAGTTGGATCATGATATCAAACACAGCAGAGATTACAAACTTGTGTTTCCTCATCCGATTCTGTTTCCTATGAGGGCAGACGTTATTTAATAAATAGATGGAATCAAGAAATGTACTACCAGTCCATGCCAAAGTAGACCTAAGTAATTGATCATTAAGTAGAGTTCTCTTCATTTGCATAATTCTCAAATTATAGACTTATCACCGGATAACCATACTATCCAAATTCAGATGTTCTTCAAAAGACAATCAACATTCACTAATTTCCACTAATTAACTTTTAAATCTTCAGTCTAGCCGAATTCTTCCAATGAAGAGAATTGATTCTACATATGATATTGAGATATTAGAATAAACTATAATATTAAACGAAGCTGCGTAAAAAAAATGCGGTAAAAAAACAACATAAATAAAATCCTGATTCACTGCCTCCTTAAGTAAGACACTTTATCAAATTTCCATTACTAATGATTATTACGACATTATCAAATTGATTACTGTACACGCAATAATCCTTATCCCCGAGTGGCTTCCGGTCCTTGATAAGTGAAAAAAACAAGAAAAATACATTGAAAAATCCAATTCAAATTATTTTACCCTGAAAAATTCGTTCCTTATTGAATAATAAATAATGAATCGATGAAATATGTCGAAAATGTCTATGCAGTATCAAAATAAGTTTAATAAAAAGTGATTTATATAGTAATTTTTTATCTAATTCATGATGATTTATGATTTTTTTTTATTACATTTTCACCCCAAACAAGGCACATTGCAACTATGGTGTAGGGGTCTACTATCAGGGGCAACAACTACTGGGATACTATGTTGGAATTTGGGAAGCAAGATGTTGGTTCACGTTGCACTTGAACTTCTGCACGTCAGTAGAGTTGGCGAAGCAGGGACCTGGAATGGAATTTCAAAGTCTAGCGGTTCTGGGAACGAAACTACTGGAGTAGAAAGATCTTTTACATCTAGGGATCTCTACAGTGTGGGGTGGATTTAGCAGCCTGTCGGGTTTGTTGAGGGTGTTCACGTTGTGGGGGCACAAGTGCTTGCAGTTCGTCAGAGCATTCACCATTAAAATACTTGTAAAACAGACAGAGGGATGCAACGTTTCGTCGATGGCACAGAGACTGAAGCTTAGGTGCCAGTTCAGGGCCTATTAGAGTTGCGACTCTCTTTTGAACCTTGTCCAGGAGCGAGAGACTGGTAGCAGATGCACCAGCCCAAATATGACAGCAATACTCCATACATAGGCGAATGGTGGCCTTATAGAGGTACAAGATACTTTCGGGTGTTAGTAGTTTTCTAGCACGGTAGAGGGAGCCCACCTTCCTTGCAGCGGCCCTGGCCATGCCTTCAATGAAATTGTTCCAACTCGTGTTTCCTGTGAACGAAGGAATTTGAAAGATGTACTCTCAGATAAAGAGTCATTGGCCATTGCTATATGTGGTAGAGAAGGTTTCTTGTAATTATTGAATGAAACTAGTGTAGTCTTGGCGGCATTGAACGTGACCATCCATTTTTGTCCCCATTCCACTACAGATTGGAGGTCATCCTCTAGTGTTTTTGCCATTTCTTTAGATATGTGTTCATTTGTTTTCCTGTCGTGCCTGTTATAGAGTGTATAATTTCAAAACAAAAAAAACTGCTTATTGTAAATCACCTGTTACATTAGAAAACACAATGATTAGCGCACAAGGCTTACTAATTATTTTTTTTCTTTTCAGCTACGTTACTCTCTGAGCTACGGAAAAATGGATAACAAACGTTAAATATTCAGAAACGTTTAGCTATGTTTTATTTTAGCATGCGGAAAAGTAACAACGGGCTTAATGTTTTATTCGACTTCCCCTGCAAAGGTCAAGTGTTTGTTTTCAATTTTGACCCTTAGGAGAAATTTATGCCGCCTAAAAATCATATCAACAGTGTGCAACAGGTTTAAATTCTTAATATATAAAATTCCATTCCTCTAAACGAAATATTCAGAGATACGTTTGAAAGAAATATTGCACACAATTGACAGGTTTATATATATATATATATATATATATATATATATATATATATATATATATATATATATATAACTACTTCATTTACTCACATAAATTTAATATACGAAAGTATAGATTTATGCGTAAACTTAAAGTATTTACTTAAAAAGTGGTCAATACGTAGGTAGAGCTAGTTAGTAATTTATAAAATATATATGGCGCCATATATATTTTATAAATTATATATATATATATATATATATATATATATATATACCTGTGGCAATATGTTTTTTAATAAAATTACGCCTTTATTTATACCAATACTCAATTTATGAACCTCAATGTATATGGATAGCATATAACAAATAAATGAAAATGTCTATATTCAAAATTTCATGTGTTTGAACATCTCACAACAAATTCCTTAATGAATGATTTTGCGCTACGAAACAGACGCCGTCACGAATGGTAAACGTCAACGTATTAAAAGAAATAAATTGTAAGATGATCAGCATTACACAATTTTGAATATAGACTTGTGACATTTGTGTATATATATATATATATATACACACTGTATATACATATACATACATATATATATATATATATATATATATATATATATATATATATATATATATATGAGGTGTCCTGAAAGAAAGATGAATTGATCGAATATAAGTTAGAAAAACAAAAGAAATAAACCAGCGAAAAAATAGTTTAGTGGTATTTAGAATGACATCATGATTCGTTACACCACCGAGAAACGGATATTTATAATAGAGTAATACTTTCGGCTATATTTAAATTTAAATTTCTTAAGCTTATTGAACACTATATATATATATATATATATATATATATATATATATATATATATATATATATATATATATATACTAGCAGTGGGAACGGCTCTGCTCGGTCATAACGTACGCTTTAATATGATATTTCAATTTGTCCAGATTTCGTGTATATTATTATATAGTCGTCATTTCAGAAGTAAGAAAAGTATTTGGGTGCCATCATCTAAAATCGAAACCGAAAGCTAAGACTGTAGCATTTAAAGCTGGTCACGTTACCACTGTACCAACGTTACACGCATATTAATTCATTAAATTAAAAATAAACTAATATGAATGTGCAAAATGTATAATGATTTTTTTTCAATTCACATCCTTTAAAAACGATTCCAACTGTCTAAAACCAATAAATAAACGGTCTGTGAAAAATTCAATAATTTGAGACTCCAAGCGCTGTTCTGTGACTGAAGAGATGAAGTTTAAAAACATTGAGAGAGACAGACAGACATATAGCCTTTCATATCTTACGCTTAAATATATTTTAATTTGTCCAGGTTTCTTATATATTACTATCCTGAGTGCCCGGTCTTGTCCGTGTGTTAGGAGGTGTGTGCTGAGCAAAAAAAAAAAAAAAATCAAAATAAATTGTAAAAGTCGCGCAGGCTCAACCTGTACAATGAAGGGAGAAAATAATCTGAAAATAAAAAAAAACAACAAAACAGGTGACGTCTTTGCTGTTGCATTCCTCGCCAAACCAGAAGTGACGAATGTTTTAATTACGGCTAGTTAATGGAAAAGAGGGGATGACTTTCGAAAATATTGGCGAAAAAAGCGACCCCTCCCTGTAGAAAAGTATCCAGTTGAGGGTGAAGGAATTAATGTTTTTTGCAAATTGTTCGATATTTGTTGTCAGAAGGGTCAAGCTTCAAGACAATATTGATCTCATGAACTCCGTCGTCTCCGAGGAAAGTTTTAGGCAGACATACAAACATACATACACTTAAACAAAGAAGTGAGATTTATATTATAGATTATAGAGTCGTGATTTCAATTATATAAAAAAATATATTTGCGTGCTATGAGAATCGAAACCCGAACTGCAGCATTCAAAGCTGGTAACTTTACCACTGTACTATGTAACACGCATATATACTGATTAAAGATTAAAAATAATAAAATAAACTCAGACGAATGTACAAAATGTATATATTAGATAGATAAAACGCAATATGTCGATCTGTCTTTCTCTATATTTCCAAAATAAGAGCGATGCTAGGGGCCCACAAATGATTGGATATTTTTTTACGAACTGTTCTTTATTGGTCTTAAGCCTGTTAAAATTGTTTTTAAAGAGTATAAACTGGGGTCTAAATTGAAAAAAGTCGTGATAATTTTTTTTTTACGTTCATCTTAGTATATTTTTAATTTTTAGTCAGTTAGCATGAGTGTATTATTGGTACAGTGGTAACGTCACCTGCTTTTAATGCTACAATTTCGCTTTCGGTTTCGATTCTAGCTGATGGTACCCAAGCACTTCTTTTTACGTTCGAAACTACGACACTATAATAATAGATATAAAGTCTGGACAAATTAAAACATCATATTTAAGCGTATTTTACGACCGGGAAAGCCGGACGCCCCTATCGTGCTATATATATATATATATATATATATATATATATATATATATATATATATATATATATATATATATAGCTTAAGTACACATCTACAGAAGTGTTTCAAATATTCTAGAATATTTAAAGCAGGTTCTGCGTGTTATCTAGTTATTCGTAGTTTATTTCCAAGATTAATAATCGGGGGAAATTAAAATCGAAGATGTGGATTATTTGTTTATTTTGCTTTTTATCTTTACTTAGAAAGTTTACCTTTCAAATTTAACTGTAAAGTAAATGCAGTCATTTTAAAATGAGCATTGTCAAATAACACAATCTACTCATTGTATTTATTGGAATGCTTTATGTAACTTTATCCTAATTTAAATTGACATTTTTTTATGAATGAAATCAGGTACTTCGACATGAAATGTATTTACTTTTATTGATGTATGTCTATTCAATTAGAACGCCTAAACGACAATGTGCTCATTTACGTCAGGATACACGCTAATCGGTTCTGCAATGAAAAGCCATGCATTACATAGATGTTTAATTAAAAACATGCAACATCTGAGATACTGATAATGAATCAGAATTCACATAATATATATATATATATACATATATATATGTGTGTGTGTGTGTGGGTGGGTGTATGTGTGTGTGCGTTTAATGCGTCCCTGTGTGTCTGTGCGTGCAGCATAATCAAGTTAACGCATCATTTCTTGTAAGTTGATCGAAGTTAAGCCACAGTGAGTCTTGCCAGTACAAGAAGGGTGACCATTTGGAAATACAAAGCGTTGAATGTTGAAATTCTCAGGTTAGGATCCGGAGGTGCGTTGAAAACCACTGGGCGGGATTCAGTTAAAACATAGTAAGAAAACTATTATGTTAAATCTAGGGGTTACACTCGGCTCTGTTTTGTAGCAGACAGTTGCACCGACTGTGGTTAGCAGTGGTTTAAAAATTGTGATTTGTTCTACACAGAGAATTAATCAGTGAAAACAAATCATATGTGTGGATTTCGGACAACTTAATTGCCTTAAGTTCGAACATTAGTATTCGACGGCAGAGTATATATATATATATATATATATATATATATATATATATATATATATATATACATATGTGTGTGTGTATGTATATATATATATATATATATATATATATAAAGAATAGTGAAATAACGTACAGAGTAAGATCTGACTATCAAATAATATACGACATGAGTATGTGAAAGTAGCAGAAAGTTAATAAAAGATGAGCCATTTGATAAATTATTTACAATTTTCAAACATAACTCAATCCAAAAACTGAAAATGAAAAGTACAAGTAAAATAGGAGCACACACATATATTAGCTCTAATATCCGCACACAGATAAGCATATATGACTTCGAGATTTATTAAAAACGGAGAGAGAAAGGGATAAAACGAGAATATTATAGAACAATAAGAACTGAGTATCCAAACAGATACGGCATGAGAATGTAAAAGTAACAGAAAGCTAATAAAAGGTAAATCATGTGATAAAGTATTTGGAAATGTCAGCTACTTAGGATCATTAAGATAAACGTATTCGAACATAACTCAACCGGCCACTGTGATTAAATACATAGACAAAAAAGCTCTAGAGACACAAAAAGTTATTACATTTAATACGTAATAGAAAGCAATAAATGTATATATTAGGTTGGGTAAAAAATAATGTCGTTTTTTTGACATTCAACTTCAAAAGATCACAACTCCTTTCATAAAAACACTTTATTCATCGAAATAAGAACCATTCGAATCGACTAAGGCTAAGAGATAAGAACTCTGATTTCAAATCCTACTACTGCTTTGCAGTTTTCCTAAAAAGGATATATTTATCATGAAAGAAAAGGCGTAGTAGCGGACACGATAGGGCGACTGTCAACCTCATTGAGATTACTTTCAGCCAGAAGCTGCAGCCTCATCTACTGCCAGTCGTCGCGGGTTCGCTCCACTGGACATAAGCATTGGAGGTTCAGAGTGTGTCTATCTTATGCGCAACAGATACTACACCTAAACTGCGCAAGCAAGTTAGGAGCCAACGTGGAAAGTCCTGTGGAGATGGAGTGAGGATAACGGTGGCAGGTGTAAGAGCTGGGAGCCACTAGTCCAACCAACATAGGCGGCCGTGTGTGAAGGCCGCAGGTGTACCGAGTGGACGACGATATTCTGAGGCAGCTGCACGGATGATCAACCAGCCCTATTCAGGGATAGTACTGCTTACCCTGGAAGGGACGCCTCTATAAAAGGTAGGGTAAACAAAGCTCGTCCGAAGACCATCTGACTGTCAAACTGCGGACAGTGGATCTCCAATCGAGCGGTGACAACAACAGAACAAGTAATAACAACACTCATGACTTGAACATGGAACGTCAGAACCATGGTCGATACGGACTTGGGTGACAGGCCACATAGAAGAACAGCACTCATTGATCTGGAGCTCGAAAATACAAATATCGACATAGCTGCATTGCAGGAGACAAGACTCAGCAGGGAGGGCTTACTGAGAGAAGCAAAAAGAACCTCTTTCTGGAAGGGTTGTCCTGTAGATCAACCAAAAAGAGCTGGAGTCGCTTTTGCGATCAGAAATGACCTAGCCAGTAGACTCGCAGAGAGCCCCAGTGGAGTCTCTGAAAGAATAATGACACTGCGAATCACCACATCTCATAACCGTAACATCACCATCATCAACGTCTATGCGCCGACAATGACCTACCCAGACGAGGAAAAGGAGGACTTTTACTCTTAGCTGAAAGACACCATCGCAAACGCCCCTGCAGCGGATAAGCTAGTTCTCCTTGGTGACTTCAATGCTAGAGTGGGCCACGACTACAATACATGGAGCCCTGTTCTCGGAAACTTTGGAAAAGGAAATCCCAATTCAAATGGAGAACTGCTGCTCTGTTTGTGCACGGAGTTTGAACTGGCGATTACGAACACTTACTTCCAACATTCGGATAACCATTACTTCACCAACTAATAGCAAAATGCTGGCAACAAGAAACGCTGCCACAAGAATTCAAAGATGTCATGATCATCCCATTTTCCAAAACAAAGGTGATCACAAAGACTGCAGCAATTACCGAGGTATATCTTTTCTGACCATTGCCGGGAAAATAATGACCAAAGTGGCGCAAGCACGGCTAGCCAGACTGGCGGAAAGTGTCCTAACCGAATCACAGTGTGAATTCAGAGATGAAAGATCTACAATAGATATGATCTTCAGCTTACGGCAGATTCAAGAAAAAGCCATTGAACATTATCGGGAGCTCTACATGGTCTTTGTAGACTTCCGTAAAGCATTTGATACAGTTGATCGAAAAACGCTGTGAACGGTCATTAAAGTGTTTGGATGCCCCGATCACTTTGTGGAAATTGTCAAAAAGGAGAGTTGTAGTAGAGAATCTAAAAAGTGAACATTTGGAAGTAAACCACGGCACCAAACAAGGGTGCGTACTGGCCCCAACACTGTTCACTCTATTTCTGACAGCCGTACTAACGCTGCTTCAAGAAGGTGTATTCACTCACAATCTATTTATAAGTCATTTTTCCAATTCATATATATATAAATATATATATATATATATATATATATATATTTAATTCACTTTCCTTGTCTTTTTCTAATATTTAATCACCCTCTTTTCTATTCTTGTTTCATTGTCTACTTTTATGTTTTATTATGTTTCATTTCATCTTCTCCCTTGATTTTATTATATTTTTCTTCTTTCTTCTTTTTCCCCTCCCCTTTTCTCTCACCTTCCTCATTTTTCCCTCGATGCTCTTCCTTACCATTCAGTTTTTCTCATATACTCCTTTATCACCTTATTCTTATTTATGTTTACTTTTATTTCGCGTGTTTCTCACTCACACTTCTATCAATCCCCCTCACTCTTACTCACCTTAAACAAAGTCGAAACTTTCAATATACCTGTAAATATATGGAAACTAATGATGGAATCGCCGGTGGATGGGATATAATTCCTACTTTTTTCAGTTTATATTTAGAACCTTTCGTGTGTGTTTAGATTTAATGAGTTTTCATCATTTTCGTTCATTTCTTTAGTTCATTCTCTTTCTTATCGTATTTATTTATTATGATTTTACTTATTTCTTCCTTCCTCGCTCCTTTTCCCACTTTTCTCCTCTTTTTATTCTTTTTTTCTTATTATCACTCCCTGTGCACTTTTTATATCGATTTAAGGAATCTTTTTTCTCATTTGAATCTAATTTCCTTTTAGATACTCTTAGTTCTCACTGAAATAATATTAATATATGTCTATCAAGGATAATTCAAGTCTCATTATCTGTATCCTTTATTTTCTGTTTAATATTTTTTTGTTTTTGTTTCTTTTTTCCTTAATATATTCATATTTAGTTTTCATTTTTATTCATATATTTATTGTTATTCATTTATTTATTGTCCTGCCTCTATATCTGCAATATTTTACTTTATTCGGTGTTTTATTGTTCAATCATATTTCACCCATACCTTATAATCTCGTCCTTATTTATCTTTTTAATCGTTTTTAACGTAATCTCCCTTATTCTGCTTCATACGTTGTTTCTACTATTATATTGGACTTTTATGGCGACGTTGTTGAGTGGTCTCATATAAGGCGAAGAAGAACGGTACAAGAAAAAATAGAGGATGAAGGGGAAGCTTAGTTCCAGTCTGTTACTAAGGGAAAGTTTGTGCTTGGAGATAAAGTGTGCGTCAGAAATCCTAAAGTTACCTAGATTTCTGACTGAAGCAAGGATCTTAACGCGGATGCTACATCGTTGTGTGTTATTGCAGCACATAATATGTTTGAGTGATGAGCTGTTCTTTGATGATGTTTAAGATTTGTTGCAGTTTGTGCATTTTAGGTCATAGATTATACGAGTACGAAAACATAAGCCTGTATATGAGATAGAGCAGTTTACTAGAGAACAAGTGTCAGGGGTGTAGGATGTGTGTTTTTTAGATAGGTGTTTTCGTAATATTAGTGCCAGTAGGAATAATTTGGATATCTAGTTTTTCCTTGTGTAGAGCTCTACGAATAGCCGAGGAGATTATGTCGCTGAAGAGGAGTTTGAAAAACTCTGTGCATACACAGCAACTTTTATTAATGTTCAGATTGAAATCAACGAAGAATACCATTAAGATAACAATAAGACTCTTTGAATATTCAATATTGTGCCACGCATGCATATATTTGTTGGAGTGCAGTTGAGCGCCTACATCACTTACTCGTCGCCAAACCTTTTCAAAGTATTAGACATGGGTAAAATAATACAAATATGTATGTAAAATCTATGGACAAGATAAGAAAAGGGAATGTCACATTTTTACGATGAGTTTTGTTCTGTGTATAAATTAAACTCGTTACTAAGCATATATTTTAGTTATGGCATTTCACTTTACATTAAACGTTTTACTCCTAGTAGAATCATCAACTTTCAAGTTGTCCATTGGTTCGCTGATTATGATAACAGCAACCTACATGCAAAACTCCAGCCCAGTCTTAATATTAATACTTATTGTGTAATTACAGTCTCAATAGAATAACTTCAAAAAATACTTCAGAGAATATGGTAAAGTAAGGCCGAGAGAAGATATTGGAATAGCATTTCGTTATCGCACGAAATTTTGTAGTCGGGCGGCTTACATATGCACATTTTTTTCATTTGGTTTTTATAGTTTATGTTAATATGCTTGTCGTGATGTATGTTTTAAATTTCTGTGTATCAAGTTAATATAAACTTTAATATATTCGCCAAAGAGTCACATATGAATTAAACATCAACTACATATCCCGACGTATTAATCGACTATAATAAACTTAAAAATACCTGATATCTACATAAAATCTATAAAACATAATTACAGTCTACTACCTTATCATAACAAACATCTCGTAAAACACGAACTAGCGTTAACACAAAATGTTCATTCACAATTAATATTGGACTTTTGGGGGACAGTGACTTATTGAAAACAGCTTATTAGCGTCAAACAAACTCCAATCGATTTCTCTTAAATCGTCAATACGGAGTTTAACTCGATATCAACTCGAAATATTAGAAAAATACAAACCACTACGAATACGAAACATTTCACAGGCATATATATATATATATATATATATATATATATGTGTGTATAAATATTTATGTATATATACATATATATTTATATATGTATATTTATACAAGGATATAATGTGAGTATATGCATATCTATGTATGTATATACATGCATATATATGCGTGTATACATATATACGGATGTAAATATTAGAAAATATATACGTATATTTATGTATTGATATGTATATATGTATATATACATATATATTTTTTTAATTTTTTGTTACATACGTCTGGGATTATCCTAAACTAGCCTTTAAATAAGGTGCCCCCGATCTAAAAACATAAGCTGACATCAGAAGTTGTATTATTTAAACGTAATCATAAGTTTAATCTCGAAGGTTTTATCACAAGGAACCAAAAGCGCAAAAAAAAAAATAACTTCCACGGATTAATATGGGAGGGGAGACTATCGTCAAATTCTATTCTAAACTGGGAATGGGTAAAGGACTTTACTAAGTAGATATAAATAAGTCCCTCTTACCGTTTTTTTGAATGGAGAGTAGATAATGCAGTGGATGTGTTATCGGCAGCTCCAGTAACTCTCGCTTCTCTTTTTTTGTCCCTCAGTCCTCATTTCTAATGAGTGATGTTTCTGACAAAGGGTGAAGAAAAAGCTGCTTTCCAGGTTGGTAGTACTTCGTGAACCGTAGTCTGAGATATCGGAAATTTCCTGTCTCTATGTCTATACTTCCGGCCATGTCACTAGTAAGAGTGCTGGAGGTAAACATTTCATCTGGGCTGACGTTAACCGCCTGATATTCAGGGACCCGAACCTTGGAATAACCACTAAGGAGGCTGTTCTATCAGCAGGTACGAAGTACTGGGGCTGCTGTATTGCCATTTGGTGAATGGATTCTGGACTATGCAGTAGTCTCTGGTGGGGCCTCTCGATGCCATACTAGTGGGTAATTGTTACGGCTTTACCTTATCATGTGCTACAAAAAAATGTTCTCGTCTTTCCTTTCTTACTTTCCCTCTCTGTTCTGTTCTAACCAAGTATGCTGACCTGTTCCACAAACCCCAAAATCCTCAACATGAAATATCTCAAAAAAGAAAACACGAATAAACATAGAACCCCATCCTCCTACGTAGACCCCTACTATCAGGTCTCCTTCTCCAACATCAGGGGTCTACGTTCTAACCTTCCAGAGGTTGAAACCCAATTACAGGAGACGAAACCTGACATATTCTTTCTAAACGAAACTGGAATAGGGCTGATCACCTCACTAGATGAGTTCATAATTAAAGGATACTCTAACTTAACATCTAAATCTGACCCCCAATATCGCCACGGGCATGGAATATGTGCCGACATTAAAGATGGCTTCCCATGTCGCAGGTATATCTCCAGAGAAGACCCTAATCTACCTTATATGTGTTGAACTTGCTTACACCACCGCATTTATATTTGCCCGCTATCGCCCCCACAACAGTGGAGTTACTGTCTTTAAAAGTATATCAGAAAAAATTGACCACATCCTGTCTGCTCATCCCTCGGCTAACATTCACATTTGCGGTGACTTCAATGTCCATAATGTGGAATAACTGACCCACTCAAAAAAGACTGATGAGAAGGGGAGGTTTTGTCATGATTTTGCCATTGCCTATGACCTCACTCAGATTGTCCGCGAGCCCACCCGTGTGCTTGATAGTACCGGTCAGTTCGCAAGCCTCCTAGATCTTTTTCTATCCACTTCTCCTGAGCAATGCTCATGTTCCGTTCTATCTTATCTGGGATCTGCGTAGTATCAATAAAGATAAAAATGAAATATAATAAATCTACAGACATACCTCTCCACCGTACTGTATACCGATACACTATGGCGGACTGGGATAGCTTCCGTACATTCATATCTGATCTCCCTCTCCATTTCATGTTTAAAAAGGTGTCCTCTATATTATCAGATCTGACCGAATGGTTACTTGTAGACATAGGCCAATTCATACCATCCAAAAAATTCCAACAAAAACCTAACAGCCAGCCATGGTTCTCCCCCGAATGTGCTGTTGCCATCGCACACAGAAATCACTTTTTCCATAGCTACCAACGTAATAGATGCACTGAAACTAAAGCTGCTTTCAGAACCGCCAGCAACAACTGTAAAAGAGTAATAAAAAATGCAAGAGAACTATATGCGCAATCCGTTAAGTCCAAAGTAGCTGAGCAGCGGCTTGGTTCCCACCAGTTCTGGCAAATAGCAAATAGGATCTTGAACAGAAACGTGCGCTCTATCCCAACCATTATCAATGGACCAGAGGTCATCTCGACAGCATCCGACAAGGCCAAACTATTTGCCAAAAACTTTGCAGCAAATTCTACCCTGTGTGACTAAGGCCATCAACTCCCCATATTCCCTCCTATAACAGACAACACGCTATGCAACATACAAATATATGTGCGTGAGGTCGCCAAGCTAATCAAGAACGTTGACTCCAGTAAAGAAACTGGTCCCGACGGTATTCCAATTATAGTGTTAAAAAAATTACAACCAGAACTTGCCCCATAATTTCCAAACTGTTTAAGCGTTGCCTTAAGGAGAAGTGCTTTCCAACACCCCGGAAAACCTCATCAGTATGCCCTGTATTTAAGAATTCAGGTGATAAGTCATCCCCCTCTCAGTACAGACCAATAAGTCTCCTCTGTGTCATGAGCAAGTTGCCTGGAATCCACAATAAATAGAGAAGTAGTCAACCACCTCAGCAGAAATAACCTTCTTAGCGAAACGCAATATGGTTTCCGCTCTGCAAGATCTACCGCAGATGTGCTAACGGTTATATCTCATAGGATTAGCGAATCTCACGACAAAGGCTTCATTTCTAGGGCAATTGCTCTCGACATATCAAAGGCCTTCGATAAGGTTTGGCATAAAGGCTTACTACACAAGATTTCCAGCTACGGTATCACTGGAAATGTTTTCTCAGTCATTAAATCACTTCTATCTGATAGGCTCATAAGAGTAGTGGTTGATGGGCAGAAATCAGAGGCCCACAGTATTAATGCTGGAGTCCCTCAGGGGTCCATACTGGGCACAACTTTCTTCCTGATCTACATCAATGATCTCCCTAAACACATACTAAAATCTTTCGTTGATATCTATGCTGATGACACGACCATCTATGGCAACACATCAAAGGTCGTAAATGATGATGTTCTCTCTGATTCTCTCTCCTCTGATCTTGAGCGCGTGGTACAGTGGGGAAAGAGGTGGCTGGTTACCTTTAATGCATCTAAGACCAAGCTCCTATCTCTACATCACAAACGCTCTGATCCCCATCTGGCATTAATTGAAATGGATGGCTCTCGTCTAAGGGAGGCCCCAGGATTTGATAAGCTCCTGGGTTTGACATTTACACCTGATCTTAAATGGAACACATACATCAAGTCTGTGGCCAAGGTCGCTGGGAAAATGGTGGGATCCTTCTACCGCTCCAGAAGATATCTCACTAATGAGGCAATTTTCTATCTGTATAAGAGCCAAGTACGTCCAAAGATGGAGTACTGCTGCCACATCTGGGCGAAGGCTGCAAAAAACAGCCTATCCTGCCTTGACGGAGTACAAAATAGACTCCGTGGCTTGGTGGGGATGCCCTTTTCTCTACCCTACAACCTCTTTCCCACAGAAGAGACGTAGCGGACCTGTCATTGTTCTATCGTTATTTCCATGGCAGGTGCTCGTCTGAGCTCAATTCGCTGGTCCCCCCTCGCCAATCTTTCTCAAAAAACACCCGACTAGCTGAAACCACCGTCAATAATTTTCCCCACTCTAGATACCATGAACAAAGATTCTTTCTTATAACTGCACGCCTGTGGAACTCTATTCCGCTTGCCTGTTTCCCTACGACTTCAACCTGGATGTCTGCAAGTCCATCACAAACAAATTCCTGATGACACCTTACCAAGTAATGACACCTTACCAAGTCTCCAATACTATTATCACTATCCCTTTGATTACTGTACACACAATAACCCTTATCCCTGAGTGGCCATTGGGCCTTGATAAGTGGTGAGCTGCATGTAAAAAAAATATATGTATATGTAGATATGTATATGCGTATAAACATACATATAAATGTACATATATGCGTATATATAAATATATGCATATGTGTATGTGGTGGTATTCATGTATTATATGTATATGTGTATGCATATATCTGCATATATATATATATATATATATATATGTGTGTGTGTGTGTGTGTATATATATAAGTATAATTTTTGTAGAATCATCAGTATAGATGTAACAGTATAAATGTTGCCCGATTCGAATCTCAGATCGACTGAAAATGTTTAACTCGATTTTGAGCGCCGTAAGTAATGAGGCAACAGATAGATTAAAATGTGACTATACGTATGTGTCATGCTTATATATATATATATATATATATATATATATATATATATATATATATATATATATATATATATATAGTATATATATATATATATATACTAGCAAAAGTACCTGTCGTTAACTGGGTTCAAAAATAGCGTACAAAAAATGGACACTGATTTATGAAAGTATGATAGGTTATGAAAAGGAAGGGTTGTAATGAGATAGCTTCGAATTTGGAAATTGTGTGCCTATTTCCATTCCAAGGAGGCCAGGCGAGAACGCAAACCCAACAATTATACCATCCCTATTTAAGTTAAAACATACTCATCAAAGTATTCTTATGTACATCTATATCAATAACACTTGTAACCATTTTTTTTGTAATTCTTAAATTTTCATTTCCTTACTTTGTGGACCAGGCGCGAATGCAGACCCCACAATATTAATGAACCACCGTTCTGACAGATCAAACATACCCATTCCTGTGTCTCGATACATGTTTTATCATTATATGTAATCAGGTTTTTTTTTAAATAGTCAACCATATAGGAGCCTATTCGTGACCAGACACACAACACACACAGACATTAAGCTTTATATATATATATATATATATATATATATATATATATATGTATGTATATATTAAGTAATGTGATTGATAATTTAAAATTTTAAAATCACATTATAATTAAATTAAAAATGTTGTTGTTCCTTCTTGTGAAACTGATTTTTAATTTAATTATAATTTGATTTTTAAATTTTAAATTATCAATCACATTACTTAATATTGAATTAGCTCTAGGATATTTACCTATCGAGCTTATTATATATCTAAATTACAACGAGCACTTTTTCTTTCCTGTATTTTAATAAAACTAGTAATTTCACTGTTACATTAAAATACACTCAGCTCTTTAGACTACTGTTCTAATCTCCTTTAAATTATATATATATATATATATATATATATATATATATATACATGCACGCATACACGCACATATAGACATATTTTTGAAATATTATTCTGACAAGACCTCAGAGTGCAAATTATGTGTAAGAATTTGAAGTGTGGTATGTTAATGTTCGTATGGTGAGCCTCTACTTAACATGTAAACCAACAAGAAGAGCATGTTATTATATAGGTTAGAAGAGATGCTTGGGAATAAAAAAAAAACAACATTTTTTTAAGTCGCAATGTTTTAGTTTAGATTTTAGTCAAAATCGATATGTGTTTATTATTATGTTTTTACCCATTTACTTCTATATATAGAGTGTATGTTATTTTATTTTAAGTTGGCTCTATTTAATTTTTTTCCTGTGTTCACATCTGGACACTATTTCATTCTTTTCGTGGACACACACAAACGTTCGCACTATTTTGCATTTTACATATTAAAATACTAGCAGTTCAGCCCGGCTTTGTCCGTACTGTTCATAACCTTTCGCACATTATATATACATATATATATATATATATATATATATTAAAAATGTAGACCTATGTTCAGGTAACCTACATCTAAAATTTCAAGTGTTTAGACCCAAAATTACCGGAAGTATATGATAGAGTATGCAATCAACTTTGGCCTCTTGGCAGACAAATGTTCGCCCAAAACTAATTAAAAATACCATTTGGGTAAAATTTCAAATTTTTAGACCCAAAATGTAAAATCTTTAAACTTTAACCCAAATTTTCGGCCAAAAGCCTATAAAAAAACTTACCTTATTTCTAAATACACTTTATGTGATATTTCAATTGTTTAGACAAAAATAGTCTGAGAATTAATTTTTTAAAAATTTTGACCTGTATTTTGACCCCTTATCATTTATTGTTTTAAGCTCATATACTGCTAAATAATTTGATCTATGTCAAAGGAACCTGCATCTAAAAATAAAAGCGTTTCGACCAAAATTGGCGGAGAAGTTTAGTAGAGTTTTCACAGGTCAAATCGTTGACCAAATTATTCAACCAATTTTTGGACTAAACATTTGAAATTTTACAAAAACTGTATTCAGACTAAGGGCAAACTTTTGAATGCGTTTGGGCCAGAAAATTTGGATGCAAAGCGGTAAAATGTCAACAGATTGTTACTTTGCGATTAATAGCAAATCATTCAGAACATTTTGGGTCTAAAAATTTTAAATTTTATATAAAGGGTATTCAGATATGCAGCAAGTTTTTTAATTTGTTTTTCGACGAAAATTTGGCTGCCAAGAGGTCAATATGACACAAATTACCTTTGCAGTCTACCTAACTCTTTCGCCAATTTTGGGTCTAAACACTTGAAATTTTAGGTGTACGTGTCCTGACAATAGTTAACCCTTTTTAATATATATTTATATATATATATATATATATATATATATATATATATATATATATGAGAGGGAGAAAGAGATTAAATGACAAAAAGTTATATCCCAAAATTCGGGGTGTTGACAATCTTATAATTTATTCCTTTAATTCAGTGGACTTATACAATTCTAAATAGTATCTGTTTCGTAGCGCAAAATCAATCATTTAGTTATTATATAAATCATTGAATCTATTATGCCCTTAACTAATCAGAAAAAATAGCAACAATCAATCCGTCAAAAGTAAATGAATTGTGATTTGACATATTTAAAATCCGAAAATTGGAAGAGAAGCTGCAAATACCTTAATATTTTCCGTTACGCCATACTTATGCACATGAAGTTATGAACAGAACATAGGACCTGAACAAAGCCGGGCTTAACTGCTTATATATATATATATATATATATATATATATATATATATATATATATATATATATATATATATATATACGTGTGTGTGTACGTTAACGTGGCATTATATAATTGAAAATTAATAACAGAAAAAGAGGAACACTTAGCATTGGTTGCAATCAAGTTGATTTCATAAAATCATCCGTAAATAGTCGTCTTAACCAAAGTTTGTAAATGTAAAATGTCGAGTATCATGGTTTAATATTGCTATTAGCAGAAACAATAACTTCGTACGCGCCCTAGTCTTATCAAAGTACTCGTTGTTGAGTTTTATTAAATCATTTTTTCCAGAATTATGTTTTACGTACAAATGGTATGCTACACTTGTGCACTAAAATGAAACAATTACATTGAACACGTCCCTGTCTTATAAAAATCTGCAGTAGATATCGGTTGAGGGTTTCTGCTTGTACAGTTTTAAAACTTCTTAAATACATCTGTGTTGTTAGTTTTATAAAAGCGTTTGCATTGGAAAAAATCGGACTTCATTCCTTAATCGAATTTCTTTATTATCTATTTTCGATATTTTTCGGGTGTATTGAGATTTAAAAAAACATACGTAAGAACACTTGCAGACACATCAAATAATTTCGTGTTAAATTTCAAAGCAATCGGCCCAGCTGTTTCCGAGTACATAGGCAACGAACTCGCAAACATAGACAAAGTCCCTTTTATATAATAGATAGAGAGATAGATAGATAGATAGATTTATTTATGTGTGTGTTTGCTAACTTTTCACTGTACTGTTACGTTGTCGCGAATAAAGGATAACTCACGGTATCTCTCCTAGACATCAATCAACTTCCTCTGTGGTTCACTTAGTCTTGAACTTGTCCGGCTTTCGAAACGAAGTAAGACACAATTCTCTCAAATGATTCCTTGTTTCTGAATCAAGGAAGATACGTTTACATTTTGCACTTCCCTCCCGACTAAATACCGGGAGAGAAACCTCATTGGCGTCAACCACTTCCAACAGATCAAAAAGTATATCTGTCTAATGAATTGAAACACCTTGATAAAGATATTCACGCTTTGCCGCTTCTATGCCACAACTATTTCGGCGTCACCCGTGTTTGAACACAGTTCGTTTGCGAGTCCAACTCTTGGGTTATAAATCGGTATTAAATACGAACACCTGCTAAAGATTTGTCTGATGCTCGTGTCTGATTATCTTGCTATGACGATTTTTTTTTTTTTATATTCCTATTAAGGTTTTGGTAAAGTGAATTAAAACGACGATCATGTTAAGTTCCTTATTTTTTATTATTTACTAGTTTCTTTCAAAACAAGGCAGAGTTCCACGTTGATGTAGGGGGCTAGTATCATGGTCATAAGTTGAAGGGATACTATGAAGGAAGTTGAGCAGCAAGATGTCTGTTCACATTACACTTGAACTTATGCATGTCAGTACGGTTGAAGAATTAGGATCCTGGAAGGGGATTCCAAAGTCTAGCAGTTATGGGGAAGAAAGTATGAGAGTAAGAGGCGTTCTTACCTCCAGGGGTCTCTACAGTGTAGGGATGGGACGTTGCTGCTTGTCTGGTTTGAAGGGGGTATTCACGCCGAGTGGGCACAAAGGTTTGTAGTTCGTCAAAACATCCACCATTAAAATACTTGTAAAACAAGCATAGGAATGGAATAATTCGTGTTGAAGCTCAGATTACAGTTCTAGACCTATACAGTTGGTGACTCTCCTTTGAACCTTGTTCAGGAGTGAGAGACTATTAGCAGATGCACTAGTCAAAATATGACAACAATACTCCATACACGGACGAATGGAGGTATATTATACTTCCAGGCGTAAGTACCTTTCTAGCACGGTAGAGAGCTCACATTATTCGCGACAGACCTGGCAATGCACTCGAAGTATCTGTTCCAACTCATGTTCCCTGTGAACGTTAAGTCGAGGAGTTTAAACGAAGTACTTTCAAGTATCCTTAGCCATAGCTTTTAGTGGTTGAGAATGTTTCTTGAAATTATAAAAGGAAACAATCTTAGTCTTGGCAGCATATTCCTCGCGTAATAGATATTTGTCGGTTTCATATTAAATAAACATTTTATTGGGATAATTAAATGCTAATATAAAATACATACTCATTATACATGGCAAATAATTGAGAAACGCTCTCAAGGGTCGTACACAGTGATGCATTGTTTTAATTGCCGATTTAGAACTTTGCATCATATCGATCCACATACTAGCCCGATATGAGTACGGACGCACCAACTTGGAATCCATCACCTATATGTAGAATAGAATATAATGTACTTATTTGTTTACTGTACAAGATGATAAATTACTAGCTTATGCATTAAAAATATAATTGCATGCATAAAAATAACAGAATATTTGATTCAACTTAGGATATACGATTTCCGTAGGTCGCCATGATATTCTTTTTAGAGTACACCCTTTTGAAAATTAAAATACATATAGCCATGATCAAAATTATGGAGATATAAGGAAAATTCGAAAATAGGATTCCAACTTTATATATATATATATATATATATATATATATATATATATAAAGTTTAATAATAATGAAGTAAATATTAATAACTATATTATATATATAAAGTTTAAGAATAATGAAGTAAATATTAATAACTATATGTTATATAATATATATTTTATATAAGTAAATATTAATAACTATATTATATATATATAAAGTTTAAGATTAATGAAGCAAATATTAATAACTATATTTTATGTAATATACATATATTATATAAGTAAATATTAATAACTATATATATATATATATATATATATATATATATAAAGTTTAAGAATAATGAAATAAATATTAATAACTATATTTTAACAAAAATCAATATTTGGAATGTCATCCTTTTGTCTTTATAACAGGCTTTATTAATTTTTGCACATTATTGGCTAAATTCTTGCAGGTGTTAGGATTTATTTTCTTCCATTCTTCACTAGATTTGGCATCTAATTCTTTTTTTTTCAATGGGATTTAGGTCTGGGGATTTAGGACCCACTTCATCACCGTAATCCCTGTTTTCTCAAAAAAATTATCATGGAAATCTTTGACATGTGGAATGGGATATTGTCTTATTAAAAGATTACATTCATTGGAATGTTACTATTAAGTATTTCAGTCAAAGAGTTTTGGTAGCTCTGGTCCAGCATTCTAGTATAAAATTCAGAGTTCATTCTGCCCTCACACGTGTACAACAGTCCAGAGCCTGAAGAAGCTATGTAGCCTAAAACCATAACGCTCGACCTCCAATTTTTACAATTGGAACCACACAATCGCCGAACATAAACCGCTCCAGACCTGCCAAAGCCTAATTTACAAAAATGAGAATTTGCATAGATGTTATTGATATGTATTAAAATAAAGAATTTAATTGTTCTTTCAAAGTTTAGGAAAGAGAAGCTGTTAACTTATTTCAAAGTCACTTTCTGTCAGAACAAACAATTTTGGCTTAATCATCAACAGTCCAATCTTACTTTTTTTTTTTTGCAAATTCCAGTCATTTTTTTTGTTTGTGGCCCGAGACAAATATGGCTTCTTCATCGCTTTGCATTCCTTTAATCCCGCTTCTAATAACATTTTTCTCTGTGAGGTAATATATTTTGTTTGCATCCCTTCTTAGATCAGCAGTAAGCTCCGAAAACTTTTTCTTCCTATCTGCAAAGGATGCTCTTTTCAAAGATCTGTCTTGACTGGGGTTGCAAACTATTTATATCCTTGTCATTTTCCGTTTGTGAAAGACTTTGTTTCCTTGTATTTTGTAATCGTTGTTTAAACTCTCTTCCTTGAAAATTTTAGCTTCCTGTTAATTTCCACCTAGGATTATCTTTCACCAGATAAAGCAAACATTTGTGCCCTTTTTAATCTCTGAAAGCTGATTCTTTGGAGGCATTTTCAACTGAATATACTAGAATAACACTGGCAGGAATACAATATTACCTGAAAAATAAGAAACAACTTTTAGTATGACAATGAATCATTTGGAATATTGGAATGAATTTAGTATGAAACTGAATTAAACCTCTTAAAAGAGACTTTAACGCAAATAAATATTATAATATATGTTAAATATATTTAATTTTCTGTCAACTCTTCATTGTACAATTCTTAACCATTTAAATGCGTAGTTTCAAACCATTATCTACGTATTTTTATAGTTCTCTATGATTTTGACCTTGGCTGTATAACTAACACTTTCCGCCTTCAATATCGATCAATTATTTGCAGCTTTTTGCTCGGTGCGAGCACTGTCGTCATGATATTAATTTTAAAAAAGCAAAGAGAAATAAAAAATAAACTTTAATTATAAAATTGCAAATTGCATGACCTTCTGTAATAGAAAAACATATCTTTCGATAAATAATAATGTAACAACTACTTTTTCTAAAATATTGTTTCATGGTTTATAAAGTGGAAATGTAGCGGAAATTTAAGTAAAATTTAATTTAAATGTGATAAATAAAACACCGGGCAACAAAAAGATTAATTAAACAACATTTATTTTAAAATCGAAAGAATTTTATGATATATATATTGAAATTACGCGCAATGCAATGTAAAAGTAATATGTATGTTTTTAGATTTAGCAAATGTCACTTATAATTCACATGAATATAAAAAACATAACATAAGATGCATTATCAGCACCGATAATTCAATTAATCCGGTTCGTCTATTATATTGTGTGTAAATCAAAGTGAGGTGTTGTTATAATTTCTGCAAGCAAGAATAAAACATTGATATAAATATTCTTTTAACAGAATTCTATATGTTGTTTGTGCTTAGAGCTATACGAATCAATATAACAGGGGATAGTTCACTTTACTGTATGACGATTGCTGCATCTTTCCAGATGATCACCGTCACATTGAGTTCTCCCAATCTTGTCGTCCATGCCATCGCAGATAACTCTGCAGTCCCGCCGCAGATTTTCACATCGTGAAGCAGATGTGACATACAAATTGAACAATTTCCATCGAGTTGACTTCCTCTGGAGGTTGAAATGTATTCCTATGAACATCACATGTCTCCTCAGACCAGCAGTAGATTTGCTGCATGTAAAACAGATCGTTTGGTTCGGACTAATAGGTGCAAAGTTGACCTGAATAGGAGTTTTGTGCGACTTAAGGTGGTTGACGTAGCCAGCTTTTGACAAAAGCACTCGGTCACGCATTTCCAGCTCTGTGTGTCATGGTTAAGACCGTCAATTAAACCTCTGCGAAGCTCTCGTTTCAGATTGCTGTGGGCCTGCTGTCTTTTCTCTAGAGCATCACAACTTTCACGTACAAGCTTTCTCACTTCGGCCTTTGCAGTGTAAGTTCTTCCCATGAGTCGATGTCGATTTGTAGGACTTTCAAATTATTCTTTGTATAGTCCCTGAACCTCTTCCTATGCTTGTGTTGAGGGCACTTGCCATTATCCAGCTCCCCGTAAAAATTTCTCTTGGCAGCCTACAATCTTTCATTCGAACCAAGTGGCCCACCCAACGCATGTGAGATCTGATTACAAGGCTTTCAACACTAGAACAACATGCTCTCAAAACGACTTCAGTATCGGGTACTTGTGTTTGCCACTTGATGTTTAAGATACGTCTTGTTGGTGAAATCTTTCAAGCCATTTAATGTGCATTTGATTCAATGGCCATGTCTCCGATGAATACAACAGTGTGGTTAGCACACAGGGCTTGTAAACGCAGGTCTTAGTCCTGTCTGTGATGCCACGATCAGGTTTCTTTATAATTTCTGCAAGCAAGAATATAATATTGTAACAGAATTCTATATGCTGCTTGTGTTTAGAGCTATACTAATCAATATAACAGGGGATAGTTCACTTTATTGTGTATGCATATATATATGTATATATATATGTATATGTATATATACACCCATATGTATATATATATATATATATATATATATATATATATATATTAGTTGGGTTTTCAGTTATATTTCACTCTTTGTTTATATCCATCCTTTTTTAAAAGCTTAATGTGTGTTAAATATAAGAGAGCATATTTAAAAGAATAACAGTATAGGTACATTCCTGTTGATTTTTCATGCAAGCCACTTCTCTGGCATGTTAAAATTTCAGAAGATGTTTTTTACAGAATCGTTTTGTAATGTAGGCAGAAATGACTATTTATATGTAATTATTATCTTTTCGTGCGTATACTCTTCAGAAAAATTAGAAATTCTTTGCTTCGAAAAAATGCTTGAAATACAATGTTACAGTTCATAGCAGTGAACATAACATCAACATCGTATGTCAGTTCCGGCACCCATATATATATATATATATATATATATATATATATATATATATATATATATATATATATATATATATAATTTAAATTCAGTCAGCAATATAATTTACGTAATCATTATCTTCATGAATATGGAATCGAAGAGAACGAATAGAATAACATTAGTTATTGCTACTGTCGTTATATCAAAGATACAGAGCAAAGGAAGAAAGTGGTTTTCCATTTTTAAATATTTCTTTACATCAGGTATTTCCAACAACGCATTTTCTAAATACTTTAACCTCTCATTTCTCATTCTCCGGCCGCGTGCTTTTTTTCCTCTTTGCTTTGGCGTCACCCACGCGTCTCGAACACATGCTTCTCTCAACACGGCATATCTGAACACCCTATTTTCTTTTTCCCCGTTCCCTGCCACGTGTTTCTTTTTATTGTCTCTACTTCGACGTCTCATCGCACAGCCGGCTTGATCATTTGCGTATACTATACGCTGCTGTTGGTAACAGAGCTTTCTGCCCTATTACACTACAAGTAAAGTTACTACTAGTTAAAAATTCATTACAATTTCGTTTTCCTGACATCATTAGTATAGGAACTAGCACGATAGCCACAATATGTGTGGAACTCGGGTAGCTGATTCTACAGCTAGAGGTAGTGATTCTTAGATAGATTCCACATTCAACGTTGTAATTTTCCTAAGCATTCTATAATGTATTATGCCAGGCTGCATAAACCGATTGATATAACCCTAACTCGAACCTATGAAACTGAAGTGTAGGCAACAACTAATTATTCGTGAACAATTCGATGATTGTATTTTTCTGGTCCTTTAATTTGCTTATTTATCTGTAAAGAATAAAGGTTACGAAAGTTAAATGGAAGAAAATGTATAGATTTTTTTCACATTTCATTATGGTAACTTTATTAAAGTATGTAAGCGGGAATTTTAAAGTTCGACCAAAACTTTTAGCTGACAAATCAATTTCTGGTTCTGACTTACTAAATATCTCAGGTTTTCATTTTACTATTTTATTTGTAATAAACAAATGTATTTCGCTAATAAGTATCCATCTAGTTGGGTTGCTAATATCGAACTATACTTAGGCTCTTAATCACTTAAGGGAAATAGCGCTTCTCCTCTCAGTGCAATTAGTGTTCTGTATTAGCTTTTTAACTTATATAGTAACCTTAGCAAATACGTGTGGCTGTGGAATGTAGAAATACTTTTAAAAAAAAAGAAATAAAAAATAACAATTTAAATATGTAAGATCCCGGCAACGAATGGTCAATACAGCAGATATATGAATAAAATGATGCGCTTAATTTTAATTTATTTTGGGTAAATCTTTATTTAATTGTTTATTGAAATCGCATCCAATACCAAAAGGCGGTCAATAACACATGCAAAAAAATTGACATACATATTTCTAAATATTTTAATACCTAAAAATATCAAAATAATCGCTTCGATATGATTATATAACACTAGCAGGCTGCCTCGCGTTGCCCAGTCGTAAACTACTATATAATATGATATTTTAATTAGTATGTGTTATTATAGATCCAATTCTCTAGTATTTATTACATTTTACATTATATATGTTTCAAGTGGTTTCAAAATATGGCTTGGGTTCCATCAGTTAGTTTTGTTTGGTTTGGTTGTTTTTGTTTTACGGCATATGATCGATGTCAGAAAAGGCGAAGTGTAGTATCGAAAGAGATACTCCACTTCAACCAGCCTAACAATAGTCATAATGTGTTATAGTTTTGAATGCATTTTAGAAATAAGTATGAATATAACTAATAAAATGAAACTTATCATAGTAATTTGTTTCTGATTGTGTTAATTCAAATAACTGTTAACATGCGTCAATGGAGACAAGTAAAACAGAAAAACACAATTTTCGTTCGTGTCTGATGAAGACTTATAGCGTCAAAACAGGGTCGGTTTTATTATGTTTTTTTCTAATAAATAAATATTTATTTAAAAACAGCGTTGTATTAGCATAAAAATGTAAAATTTAAATCTCTATTAGTATTATATGAATTCATCGGAGTATTGTTTTTATTTTGAATCTTATATAAGTAAATAGGGAATTTTTTTTTCACTTAAATTTGAAAAGTATGCTTTTAATATCAACGTCAGTGCGACACATATCCCGATTTTATATATGTATAGATAATCTTTAGATAAATTTTTCAATGGATAGGTAATACATGATAAATATAATAGGTGTTAACCAGTCATTATAATGTAGTTTGGAATGCATTTTAAAAATAAGTATCAAAATTACTAATAAAATGAAATTTTATCTTAGTAATTTTCCCAAGTTTTGTTTAAATTAAAATATATAAGTTAACTAACCAATGGACCGTGTGGCAGTTTGCCCATGGCTTACAAGGCCAAACGTTCCTTCAAAGAACACGGTAGTTCGACATCAGCTTCGTTTACTTTACAAATGCCAGTCTTAATGGGAGCCTAAAGAGTATTTCTTTGATTATACAAGGACGTTCCTTTTAATGCAATTGCAATAATTGAATTACGATGCTTTATTTAATATAAATCAAATAACACTTGTGATAATTAATTCCTTGAAAATCTAATCAACCATTGTTTTTGAATGTTGAAAATGACTTTTCATAAATGTTAATGATAATCTTGATACATGTATTTGTTTCATATATATATACATGGTGAGCCAAGATTAGTTGAAGAGTGAAAATTATTTATTTAGAAATCAAGTATAGATACAACTATAAGTAATATTTTTTAATGAAGAAAAAAAAGGTTATTTATCAGTGCAAGAGCTACAACTGTTGCAATTCTTAATTTTTACAGTTTTGAATTCTACCTTTTACCCTTCGACAAACACTTTCTACTTATGGTTCCACCCTGTATGTATATATATATATATATATATATATATATATATATATATATATGCATGTGTGTGTGTATGATTGTATGCATATTTAAAGGTGTATATATATATATATATATATATATATATATATATATACCTGTGTTTGCATTGATATTTAAATGTATATATATGTTTTATTCATAATTAAATATATATGTTTTCATTTATATTTAAATGTATATGTATGTATGCCTATGTTTCTATTCATATTTAAATTTATTTATATGGTTGTCTTCATAGTTTAATATATATATATATTTATATATATATATATATATATATATATATATGTGTGTGTGTGTGTGTAAACATATTTGTATTAATATTGAAATGTATTTGAGAAAAAAGACAGAAAAATGGAAATACGTTTTCAAGTGTAATGTTTTATTTATATTTTCCTTTGACTTTCCCTATATATTCAGCTGCCTTAGAGCAAATGCTGGAATAAATTGGCTTTCATTAATCATGGGCTTACACTGATTAAAAGAATTACGTTTTTCTATATTAATGTGAGTCAACGCAGTTAAACAGTTCCTCCTTAGGGAACTGTGAATCAATGAAACTTCAAAGAAATATTTTGTTCCTTAAAGAACGTATGACTTTTTTTTCTCGTGGAGATATATATATAATGCTTTGCACTTGAGAAATATTTTCAGTTTTGTTTCCGTTTTTTGTTATTATTTTGATTATTGTATTTATATTTTGATTATATATATATATATATATATATATATATATATATATATATATATATATATATATATATATAAAGAGAAGTATTTATATTGAATCATATTTTTCTGCAAATTCCTGACCTTTGTTCTTTTTTTCTTATGTGAAAATTACAGAAATATTGTTTGGCGAAATCCTTTTTTTATTTTCAGATTTGATTAGTTTGAATTTTATCGGAAAATGTTTTTATCAATACGATTGAATATTTTTAAATAACATTTTCATTTCCAATTATATTATTCATTTAATATTTTTATTTTTAATACATACACCAGTCAACGCTAAGAAGAATGCTAATCCATTGCTGGTAATTAAAACCATATTCTAAAAGAAAAGGCTTCTACCCTGAAAAATATCAAAAGCATGTTTCAAACATTCAAAATGGCTTCATTATTCAAAATGGCTTCATTAATGAAAGATGTTAGAAGAAAACATTTTTCTTAATTCAAGCGAGGGGGAATTTAGGAAAAAAGTAAGAATTATGGCGATAAAGTGACTTTTCTGTTCTTTCCCTTTACTCGAATTACACAAAGCAAATAAGAAAATATAAATCCATATATATATATATATATATATATATATATATATATGTGTGTGTGTGTGTGTGTGTGTGTGTGTGTGTTAAGCATGCATAAATCTATATGGGTGTGTGCGTGTATACACACACATATATAGATTTATGCATACCTACATAAAAATACATATAAACAAAAGAAACACACATGTATATTTTCTGTTTATGAAGCAAAAATTGTAAACTTATAATTATTTGGCCGCGAGTCTTAAAAAGTACTATACGATGGATACCAAGTTGAACATTTCTAAAATGGTTATTGACCAAATAACGTCTGTGACTACATAATCACTGAGTGTCCTACATAGCAATGTAGATCGGAATAAGCCTTCCATTTCAAGTACAGTTTAATTATTAAAATAATTTTATGTTGTTGGTTCATTGAATGTTATTAATTTATATTCATGTAACATGCTATTGAAGAAACAATCATTTCCAGCTCAAATTCAACTGTCATCCATTAATGACAAATTAGTGCCATATGTTTTCTTTCAATTTCATCACATAACTTAGGCACATTTAAAGCATGATTATTCTCAATTTTAGATGCACAATATAAACTGGATTGTTCATTTAGTAATATTATACTAGCAGGTTGGGGTGCCCGGCTTTGCCCAAGCGTAAAATTATAACTTAATGATATTTTAATGATATTTTAATTCGTCCAGATTTCGTATATATTATTATAAAGTCATGATTTCAAAAGTTAAAAAAGGTATTTGAGTGCCATTAGCTAGAATCGAAACCGAAACTATAACATTCAAAACTCCTGACGTAACCACTGTACCGACTTGATACGCATAAAAACCGATTAAAAATAAAACTTTAACATATACAAAGATAAATGTA